>NC_143476.1:45564793-45882293 GCF_987193195.1 Phasianus colchicus
ACAGACGATAGGATGACACTTTAATTGGAAAGTGTCATTGTTGGGAACATTTATGAATAATTTAGTATGTCCTCCCTACTCATCTTTTTATATGTTCTCCAAGTCATTATTTTATTTATTATTTATTAAGAGCTGACATTGTGTTGAGAGCTGTACAGAATAAAGGAGAACACAAAGTCCTTGCCCTTGTGGATCTTACACAGCAAGAAACATAGAAAGATCATTTCCTTCCTGCTTATAAGACTATAGACACATTCTGGCCATGTTCCAGACTTTTGTGTCTCTTGGAGCTTGCTTTTGCTGACAAATATAATAGTAGCATTAATAATAAAAATATCTTATCACGAGTGTTCTGTTAAGCTTGTCTTGTTTTAAGATTTTGTAGCCCTCTGGGATCTCTATATCCTGCTTTCGTTCCCTTTTCAGCACAGAAATACACAGATCTTATCTTGTTGGACTGAAGTTAATACGACTTGCCTGGGTTGACACCAGGCCAAGTCAAAAAAAACAATTCTGCCTTTCTCCACAGGAAGCTGAAATGCACTGCCCTTTTACAAAACAGCACTATTCCTGAATTGTTTGCGACTTTCTTTTCCTCCCTCTCCCCTTCATTTGCACATGCATATCAACTTCCTTGCAACAGTTTGAATGAAAGGGCCCTGCCTTTATCTTTAGTGGCAGAGCTCTGGCACTGCAGAGCTTCATCCACCACTCAGGCCTGTAACACAAGTGTACAAAGAAACATTTATTTGGTTGATTTGTTTGTACAGTGTCTTACAAATGCAGGACAGCCTTGCTGATATTCTTGAAATAACCCTCATCTTGTTACCTCAGTTACCTGTATTAGCTTGTTAGACATTAAATACAGGATCAGTATATTATCAAAAGATTGGAAGAATCCTGTTTCAGTAATGCATTTAGAAAGATAGAAAGAATCCTGCTTCTATAATGCATTTTGGAATAACTAGTTGGTTATTAATTCCATTATAGGTTTCTATGGAAAAACTTGTTATATTTTACATTTCAGGATGCCGACTTTTTAAAGAAGTGATTTTTACTGTTTCACATTTAAAATGGTATGGTAGCTCACAGAATACATAGAGGATGCATTTACAGTGTATATCCTGAAGCAACAGGAGTACTTACTTATATGATATTTACATGTAGAGCAGCTGACGCCTTTTGGAAGAGTGTTTTATTAGAGACAGCTATGTTTGTATATTTTCTCTATAGGCTGCATTTTTCATCTTTCAGTCATTGCATTTCCATAAACATGGGTTCTTTCTTTATTGGGGTTTATCAATATTTGTGACTTTTTTCATCCTGGAAATCATGCTTCCCTAGGATATCACAGTCTTTTTTACACAAATTATGATATTGAATGCATGAAATTTGTAAAGAACTGAATGAGAATTTAATCTGAGAGTCAACAAACTATTCAAATTAGATTTCGTTTAGATGCAAAAATAAATCTAGGTTAGGCACAGAGTGACTAAGAAATTGTACTTAGCATTATAAACTGATTTTTTTTGAACCTTTTATTATTAAAACAGAAGAAGCTCTTGCTATCTTTTTCATCCCAAATTTGACATTGCATGGAAGTTGACATCTTAGAAGAAGATAAACTGTAGTTTTTGCATACACACACACGCAAACACACACAACAACAACAACAAAAAACCACCAAGCTCTTCAGCAGTAACAAATCAGCAGTAAGAGACAAAATGCAGAAGGGTGGATTTGCAAGGCCCAGTGCTGTAGACAAGCTTAGTACAGTGGGAACTAAGTGAACGTGTATGAAGCCTAATTATCTGAGAGTGAAAGGTCATCAAAATCAATTTGCAGCATGATGTACAAAGGTCATTATCAGACTCAAATTTTCTATGCCCATTTAAAACACATTAAAAAATGAAGGTTTCTCTAATAACTATGATTAAAATAAAGAAAAAAGGCATATCACTGAGCCATCTATTTAAACATTTGTGCCACCTTAGTTTTGATTCAAAACACTGCTAATAATGACTGGTTTTTCAAAAGGTTGTGTTCCTGAAATAGTCTCCAATCATCTTCAGGATTTATAACACTGACAGAAACTGAAAGCACCTCTCTAAAATTACAGAGCTTTGAAATCAATAGTGTAATATTTGTAATTTGTTTCTTTTTTTATTGCAGACCATTCCATTATTATTTTTATTTTCAGTTTATGGGATGAGGCAGACTAGAATGCATAATTTCTTTATCTGTGGCTAAACTGCTTACTTAGGAGTACAGATTTTCTGTTTTGTTTTGCAAATTTTGCTATAACTGCTCTATATTAAAATGGTCCTTGTGCAAACAGACACAGATCTGCATCTGAAGAGGAGACATCACAGCAGCAACACCTAAACTTGAAAGCATATCTGTTTTACCTAAGCAGATTATGAAGGTTAATGCATTGCAGCAGAAAATAAGCGTATTCATCAGAAGATGGTGCCTATCAAAGAGCTTTCTTAATGTTTGGTTTTTTTTTGTCAGTAGGAATATCAGAAGAAACGAGTCCAACATAGACTAAATGTGAGTCTGAGCATGATCATTCAAAAAGATAATAAAGTTTGGAAAATTGTACATTAATTGCCTTTTCTGCTGCCTTGCAAATCCACCCTTCCTTCTGCCTTCCTCCATTCTCTGCTTTCCCAGACTCCCAGGAAGAAGACTACTTGAAGAAGACAAAGGACCCAGCAGGATATAGGGCGGAGAGTGGCCAGTGTCCGATAATCACATGAGTTTATATGCTTTCCTGCTTTCTGTGCATAATGTTTAGAGATGTCCTCCTGAGAGTGAAGAAATAAGTGCTCTGTCCACAGAAGCAGGCTTGTATGCAAGTGTGTCCCTGGAAGCAGCTCTTGCATGCCCATGTCATGCCCAAGGCCACTGCAGCTTCTGAAAGTCCTGCAAATATTATCACTCCTTTCTCGATCCTGACATGTAGTTGTCTGTTAAACAGTGGGAAGAAAATAGATATTGAGAAACTGAAGGTTTTCAAAAATGTCAGCTGTTTCTTTTCCACATAATATGCATCATCTGAAAATAAAATGTTGTTCAGTTAACATTAATATGCTAATAACTGTAGTCATCACACTTTGAATCTCAAACAAAATAATGTCCTTCTGTCTTTATTTTCTTCTTATGCTCTTGGCTCTTATGACAGCTCAATAACTAGTTTGTTATGGTTTTTTAATATCCAACTCAAAACTTGCACCTGTGAGGATGCTGCTATCACTTCATTATTAATAATGTCTTTCTCTACAAACCAAAAAGAACCAAACTGTAATTTCAGTTCTTTCACAGATACTTTTGTGAATTAGGTGACCACTGCAAGATGGTGTGCCAATCATGCCTTTTGTGCCAGTCATGCAGATCTTCCTGCAAAGGAAATGAGATTTAGTGTTTTTAACGGGAAGATAAAAATACTCAGTTTTTATTTTACAATTTCCTAATAATGAAGCAGACCGAGATGATGATTGGCTGAGTGCACTTGGAATAATAATATAGGGCAGTGCATATGCTGAAAGATATCTTTCATGTTTCCTCTTCTAATTGATGTTTGTTTCTTATGTCCTTTGTGTGTATTTCCTGAATTAGTGTAGCATTCTCTGAGGACAAATCAATGCAATTTTCTCCTCCTGACAGCTGCATCCTTGATAATGTGCAAGGAATGGTTTCAGCCTTAAAATGTGGCATCTATGAAAATCTTGCAGTGGACTCAACTGGTTTTAAACTGTGACTGACTTCTTTGTTCTCTGCAGCTGGGATTGCTCAAAACCTGCTCATTCTTTCCTGCAGGTGCTGTACTGGACCTAGCAGTAGGGTGATGGCAGCCAACATAAAGAGGATTCAATCTGAAATACTAACTGGATTGAAGGACCAGCGTGCCAGCTGCAAGTATGCAGCCGTCAGTAGTGAAAATAATGGCCATGGACCCAGTCACAAACATGCAGACAGACAGGAGAAGAGGGTTGGTGTAGATGAGAAAACTTAGTTATCCTGTAGACTTATGAGCATTAGAAAACTTGAAATCGCAACAGTAGTTTTTGTATCACAATGCATTAAAGCTCTCTTGGCTTTTTTCTACAGGTACTTTTCAATACCTGTTATTAATGAGTATTAATGTGTTGCAGCAATGTATCACCAGCATATCTTCACAGACACTAGGAGAGTATCTAACTTTAGTTCACCGGACAATCAATGGTAGTTTTGCACTGAATGTAAAGTTTACTTCTGTTCAATTTTTACAAAAATGATGCTGTTGCTCATAAATTTTAAGTGTTCTGATTACAAAAGCAAAAAGGAACAATGGTCCAACTTCAGTGCTCCACCACTGGACCAGTCGGCCTCTCTGCAAATGATTCCTGCTGTAACGTAGATCTAAGTCCCGCTGGCTGATTTGTACCCACCTCCTGCATTTCTTGAAAGAGCCCTTAGAAAAAGATGACCCATAAGATGGTTGCCTGGAGCTTTCCCTGCCAAGGGCAGGCTCTAAACATATAGTCTGTTTGCAAATGGACTGATTAGCCATTTGTCTGAAGGACATCTTGCACTGTTCATCATGACCTGCTCCCCATGTTGTGTGAATTTTTTTATCTGCAGTAGGCTTGGGCTTCACTCAGACTTGCAATATAGTTCTAAAAAGCTGTGTGTTTAGAGTGTGTATTTGATCCTATGTTCCTCCCTCTTGCTGTGTCTTGGCATGTATGAAGGACTTAGGCACCAGGGAAATAATGCTTTACATCCAAACATTATATTACGTGTTTTATGAATAAAACATGAATTTGATTAACCCAGCAACATATACTGTTTAGCAGAATTTATTTTTTTCCTGCCCACCTCATATGCAAGTTATTTTCTTCAGGATTTACAATCTCAATATCAGTCAATCTGCAGGGAATTTGACCTTACCCAAGTTTCACTGCCCATATTTCTCTTCATGCTCTAATCATGCAAATATGCTATAAGTAATTAAATATTGCTTCAGCAAAATTATGGTCTCAAGAGTATGTGCTTGTAAATAAGCATTTAATTTCAACCACTTTAAATATTAAAGTGGAGAAGAGTGGTCCTAGGTATTCCATTGAGCCAAAATGAAATCAGGAGGAGCTGTATGATTGCAGCTCCACAGACAAGCCATAAGGCTAACAAGTATATCTGATAGACAGGTGTAACCTTCCATGACAAAACAGAGAGTTTTATATTACTTTAATGAAACAACCTGGGTACAGAAGTCGCTAACATGAATTTATTCATCGTTTTGCTTTTAATTAGTCTTTCTGGCATCTGCTTCTCTGTAAGGCAAGATCTGTGAGGTGCTAGCAGACTTTGGAAGATGCTATTGAGGAAGGTCTAGATTTATGGGGAATTTTCATTGCCCTGTGGTCAGGTGTCTTGTGGAAAATAATGAGAAAAAAAGATCAAAAAACACCAGCGATTTGCTATTGAACTTAGTAGCTCCTTAAAAATACATATATAGTGAATTGAGGTGAGAACAAAGCACTATAAAAGCAGGAAATGCCAATGGAGAACTTTAAGGAAATGATAATAGTAAACTCTTAGTCAACTTTAATTTGCCAACACTGGGGCATGAGCATAACAATTCTGTCATCACTAACAAGCTTAAGTAGGATTTCTTAGCAAATATTGTATAGTACCATAATATTTGGCCTATCTAGAATAGCCTGACCTCTCTAAACTCCCTCTATCATTTTGCATTCAGCTTTAAAGATTTTCTTCACTCCATAGAGAATAAATTCTGTGCTTAATGAAACTACTTCTTAACAATTCTTTTTTAATGTTGTATCTCTTTCCATTTCTTACCTGATTATTATAATACTGTTGATTTTTTTTCCCTTACAGTTTTTTGTATTGACACCATAAGGCTAATGACCAATTCTGAGAACAAAAATAAAGAAGTAAATAGGAAGCACTGTGCAAATATTATCCTAAGATTTTAGGTTTGTCTTTCTGTTTGAAAAGAAGTTAAGATTGCTGATGTCCTTACAGTAGAAAGACTTAGGTTAAGGCTAATTGAACTGTCTTACTGCCTTTCAACTAGGGTCACATTGTTACATCCTGTTTTCTGGCCCGTTTCAAGCTTCATATCAGTTGTTGACGTGAAATCTGTTGATGAGCGTGCCTTAAGAGGACCATAAAGCAATGCGTGGAGTAAATAAGAAGATTATGAAGCAATGACATAGCCAGTGATTTTCCACTCCCTGTCTTGTATATATATCTTAATTTCCAGACAGCTGCATCATAAAACAAAAAGAACTAATAGTCTTCTTTTTCTTTGTGTTCCTCTCCTCTTTTAGGTTTCAGTGGGCAAGATCTATAAAAGGAAAAAGGAACACTATTCACTGGAAAACAGTTATTTAGGTAGAATAATTTGTACTTTATGTCATATTATAATGGTGAGTGTAAATTTTCTTTTGAACCGTGTTTTATTAACATTTTTTTTTCTCAGTTACATCAAAAGACTCTATAAATAAGTGATGTGCTCAGACTGCCAGCTCTTAACATGCATACCAATTACCTCTATTGGTTTCAGGACACGTAGTCAGTACTTTAAACAACCCTGATAATATTGCAAACTGAAATATTCAACATCTCCATCTTGGTATGCTGTCACCATGCAGAGAATGATTATAATTGGTAATCAGTTTCGCTGCTGGTAAGTTGAGTGGCATGATGCATTTTATATCCATGCTTATGTCAAACTCAATTAACATTCTAACACAGTGTTTTTCAAAGACACAGACCTAATCTGAGGGAACATCACATTTATTTTCTTGATGTTCAAAATTCATAGTTCCGTGAAGAGAATTTGAAGCACAAATACATTTATTTATACTATAGAATTTTCTGGTTTAGATTGCTAGAGGAAGAAAGTGAATGTGTGTCTTCAGTCTCTAATTTCTATTAATTGAGACATGTCAGTAATATGAAAAACTGCAGCAAAATTGGAAATCTAAAGCAGTCAAGAATTTTCTTCACGATTACACACTGCTGCGTGAAGGTGTGTTATGCTGATTTATAATACTGTGAACAGAAAAAAAGTTTAATAATTTTTATACAAATAGTAGTGATTATTAGTTTATTTAGTCATGAGCTTCACAATGCTTTGTCAAATTCTACATAAACTAATGGGAAAACAAAATCAAAATGAGAAATCAAATATAAGGAAACTTGCTAAGAGAAATTATGAATCTGAAGTGTGAAGATAAGAATTGCAAAACGTGGGCCTCATCATGACTTGCCTTACCCCCACATCCCTCTTAGGCACTATGTATTTCTCCTATGATCCTTAACATGTTTATTATAATACAGCAACATTTTATACCACAGAATAGAAGAGAGAAAATAGATGAAACATCTTGAAAAACAACTCTGACAAATAGACTTTACACATCTTGCCTAGAGTAATCTTGTTCCAGCAACATCTAATTTGTTGCATTATCACACAGCTGGCCACTGCTCTCTGATCTGTTGGTCCCAACGGAAGTAATAGCATTCTAATGGAATATATTCTCCACATGAGCTCTTTTCTATGCCATGACTCCATAGTCTCTTCTTTAACTCTCACATGAGATATTCCTTTGGGTGATGGATGTGCTGAAATTCAAACTCTCAGAACAGTTGAGGTTGAATGAACCTCTCAAGGTCATGCAGATCAACCCCATTCCTAAAGCAGTAAGCAAGAGCAGATTGCCTAGACATTGTTCAAAATTCAAAATGTCCAAAGAAATCTCAGGAAGGAAAAACTCCAAATCTAACTATTGATTTCCTCCTCATTACAGCAGGTTTCTTGGTGTTTTTTTTCTAGGGTAGAGTGCGGGAGGGAGGGAGGAGAGTGCAGAGAATTACACTGGAAAACATGGAAACATAATTGATCTGCTGAAAGGAAAATTCTTACTTGAATGAAACAAAAATCCAATAATTTCCTTTTTAATTTTTTTTGAGCCTATAGTAAGCACTCATTTTGTATCAGTTGACATTGTTGAGGTTAAAATAACTGTAAGCATATTTTGCTTGAAGTATTTTAATCTTTGCCATATGCAAAACTGGCCTGAAAATCTCAAACAGGCAAAGCTGTTTGACAGATCTAATGTAGTGAAGCCTTTTTCAGGAATATAGTCAGGATAAAAAATCCTTCACCAGCTTATGGAACAGTCAAAAATTGCTCAGCACTTCTTACTAGAAGACTCAGACTGTGTTATCACAGTTGATTTTTTCATCTTCAAACATGAAAAATATGTGGATGTAGTAACTGAACCCTGCTGCAAGCTGTACGAAGTATGAAGCAGAATGTAGTGGAATACTTCCACTGAGCATAGTCCTCAAACCTGACTATTCCTGCCTTTAGTCCTGCTAAGAAATGGCATGTAATGGAATGTGCTCCAGTGAAACCTGACCAAAGACTGACACAACTGACATGTTAAGAAGTGGATAGACTGCAAAGAGCTGCCTCCAAAAAACAGCCACAATCAGTTTGAGAGCTTGTGGATAAAAATTCGGAACTGGACTAATTATTAGTATGGTGATTGGGGTCTACTGCAGGCCACATGATTAAGGTGGATCCACCTGTGGATATCGTCTTAGAAATATTTTACAAGAAAATGGTATTTGCAGACTCTCTTCCTGATGGTGAATTTCAATCACCTGAATAGCTGCTGAGAAAAAGAACACAGCGAGCTCCATACCATCCAGGAGATTCCTCAAGGATGACTTTCTGTTCCAAGTATTTGACAAACCGACCAGAGGAGAAGTGTTACTGGACCTGATGCAGACTAGCACAAAGATCATTAAAGAGTTTAAGATTAGAGGCAGTCTGGGCTGTAGAGACTATGCATGGATTGAGTCAGTGATCTCGAGGAATATGGGCCTTGTAAAGAGCAGAGTCAAGACCCTGTACTCTGAAGTGTGAACTTACATCTCTTCAAGGAATTTTTGAATGAGATCACCCAGCAACTTGTCCTTAGGGACAAAGGAGTGGAGCAGAATTGGAAGTTCTTTTGGGATACTTTCTGAGAGCACGAGAGCTCTCCTTCCCCCAGTATTAGAAATCAGGAAAAGGAAGCAGGAAACCAGCATGATTGAACAAGGATCTCCTGGTCAAAGGGAGGGATAAGAGTGAAATGTACAGGCAACTTGTGGCCTGTGAGGAATGCAGCAATGGTGGCTAGATGTGTAGAGGCAAGAAAACCAAGATGCACAAAAATCAGAACTTGGCGAGGCATGTGAAAAATAATAAGAAGGGATTTCTACAGATATATTAGTCAGCAAAGGAAGGCCAAGGGGCATGCACCTTCTTTGACAAATGAGAAGGTAGAACTGGCAACAACAGCCATGGAGAAGGTTGAGGCAAGTCTTTGCCTTAGTCTTCACTGGTTGTCAGGCTTCCCATGTCTCTCATAAACCCCTGGGCAAGGGTTGGGTGAGCTAAATCCAATCCACTGTAAGTAAGGAGCAAGTTCAAGACCACATGATGGGGCTAAATTGAGCAAGTCTATAGGGCCAGATGACATACTTCTCAGGGTCCTGAAGGAAATACCTAATATGTGGTTGCCAATACACACTCTATCATACTCAAAAAGTCATGTCTGTCAGGTGAAGTCCATAGTAACAGAGAAAAGGGAAATATCACTTCCATTTTTTAAGAAATGGAGAAAGGAAGATCTGGGGACCTACATGTTAGTGAACATGTATGTGAGCTAGATATGTTTACAGACTGGGAGAACTCCTTTGAATGAGTAACTCCATAAAGATGTACATAGGGATCCCAGTGGGCAAAAAAGCTAGACGTAAGAACAGAGGAATTGCATCAGGTCAAGGCATGTTTCCCCTCTACTCTGCCCTTGAATATTCATATTGAATATCAGTGAATATTAACATTTAAGCATTTTATAAAGATGATGTAATATGCTTTTCTAAATGTAAAATATATTTTACATGAGCAACCTGGCTGAAAATCAATGAAGTTTGTAAGAGGTCCTCAGAAAGTTATATTTGTACTGTTAACTTAGCAGCTCCTGCTAGGAGCCAATAACCCCATTGTCACATCTGACCACCTTATTTCCCTAAAAAGCAACATGTTCAACATGTCAAGAATATTTCTTCAAGGACTGTCATTTACATAGACTTCATTTCTATCTATCCCAATACCAACTTCCAACAGCACTGCATGGGATTTTGACTATGGGGCTGACTAATACAATATGTTCCTAATAGGACTTCAGGCAGTGTAGACCTGTTGCTTACACCCGTACTGTGTACAGTAGCATGTTTGTTCAGTGGCAGAATCTCCACTGTTTTAAATACTGACAAAGATTAGATTATATCTAATTTAACAATTTTGAGAAGTTTTTTCTTTTAATTTGTAACTTCTGAGAGGGTCTCAGTTATTTTTCTCTCTTGATGGGGACCTTCATCAGTGTGAGCAGAATGTGTGATATGCATTGTTCTGCATTAGACTTTGGAAATTGTTCAATACAAATAATTAGTATTCATGTGGCATATGTACTTTAGTAAAGGAAGCACAATTTGATATGCTACATGAAAACTATCTCATTCTCTGAGTAGTCTCATGAAGACCTCAGAGTGTTTGGAAAATAAATATGTGAAAAAGGATATTTGAACCTGACAAAATGATTGTTGCTACAATATTATTTAGGCAAATTGCAAAATTGTAGCAATCTATACTATAACTGCACTGGTGCCTAAACAGAACTTATTATTTCAAAGACCCAGCACTTCATTTTACATTAGATATACATTTATATTTAATGATCACTGGGACTGATAATATGGGAGATTTTGTCATTAGCAGGCATCCTTTTTTTTCTTTCTTCCTTGAATTTCCCTTCCAAAATCAAAATAGGAAAATTTGAACTGAATCAATATTTAACTCATAATAAATTTGTTATGTTATATAATGGACTAAGTCCCAAGAAGGCACTACAAGAAATTTTAGAAATATAGTAGTGATTATAAAATAATTATTCTGCCAAAATCTTTCTGTCATCATACAGCTTTGTCTGTAAGTTGAGTTTCTTTCTTAAAAAAGAACATTTGAGGATCTGTGGCCTCATCTATCAGCTTTGACTTTCATTTCCTTTTTGCTTTTATCGGTGTCTGGATTCATAGAAAATTTAGGAAATAATAGTTCACATCAAAACAATGGCAGAGAAGGCATCCTGGTAACATCTGTGTTTTATACTTTATATACTGAAATGATTTATTACGTCTAGGACTATTTCAAATTTTCAAGATTACAAGCACTGATCTATTATTTGAATACTGTTGTAGCCACATTTCAAAAAAGATATGACAAAGACCTGACTGTCTTTCAATACACTGTGCACCTACTTGTATTGTAGGCATTTATAGTTAAATATTTCCAGAAAGGTAATTTCAGGGTGGAAAATTTTGGCAGACCAGTCATGCATGTGTTTTAGTAGATATTTTCACACAAATATCCAACAAATAATAGAAATATAATCTTGTTATTTGTATCAGAAATGTATTTATTGTACCATAAATCTTAATATAATCATTTTCACATATTTAGAAAGTGAGATGAAATTGTCACAAGTGACTTGTTTTTTCTCTCTTCATCTCTGTCACACCTCTTCTTTTTCAATTGACTTAATGGCATCTACTCCTTAAGTGATATCTCCAAAAAACTAACAGATTGACAGAGGAGCATTAGCATCAAGAGATGCATTATTTAACTATTTTTAAATTACCATGTTGTTCTGTGAGAAGAACATGTAAAGCATACAAAACTTCTTTTTTTGCAAAAAAATTATGCTTTATTTAATAGCCGACTTTCGTCACTTTCATGATGTCGTTATTTCCCTCCCATTGGTGCGTTCTCATTTATTTCTACAACTTTAGTGCTTGGTCCTATTTGTAGTTCTGCACTTGCAACAAAAACAGCAATCAAAACATGTGAATAATTTTACTCATTTTATGTCAAAATAAAGTGTGAAGATGGATAGACTGAAGAAAGACAACTCAGGGTTATGGCAGCCTCTCCAATCTACTTTCACATACGGCTTCCAGGAAACGACTTGTGGCATGATCAACAGCACGTAGAAATCTGACAACATTTATGAAAGCTAATTTCAGTTTGCAAGTAGGTTGCTCACCCCTTGGTTTTCAGCCAACTTTTGGATTCATGCAAAGGGGGTCTTGCACAGGGGGTTCTTGTCATCACTGGGAAGAAAACTCTCCCAAGTAGAAACTGTACAAATTTACAAAGCTTGTACAAAGTACAAACTCCACCTCAGCTTCCAAAGCTCCCATTTTCCTCTGGGGACACTGTAATGGTTCCACAGTTTGCACATCATGGGAATAAATACCAGAGAAACAAAGAGGCAAGACTTGAGCTAACATTGAAAACAGAGACCATTGAACTTCTTCAAAACATCAAATTATGTTGTTGCTTTATTTTTATTTGTTTGTTTGTTTTCTCCCAGTGGAAATTTCAACATACAAATAAATAAATAAATATAATAGCTAAAAGACAAAGATTGTGTTATGAAGTAAAAAAGTAAATGAGGCAGTTCAGGGCTGCAGGACACATATCCAGCCTTACGTAATAGCTGAATGTATTTATTTTATTTATTTAAGAAGCTTTCATTTGTTATGAAAGCTTATTTATCAGCAAAAAACATAAACTCATCCAAAGAGTGCAAACAGGTTCTGGACCTGAAACGCTGCCACGTATGTGAGCATACAAATAATGGTGAACAGAAGTGTTGGTTAATGCTGCTGAGGTGCATTAGAGATTGAAGTGGTATTTCTGCATCTTCAAAGCCTCACCAAAACTTGGGAAAGCAATTATATCAACCAAGTAGTTAACATTCCATTCCATATATCTGTGTGCCTAAAACTGTCAGATACACTCAGATTTTCATACTGCTTCTGAATGATGGTCATCTTAGGAGCACAGTGTTACAGAGAAACACACATTTAGAAGTGTCTAGTTCCTCACTGAAGGTAGATCAAGAAAGTCTTTAAGTTTGGAACATCACAGCAGCGCTAGGGAAGTGTATGGCTGTGCACTAGCTACAAATACAATTTAATTTATTATTCCTAAACAATTATCTTTGTCCTTTCCTCTTCTCTCTTCACAGATAGAATGCATTTTTCAGGCACAAATTTGTAAGGAAAAAACGGATTACACTGTCTCTTACTGAGCTCAAAGTCTGGAAGTGCTGAAGGCTGCAGCAGCTATACTCCAACTGAATAAACTGAGTCCAACCTACAGTTTACCTGCAAAGTGACACCATCAGCCATGCTAAATGGGAACATATCTTTATAAGCTGGGGAAATTAACTCAAAATACAAAATGTTTTGTTAAGACTTCTGAATTCCTTCTGCCTTTCTATTGAAATACACCAAACAGTGCAGTTAGGCTGTGAAGCTAGTAAGCCTCTGGTCTACTGATGTTTGGAAAGTTTCTTTGAATAGTAGTGGAAATACTGCTGCTGTCAGTTCAAAACCATATATAGTTAATTTTTAAGTAGTAAATAATAGGGTGGAATATTTCTCCATTGAAATAGATCAGGAAAGATTCCTTTATAAAAGTTTCAGAGGAAATTACTTTTTCAAAGCTTCCTAGCATTAGCACTACACATAAACATCAAAGCTCAGTCCTTGGAGTCTATAATAACAGCTAAGCAGCTGCTTCTTCCTGTCTTGAGATATTTGACTGCAGTTTCTCAACTCTCACTCCCTTAAAAGTGTTAAAGCCCTTTCTTAACTCTGAAAAATGCCCATTTATGCATATGTTATTCAAACTGACCATAGACTTGTCAAAGTTGAGTGCTTTCTATTCCCAAAGGCAAAGCACAGTTGCAGTTTCTCTCCAAGTATATAACGTCAGTGTAATAAATGCAGAGAAAGTGGTTCATTCTGGATGCTAGACACACACAATTACTAGCTTTCTTGTCCTTGTCTCTCTGCAGACAAAAGACCTCAGCATAAAGAACACAGTGTCAACCAGAACCTGCTCAGATTAACCAATTAAACATTGACTTGATAGCATCCCATTTTCCACTTTAGGTTAGACCTGTTTTGGAAATACTATGGTTCCCAGAAGACTTAAACCAAAGAGAAATAAGCATACTGCTTGGCTCAGAAAACAAGTGACATTTAGAATAAATTAGATGAATGAGGTCTATGTTAAGATAGAACAACAATTTATCACCACAGCTGAACACACAAAGGTAATTTGTAAAACTGCAGTGTTTATTAAACCAATTACAAACAAGTGCATTTTAAAACAGTCTGTTTCTAGGCTTAAGAAGAAGATGAGGTTTCTTAACATTTTTTTTCCTATTTTATTTTTTTCCTATTTTTTTCTTTTGTGAGTTCAAAGGAATGCCTATTTCAATTTGATAAAAAATAAGTCAAGATTTGCTCCAGAAATTGTATAAATTACACATAAGATACTGTTATTAAACTAGGTTATTCATACAGAAAAAAAAAAAAAAGAAAAAAGAAAAAAAAAGCAGCACAAAAGTTTGTGATATGTTTTCAATAAAGATCTTTTACTATCACCAAGGTGCTGCTTCTCAGATAGATCTTACATTTGCTAGTAGCTGACTTAATCCGTCACTGAATCGGAATGAATTGGTCTAAGCTTGAATTAAACTTATTATAGAATCATAGAATTACAAGGTTGGAAATGACCTATAAGATCATGTAGTCCAACCTTTTTCACATTACCACTGCTACCACAATCTACTAAACCATATCTTGCAGCTCCTCATCCAGACGCCTTTTGAACACTGCCAGGGACGGTGACTCTACCACCTCCCTTGGCAGGCCATTCCTGTCATTCCAAGTTTTTCCTTAAGTCTAACCTAAACCTCCTCTGGTACAACTTGCAGCCATTTCCCCGGGTACTGTTTGTTACCTGGGAAAAGAGGCCAAACCCCTCTTCATCACAACCTCCCTTCACGAAGTTGTAAAGTTCAGTGAGGTCTCCCCTGAGCCTCCTCTTCTCCAGACTAAACAATCCCAGCTCCCTCAGCCACTCCTCATAAGACTTGTGCTGCAGACCCCTCACCAGTTTGGTTGCCCTTCTCTGGACACGCTCCAGGGCCTCAATGTCTTTCCTGTAGTGAGGGGCCCAAAACTGTACACAGTACTCGAGGTGCAGCCTCACCAGTACTGGGTACAGGGGGATGATCACCTCCCTGCTCCTGCTGGCCACACTATTTCTAATGCAGGCCAGGATGCCGTTGGCCCTCTTGGCCACCTGGGCACACTGTCAGCTCATGTTCAGCCGAGCATCAACCAACACCCCCAGGTCCCTTTCCTCTTCACAATCATCCAGCCAGTCATCCCCAAGCCTATAATGCTGCATGGGGTTGTTGTGGCCAAAGTGCAGGACCCGACACTTGTCTTTGTTGAACCTCATCCCATTCAATTAAGCCCAGCAATCCAGCTTATCTCCAGGGCCTCTCTACCCTCAGGCAGATCCACACCACCTCCCAACTTGATGTCATCTACAAACTTACTGAGGGTACACTTAATCTCCTCATCTAGGTCATCAATAAAGATATTAAACAAGATAGGCCCCAGTACCGACCCCTGGAGGTCACCACTTGAAACAGGTTGCCAGCTGAACTTCACTTCATTAACCACTACTCGTTGAGCATGGCCCTCTAGCCAGTTTCTTACCCAAAGGAGTGTGCACCTGTCCAGGCCACGGGCAGCCAGTTTCCCCAGGAGAAGCCTGTGAGAGACCGTGTCAAAGGCTTTGCTGAAGTCTAGGTAGACTACATCAACAGCCTTTCCCTCATCTACCAGTCTGGTCACCCAGTCATAGAAGGAGATGAGGCTGGATCTGCCTTTCATGAACCCATGCTGGCTGAGCTTGATCCCCTGGACACCACGCACATCCCGTGCAATCTCTCCCCAGATGATTTGCTCCATTACTTTCCCCGGTACCGAGGTCAGGCTGACAGGCCTATAGTTCCCCGGATCCTCCTTATGGCCCTTCTTGAGGATGGGAGTCACATCAGCAAGCCTCCAATCCTCTGGGCCTCTCCAGTTAACCAGGAGCACTGATAGATGGCCGAGAGCAGCTCAGCAATCACCCCCGCCAGCTCCCTCAGCATCTGAGGGTGTAGGCCATCCGGTCCCATGGACTTGTGACAGTCCAGATGGAGGAGGAGGTCTCTGACTGTCTCCACCCGAATCGCTGGGGGTGCTTTCTGAGTAGCGTCCCAGACTTCCAGATCAGGGCGTAAAATGCCCAGAGGATAACTGGTCTGGCTATTAAAGGCAGATGTAAAGAAGGCATTGAGGACCTCAGCCTTCTCCTTGTCCTCAGTGGCCACATTCCCTGCTGCATCAAGTAAAGGATGAGAATTATCCTTGGTTCTTCTTTTGCCATTGATATATTTATAAAAGGATTTTTTATTGTCTTTTACTGCAGTGGCCAATCTGAGTTCAAGTTGGGCTTTTGCCTTCCTAACTTCCTTCCTGCATACCTTAGCTACTTCCTTGTAATCTCCCCAACTAGCCTGTCCTTTCTTCCAGAGGATGTAAACTCTCTTTTTCTCCCTGACTCTCAACAGTAGTTCCCTGTTCATCCACACCGGTCATCTACCCCCGCAGCTCGCCTTACAGCACTCAGGGACAGCCTGGTCTTGCGCCTGTAAGATTTCCGTCTTGAGGAGTGTCCAGGCTTCCTGGACCCCTTTACCCTTAAGAAGCGACTCTCAAGGGACCTGTGCTACAAGCGCCCTGAACAGATCAAAGTCCACCCTCTGGAAGTTCAAGAAAGTAGTTTTGCTGGTCACTCTTTTGACACCCCCAAGAATAGAGAACTGTACAGTTCTATGGTCGCGCTGCCCAAGACGGTCCCCAACCTTCACTTCTCCCACCAGTCCTTCTCTGTTAGTGAAGATCAGGTCTAGCCGGGCACCACTCCTGGTAGGCTCTCCTACCAGTTGCATAAGGAAGCTATCTTCCACACAGTCTAGAAACCTCCTGGTTTATGTGGCTGAACCATATTTGTGGGGTGTTTTTACTTGTTTTTTTGTTTGTTTTTTTTGTTTGTTTTGCTTTGTTTGTTTTTAAAAATGAGGCCAGAATAATACGGATATTTTCTAGGTATAATTTTTAATATAATTTAAAATTTTATTCTGGAATCAAGGGGAGTAGCTTTTTTTTTCCTCCCTTTTCTTCCACTTCTTTAATACTTTAATACGCTATGGAGTTCTCTCCAGCATAAGTGTTTCAGAATAAATGTTCTTTATATTAGATAACTAGCAGAATGTTTTCAAATGTGTATATTTTTGTTACATGTAATTTAATAAGGACCAGAGCTTTTCTCTCTTTCTTTCTCTCTTTCTTTCTCCTGTTTGTCTATCTATTCAGTTTGCTAAGACCATTCTGTGCTCTGAAGTTGCCCTCCAGCACATGCTACTGCTTTTAGCATGGTATCATCTTCCAATGTACTAATTATACCCTAGTCCATTATCTAGGTCATTAGTGACTGAAATAGTACATGATTGGGAGCAGAGCTTTGGGGAATCCATACTTGATTTTCTCTTCTCTTCTTGATGTGAGCTATTGATAACTGCTTGGTGAGGTCATGCAAGTGTGAGATATTTTCATTAAGCTCTTTTTCTCTGACCTTATTCTCTGAAATAAAGTGGTGATATGAGGTTGAAAATCCTTTTTAAACTTCTCAGACCTGAGGTCTTAATACTTCAGTAGCTGACAGGGTCTGAAGGTTGTATCTACTGCTCTTCAGAGATCCTAATATTTCTGCATCCTTCCCGGCAAACAGTTTGCCCCTCTGAATTCAGTAAGTCACTGGTAGTGGTCTGATTATCAGTTAAGAAATTAATATATTGCTGCAGAATCAGGAAAATTTACGAAAAACGAAAATATATACTTACATTTAAAAGATTCCCTTTGAAAGTGAGCAAGAACACTTAAAGATTTTTGATTCTAGGAAACTTTATGGTAGATCTGTGCATGTCAACTTCAAAAATTTTGGTTCAAAACTGTGTTCAAAAGAGAGTTATTTTATTATGAAAAAGGGTGTAGTTTTTTGTTTTTTTTTTTTGTTTGTTTGTTTGTTTTCCCAGTGATAGAGTGATTATATGGTTCTTTTCGTTGACTTAGATACCATTTTGTGAGCAGAAGAATCTCATTTCAGAGAACAGATCTATAATTCTGTGCACCTACCACAAAAACAAGCAAATTGACACCCTATCATGAGTAGCCAGAGGAGATCTTAGAAGAGAGTTCATAATGATACTGTTGCCATATTGCATGTCTGTAAATAATTAATTAAGTCAACCACCCTTTTATTTTAAGCAAATATGAGCAGATGTCTTCCTAAATTGGATGCAGGCAGCAATTTTCATCAAAACATTTTTTTTAATATGACACTTTAAAAGAGCAACATTTTTCTTTTATTGATTTTGAAGCATTATTGACTCTGATAATTCACATGTGTAACTTCTGTTACACATCAACTTTTTCATCGTTTTTCATCTACTTTTTCCAGATTTTTGCTAAATGATGGATTTTACAGTGAACTGCAACAGCGCAGAAAATAACAAAAGAAATTCATAGGCATTGTCCTGTTTTCTCAGACAAAGTTGATTTTTCTTTGATAGTGTGAACTCTTTCCCAGCTGATTCCAGGATAGGCAATTAGAAGAACTGAGAAATTTTGCTCAAGCCTGATATATAAGATCTGCTGTTTAAACGTTATCTTTGTATTTAGGAAAATCAATGAACAGAACTAAAGAGGTAATAAAAAGACAAGACACAACTGTTGTGGGGAGGTCCAAGCAAAAGGTTGAGGTTAGTATTTACACAGCTGATGATCCCGTAATACTCAGCTTGTAAAGTCAGGTCACACCTCAAAAAACAAAAACAAAAACAAAAACAAAACAAACAAACAACAACAACAACAACAACAACAAAACCCATAATGTGTGAAAATGTGTAAAACATGTTCTGATCCGTGACCTTCTTGTGTTCTCTTCACTTCCTCAGTGGTATGGAGAAGACTAAGTTGAGGTTAAGAAGCAGTATTTTAATATTTGCTGTTTCTAGTTTGCATTTTACAAACACCTTGTGGTTGGTGGCAGCTTCACACCAGATTGGTGGCAGCTTCACACCATGCAGCCATTTGTTTACTCCCCTCCTGGTGGGAAGAGAGAAATGGAAACAAAATAGAACTCATGGGCTGAGGTACAAGCTATGTACGATGAGAAAAAAAAGGAAAATAGAAACAAAAATGTGATGCATGGCATGGAACAACCCTGTGCCTACTTCAGGCTGGCTGGTCTGGCTCTGCCCTGACCCTTGTCCCGTACCAACATGGCAGTGGCCTTTCACTGCAGAGGGACCAAGCTCAGCCCGGTGGCAGGTGGCGATGATACGAAGTTGGGAGGATTGGCTGACATGCCTGAAGGCTGTGCTGCCATTCAGCAAGACGTGGGCAGGCTGGAGAGCTGGGCAGAAAGAAACCAGATGAGGTTTAACAAAAGCAAGTGTAGAGTCTTGCACCTGGAGAGGAATAATTGCATGTACTGGTACAGGTTGGGGGATGACCTGCTGGAGAGGAGCTCTGCGGAGAGGGACCTGGGTGTCCTGGTGGACGACAGGTTGGCCATGAGCCAGCAGTGTGCACTTGTGTCCAAGAGGGCCAGTGGCATTCTGGAGTACATTAAAAAGAGCGTGGCCAGCAGGTCGAGGGAGGTGATCCTCCCCCTCTACTCTGCCCTGGTAAGGCCTCATCTGGAGTACTGTGTCCAGTTCTGGGCTCCCCAGTACAAAAAAGACAGGGATCTCTTGGAAAGAGTCCAGCAGAGGGCCACAAAGATGGTGAAGGGCCTGGAGCGTCTCTCCTATGAGGAAAGGCTAAGTGATCTGGGTCTGTTTAGCCTTGAGAAGAGAAGACTGAGAGGAGACCTGATCCAGGTCTATAAATATCTAAGGTGTGGGGGGCAGAGTGGCGAGGCCAGACTCTTTTCAGCAGTGTGTGGAGACAGGACAAGGGGAAACAGCCAGAAACTGGAGCACAGGAAGTTCCGCACCAATGTGCGCAAGAACTTCTTTACGGTGAGGGTGACGGAGCACTGGAACAGGCTGCCCAGGGAGGTTGTGGAGTCTCCTTCTCTGAAGATATTCAAGACCCACCGGGATGCCTACTTGTGCGACCTGGTGTAGGGAACCTGCTTTGGCAGGGGGGTTGGACTCGATGATCTCTGGAGGTCCCTTCCAACCCCTACAATTCTGTGATTCTGTGATTCAGGTGCACTCCCATCACTCTGCCACAACAAAAATGTCAGTGCCTCAGCTGAAACCACAAAACACCTCTTCCCATCAACATTTTTTTTATATTCGAATTCACTCAATATAACCTTTCCTTACACACACTGAGTTTGTTCTAAGTTTGCCTTCCCCTGTGATAAACCTTTAAAATAGGAAATCAGTATGCTAAGCATATAAAAAGCAAGTGTTTTTTCCCTTCTAAATTCTGAAGACTACAGTAAAATATTTCAGATAAGCATGATTTCCATCAATATTTTTAAAGTGCTCTATAACTTATCACTACTGTGAAGTGCTTCTAGCAATCTGTGTCAGTGTAACTCTCCAATCAATTATTAAGGTAGTTTTCAAGTTTTTATTAAGCTTTACAATGAAAGCTTCTTGACCTTTAGAAACTTTCATAAAGGGACTGACAGATAGACACACTATTTATTATTACAAATAAATATGTGTATAAGCATGTTCATTTTACTAGTGCAACTGATGCTTCAGCACCGTTACAATGATATTCTGTTTCATAAGACTTTGAATCAGAAAATTCAAATCATTCTTCATATGAATTACATAACTTTCATAATACAATAAGTAGAATGGAAATGAGTCTGGTTTGCTCTTTTAAATCACAGTTAGATACTGTGTGTAGATATTATCTGTAGAAGTTTACTCGGAAGTTTTTGTGGAGGGAAAAATATAATTAAATCCATATTTTCTTATCCATCTCTCTAATGTACATCATAATGTCTCTGGGTTTCCTTCTTTGTAACTTTGGTGAACTGCAAAAATGCTATAGGTAAATATCTTAAGCATCATACAGATGAACTGTAAAATCTAATTGTAAGGTTCTTAGGATCTTATGTCAAAAGGAATTTTTAAACCCTTCTAATCTCACAGGCTCTGTCACACCATCTCATTTAGTTATTTTTGCATTGAATTGACTGTACTTAGCTGTATGTTATTCATAAATTCAACATGGCAAAGTGTGGGATTCTTTATGTTCACTCACTTGTATCTAATTTAAGCTTCTTCTCATGACTTCTCTGAATAGCTTATGCTTGAATTTAATTTCTCAAATATAAGTAGCACTGCAGATAATGAACATATGTGTGCAAAGGTAATTTCATAGTTAAGCACTGTCAGGATAATGGCCTTATTTGAAATGAGAATTGACTTCGTGGTAAGATATCACAATGTATTTTCTGATTATTATAAATATTACAGATGAATTTTTATTTACCTATACAATTTCATACACACAAATTATTCACTCTTGAATCACTGATTGAAAATATGCCATTAACTTAAAAATCCAGGAAATGAATCATTTTGCCTGAATGGAGGTCTTGATATACTTAACAAAATGGTGAGATTGGTTTGGGTGTGGGGTGAGAAGTGGGTGAGGATAGCCTTATAGGTTCTGTCTTTCAATTTTGGATATAATAGATTATTTAATTATTCTAACATAGCCTGAAAATTGTGTAATTTATGTCAGATTGACAGTATGCTGATCTTTCTGATTGCAACTGAAATCTCCTTCAGAAAGATTACCTTGTTAATAACCACAAGCCATTTTAAGTCACAGTCAGTTTTCATGGAAACAGCATAGAGATTATGGAATTGGTTTTTTGCTTGTTTGTTTCTTTTAGTTTTTGTTTTCCTTTCCCTGTGTCTACAGTGTTGTATTTTCAATATGAGCTCATTGATTAAAATTGTATTATACACTCATACTTCGAAATACTCACAAGGTTGTGACTTACTTCTCTTCCTCTTGCCCCCAACCTCTTTGCTCAAACATTACAAGAGGAAGAAAGACTGTTACCCTGTGTCAGTCAAGACTGTATAAATGGGTTTGAATTAAACTGACTCAGTTGGGAATCAATTCATTTCCACTGCATTTCACTTACTCTAAGCTCACTAGGTAGCTCTAAGTGGTCATCTGAGAATGCAGGCATATAAACAAGCAAACACACAGCAAGCGTAGATAGATATCCTTAAGCAGACAGAATGTTTCTTTGAAAATGAGTAGTCACACAGCCCAAATGGCTAAGAATAGAGAGGTTTCACAGAATCACAGGATCACAGAATGGCCAGGGTAGGAAGGGACCTCAAAGATCATGAATCTCCAACTCCTTGCCACATGCAGGGCCACCAACTCCACATTTAAATTAACAGGTCCTTAACATCACAAAGTGTTAGAGCTCTGGATGAAATCCTAACTTCAGGATGTTTCTCCAGGGAACATGATTTGATTTCAAGAAGAGCTTTTTGTCACTGATGTTTAAAACATTTCTAAAAAAATAATTCTCTTTAAAAATATTTTTTTTTCTTATGGTTATTATCTTGAAAAGAAAATATCATTGATATTTTTAATGACCTTTTCAATTTGAAATTGAACTTTTCTTTGGAATGAATGTTCTCCTGCTAAAAAAAATATGCTACTGCCTCATTTTCTGTGTTTTACATAGCAGTGTCATGAACAAGACACTAAAAACTAAGGAAATCTTATCAGAGAGATGAGAAACATTCCAGTTTCTTGAATACAAAATAGTGATTTTGCTTCAGACTTTCCTGTCATATCCTATATGTGGGAATACAAGAAAGATTCTTCAGAACAGCAGCTATGAAGCAAGATAAACAGCATGGGAAAGCAAGGCTGAGAGCCAAGGGCATCTCCAGAAGAGAAAAGCAAAAGGAACAGCCTATGGCTCTGACTGGATAACCAACTGTATACGTGATTGAGTGTGGAATACTTGATTGACATGTAAAGGCAGATGGGAAAGCTGAAAAAGGAAACTTTTGAATGTATGTAAGTTCTGCGAGAATCTGTAATAAAGGATTTGGATCATCCACATCCGAGTCAGTGCCTGGTTACCACACTATGCCTTTTTTTTTTTTTCTTTCATATGAAAACTAAATATTCTTTGTCTTCAGAAATCTGATGCACCCTGCACATTAACCAGAGAAAGCTGAAAGTAAGTCTGTGCTGTTTTACTAAGCAGACAGGGAAAAAAAGTTACCCTGCTTGAATACTATAGCAGGCACTAAGATCATGTTCACTGGCTGACTTAGCAGTGCTCTTAGTCTTCAACAGAAGATTCTGGTTAGAAGAAATAGTTCAACTAAGCTTCAAACTGTTTCCTTCCATCCAGGAAAGCAATACAGGGTTAGCCTATGTAGCCCTTATACCTCCACTGCACATTTTATAAATTTAAAGAGAGTCAAGAATTTTCCTTCCACTGTACTTAAATATCAGACAAAATCTTTAACATTATCTGATGATTTTGTTTGTTTTGTTTCTGTTTGCTCATTTTTATACAAAGATAAAAAGGTTTTACTTCTGTTTTGTAAAGACAGATCTGCTCCAACTTCATGTAATTCCATCCGTTATTTCTAAGCCAAGTATGTTGTCTGAAGTTCTGTAGCATCAGACATCTGGTTGCCAGGTTGTCCAGCTGTGACCAGAACTGGTGTTTTACCTAAAGCATATTTTGTTCTCAATATTACCTACTCTAACACTTAATTACCACAAAACTGTAATTTAGTTAGAAGGCTATTGCGATTTGTTTGTTATGTAGTTTATAGAAATGGAAGGATGGACACAGTATTACAGTTAGGCCATACTGTTAAAGAATTAGCATCATTTTGGTTTTAACTTCCGAATGCCTGTCAAATTCAGTCATTACAATATCTGCCAGTATTTTTGACACAGATAATTTTTGTTACTTACTGTAAAAGAGAGAAGTAAAACCATAAGATGAGCATATAGAATTCTACAGCTTTAAAAGCATGTCTTCCTTTTACAGGGGTGAAGATACTTTTGTTGGGAGTAATTTTGCAGTTTGTTTAAATATGTGCAATAGATTCATACTTGCATTGACTGAGAACACAGTCTTCAAAACTGGACAGATTGTGGCCCATTGTAGAAACTATTTATTTTCAAACTATTTTAGATCAGTGAACAAATCACTAGAAAACATCAAAAAGTTATTAATATTAATAAGAATGTTTTTCCTGTGGTTGCTGGTACAAGAGTCACAATGATCTAATCATTTTGCTGATTGAATCATTCTCTTCCCTACTTCTCTCAGTTAGCAGTGTTTTCTTCTGACTACTCTTAATTGATGAAGTAAGAAGGCAGGTTTTTATACTTCCAGTTTCTGCAAAACTTTAGAGTACTATGCCTTGATGGCCAGGATAGGATAAGTCCTGACAAATGTAAGAAATGGGAAGTGAATACTACATAAATGAGCTGTCAATTTCTTTTCTTATTAACTGGCAGTGTGGTATATAGTATGATATTGAAGCAACTGCTGTGAGAAAGGTGAACTTTCTTAACCTATATTTAATTTTTAACTGTAAGTGTTTGGTGTTATTCCTTTGACAGTTAAAGTATGAATATTATGAACTCCGAACAACAGCTCATTTGTTTATGCACTGACTTAATAGGCTTGACTCTTTAGCACAATAAAATTATTTCGAATAGCACTGACAGAATGTAGCTTAGCACCAATTAAGCTGGTGTAAATTTCTCAGCATAAGCAAAATTATATGGAGTCACAGAATTCTTGCTATGCTTATTGCTGAGGCAAGAAAAAAAAAAAAAAAAAACAAGTTGGAAGAAAACTGACATATTTGTGTCAACTGTGGCTATATCAGTGGGTATTTTTTGTCCTTGGGGACAGATCAAGAGAGTCCTTAAGCTCCTGTCCATCATGTACATTTGCTTTTATCTAGAAGTGGCAACTGGATTGAGATATTGGTACAATTAGCCTTTTAACTTGCTGTAAATATGAGCCTCATGCAGATTAATTTCATGGCAGGATAGGACTCTTTAGCATTGTTTATTGTGTATCACTTACCTAAAAAGCACATCTCTTGCTTAATAGTGTGTATCCCATTTTTAATGTTCAGAGTGCTGAGATGTGTATGGTGGTGTCATATGTTCTGGCTTTTTGAAATTCTTGCATCTGTGTTATTTGATCTAAATATTCATTCTTCTTGTATTTTCTGCTTAAGCGCTGTGACCAGGGCTTCTTTCCAGTTCTTTCAAATGAACTTTACAGCACAGTTCCAGACGTTGCTCTTTGTGTGTTCATTGTCATCAAAGTGGAAAATGAATAACATAGTTGCTGGGATAGACAGTCCTTTGTTTGTGTGCATGGAACAGGTTGCTCTGACCTAACCAAAGCAGAGCATTTTATTGTGGTAACAATTTAGGCTCAATCTTTGTTAGTAAAATTTAGGAGCTTGAATGGCTGGCATGTTGTGTAAAAATATACAATGTACTGATACTCTTTCCTTTGTCTTTTATTTATTTATTGTTTTGCTTCATGTTATTCTTTCTACTCTCCTTTGTATCTGCTCATTCTGTCTAAGGAAAAGCAGACTTCATATTTCTTGCACAAAATTTAATATCTTTTTACTTTTTTTTGCCAGCCTGGTAAATAGTGGAAATGAAAATTTCTTATTGGAAAGTAGCCTACTGTGCTCCAGAAAGTCACCGGGATAAAAGCTACTCTGTTCTTTGAGAGGAGCAGACTGCAAACTGAGTTAGAGGGGGGTGTAAAAGTAAAACATAATTCATCCTTAATGCAATGCAAGACTGAAAGGCAGAGCTACCTTCAGCCTCTGCAGTCTTCTTTGGCATTTACAATATTCTCTGTTCTTCCTGACAATAAATCTTTCCTAGTCACTCATGTTGTCACCTTATGGACTCTGCTAACTTTATTCTTTTTATGGACTTTTGGGTATAGATTCTCACCTTCTCCAATAACGAAGCTGAAAAAGAAACAATATCAAAATATATAGCGGATGCACAAATGTACTTTAGGAATGGATGCCTTATGGACACAGAGCTATCATCACACTTCTATAACCACATTTTTACTGCCTCGTTCATCATACATCTGTGGCTTGCTGGCAGTACACCTGGTCCCTGTAGGGTAAACTTCTATTCTGAGTTCAGATCAGCCCAGTGCATCCTTTTACCCTGCATGTTTGGCTTTTTTTTTTTTTTTTTTTTTTCAGTCTGACATTTCAAATCTTTTCTCTTATAAATGGTATAAACAGCATTTTGTAATCTACTTGATGTGCTGCTGAAGCATAAGTGTAGTAATGGAAAAGTAGCAATGGCTTCTCTATCCATAGCCTTAGAAATTCAAGGTCTTTTTGAGAGTGTTGAGAAACATCTGAAAATTGCTAAACTCGTGATGTCAGTGTGAAATTTGCAGGAGTAACAGATTTTTAAATATTACCAATGCTTGTTTGTGATAGCGTTGGATAGAATTTTACTGACCTGGTTTCACATGAATCTAGTCAAATGGAATTCCAAATTGGATAACTGAGTAGCTAGATGTACAAGGACTTGAGTGAGGTAAGAAGGAATGGCAGCATGTCAGCTAGGAACTGGCTGCCTGACAGCAGGAGAAAATATTCATATCTCTCCCCTCAGAGGGATTAATTGTCCCTTAGGCCATTTTCAGAGATGTTCAGAAAGCTGCACTTTTCATGGAATTGGGAATACTTATGCAGAATTTACATGCATGAGGTTTTTGTTACAAATTATTTTTGTTTTTTGCCACGTATGTTGTTTAACTATGTATTTTGTTATGTATCTTGACTTTTTCTTTCTCTGCAGTGCTTTTCCCAACTTTCACTTTTCTATACTTTCAGTGTTTAATTAAGATGAGGAGGGCATAACTAATCTCTCTTTATTTTGTTTATTTTCATGAATCCAAGGCACTGTTCTCAATGATTAAGTTTGCAGTTACCAACAAAAAAAGCATGAGGAAGGCTCAGAAGTCTTTATTATGTATACCGAAAAGCTTTCACTATCAAAGAGATATTTATCAAGTAAATCTGAGAATGATGTGCAGCCTTCTTGTTTATGGAGTTCCAAAATACATGCTTTCTCTGAGATAAGTGATTTTCTTTCACTGCAAGGATTTTCAGGAGTGTTCTGGCTGTTCTGGATCCCTAAGCGGATCACTGTGTACTTAAGTTACATAAGTACACGTATTTCTGGGAGTATATGAAGCATCAGCTTATGCACATCCAGAGGATAAGATGCTGGCTGAGTTTCTACTGCATAATCTATAATGGGACACTCTTTAGTCACTAGCTTTATTAATATGAGACTCTGAAAGTTTTTGCCAGATTGTTGATACCTGAGTTTACAATATACTTCAGTTAGGAATGGTCTAGAGGCCCTCAGATTTGATATACAAAAAGGAATATTCCATGCAGCCTTAATTGTCCTAGCACTTGCAGTTCATTTGAACTGTTTCTGGAGGGGAATTAATGAGGGATAGTCAAAGAATTTTGTTTATGTGTACAGACTTTTAAGAGTAATCCTGTACATAGCTCTTCTGCACTTGCCATTGTAGAGTAATGCTGAGAAAGATGATTTTTTTTCTGAGCTTAACAAAGCTCTATCAAGGCAAAAAACCCAACCAAACAAGAATAACCTATAGGAGTTCCACAGCTTCTTGCAAATGTTCATGTAGCAGCAACCAAAGAACACAGCTTCAGACAGGAACAAATCAAAAATTTAAATTAATGGAACTTAGCCAAAGAAGCATAACTAAGAGCAGATAAAAAAGAGGATGTCTGAAGTGTAAGTAGGATTTTCACCATAGAATGTACTCCTCAAACATCTGAACATGGGAAATGGCAGTAAAAAATAAAAACTGGATATCTTTGCTTAGGAAATAGAGAAATGTCCTAGATTTTTGTGTGCTTAGAAACTCCAGTATTTTTTTAATCTATGTTTTTGAGAAGAAAAAGAAAGAAAATTTGAAAATTTATGAAGGATCCTATTGAAATGAGTTACATTCCATATCTGATAAATAAGAAACGAAAATATAGATTCAAATGTTCTGAAGCTCTTTTTTCTTGCAACCATAGATACATAATTCTCAATCAAACAAAATGACCAGATATCTAGCAGGGACAGAAATGTAATTAAAACTACCAACTCTGATTGCTTTATATCATGATCAAAAGAATATATTACACACCCTTTTCTACTGCATTGTACCTCAAGAATGCTCGTGTGTAAGGAAACAGCCTATCAATCACAGCAGAAATACATGACTTTTAAGTGGAAAATTAATTTTAATACAGGCCAGGATGTTATCTCTGACGCTGAAGTCATTACAAAAGAGAGATCAAGACATCAACCTGATATGAACTGCCTAATCATGTTTATATATAATTTGCATATTAAAAAGCAATATCCAATGGCAATAGTTCAGATATAAAAATATCTTAATAGTCAATAACTGACTAATGAAAACTACAGTAATAACAGTTTAATTTGAGAATTCTGCCTTGATGAGAGCTGTTACCAGGGTGCCCTATTCCCATGCTGAGAACATCCACAGCATGCTGATTTATAGCAGCAGTGCAGAACTGTTTAATGTCAGCACCTCTCGGCTGAAATAATAGCAAACAGGAATGTTATGGTTTATTTTTCTGTATGAATTGTTCAGACTTTGTATGGTAAGCACCAACTCAATAGGGGATAATAGCTGCTATTCCCCAGGGAGCTGTAACTGAGGTTTAAACATTTTTATTGGCTAGGTTAGTATATCAAAATGAATCCAGAAAAAGTTGTGTTTTTTTCCCGTTCCATTTGTTCTTATCTCATTATTTTTGCTTTTCTCTAGAGAATCTCTAGAGAAAATCTCTAGAAAGAGATTTTCTCATCTCTTTCTAGAAAGCAAACTTAATTGTTGCAGCTTTGAAAGCTCATTTTAGCTATCAACTGACCTTCTTTTCTGCAGTAGTTTAACTTATGTTTAGTGTTTGTTGTGAACTGCAGACATCATTGTACAAATCCTTTTCTTCTTCCTTTCCCTCTTTCCCTTCTCCTTCCCCTGTAAAGCTTGGTAGATGTGAAGTCATTTTTCAAACTTCAAAAGCTTGAAAAGAAGATGTTATTTTGTAAAAAATGTAATGTAAATTGATTTTATTCACTGAAAGGGTTTTTTTGTTTGATTGTTTATGTTGTGTTCGTTGCAAGAGATTGTGGATTGTTTTGTTTTGTTTTGGTTTTGGTTTTGATTTTGTTGTTTGTTTTTTCTTCTCTAGGTTAGTTTAAAAACTTATTGTTTGTTGTTACTTTTATTATAACTATGGAAATAAGCAATTCCTTAGGAGCAGCACATTAAAATCCATTTTTGTTCAGAATGCTATGTTGAATACGTAGCTTTGCAGAGTCTGTTCAAGACCTACTGTAATTTAGGCATGGGGGAAATTCTTATCTCAAATCTTTTATCAGAGAACTGCAGTATTTCTAACTTGTGCCTCTTAAGACTATTCTATATTTGATAAATACTGACACGTATTAGTAAGATTCTTTCACTGTTATTCCATTTGCACTGAGACTTTTTGTTTTCTTTGGAAATGTAAACAGTAAATTAGTAACTGACTAATAAACTGATGGGTATGAAATCTTTTCCTCTTCTGTAGAAGCTGGCGCATCTCTAGATTACTGGATGAGTTCTGTCAGGGCCCCTTAAGACTCAATCCATAAACTTGAATTAGAGACTGAGGCACTGATTCTTTTTTATTTATTTACTGTAAAACAAATAAAAAAGAAAAGTCTGTGATTGCACAGCTCTTTTGTTTTACTATTAGCTTGTGTTCTCTGCTGAGATATTTCACATGTTTGGCAATTTTTGCAGCACATCAGAGTATGTTTGCGAGTTTCTCTTTTATGGTACTGGGGCACAAAGTAAACAGCAAGCATATCAAAGGACAGCTAAAAACACACTAGTCTTCACACTGAAGTGCTTTAGAAAAGGCAACATTCATAGGCAGATACATACACTTACACTGCCCAGGAGGCTGTACTCCAAGTAGTCCAGCAGAAAATTAGGTTAGTAATGGGAAAAAAAAAAAAAAAAGAGGAGGAAGGGGATGCTGTATAAAACAACAAAAAGTATTTTAGGTTTTTTTATTTGTTTGTTTGTTTGTTTTTCATGTAAGATATTGTATAGTAATGAAGTACCTCTCTAGGTAAAAGAATTACCTCCTTCACAGAAGTGATGTTCCCTGAATGCAACGCCACTGAAGATGTGGGCTGAGTAAGCAAAATAGATTGTTCTTAAGGAAATGCCTTAAGTTAGGGACACACTTAAATAATTTCTCAGAAAATAATGCATTTCTTTAGGGAGGGGATTCTCTTTGAAATAATTTTGGAAAGGCAGAACAAGGTCTGTCAGCAGTTCTTTGTACTGTTTTAGAGCCAATTATCCTCCAAGGAGACAGGACTGGAATTTAAAATGAAAAGCATTTTTATTTGGAGATTTGATTTTTCTCTTGAAAAGGCAATTTTCTCAATTCTATTTCTCTACATTATATTGAATGCTGAAGGTAGAAGATTATTTATTTGCTTGTTTATTTTAAATGTTTGAATGGATTCTGCTGTTCATTTATCTGCTAATATAAGTGTCTCAGGGACAGTGTCCGTAGTATCAATCTTGTGGCAAAAAAAAAAAAAAAAAAAAAAAAAGAGAAATATTTTGTTCCTAATGTGAGTTAACATGCTGGCTAAACTGTTCATGGGAACCTCTAGTAGCTGCTCAGTAAATTCAACCTTTCTGTCAATTTGTTTCGGGTACAAGCAGTGAAATTGATGAGATCATCAATTTGACATAACAGCTGCAGAGTTCAGAGAGTTTCCGGTCCATGTGAAGTTTAAAAAATGTCTGGTTTGGATCCAAGTCAGACCAAAATTATTCAATAGAAAAATAAAATCCCCATCATTTAAAAATCCTTTTATTTTTTTTCCTATGGGATCCAGCAGGAAATTCCCATGCTCTGCATTTTAATTATTGCATGTAAAGGCTGCCTGATTAAAATTGATATAATTAATGTGTTCCCTTTTTCATTTTTGATAGCAACTATAAAGCATCATTTGCATATAGTCTGTGAGGTAAAATGTAATATTTTACTTTGGATTTTTAACTCTTTTTTCTTGCTTTGTTTAGAGTTTGCTTTCACTGCTTGGCTCTTTAAAGTTCAAAGAATAAAAGGTAAAGCCTTAAATCTTGCTCTAACCTTTAATATTGCAATGACATGTATGTATTGTCACTCACCTGATGCCGGTTATTAGCCCTCTTACACAACAGGTAATTCTTAACTGTATTTTATATTTCTCTTATTTATGTCTGCTACTTTCTTATACATTTTACTCAGCATTTGTTAACTCTTCTACATAATCTTAAAAGAAAATGCAACATTGTGATGTCCACCAGTTGATCTGAGGACAAGTATAGAAGAGCTTATTTTAAGATGATATCTAAGCCAATAACTGTGCTGCACAATTGCAGTTCTGTTGGCTGGAACTGGTGTAAAACTTTTCTTCAGTTCTCTAAATGCCACATATCCATGAACACAATATGACCTTTTATCTTTTTATCTCTAACCGTCAAATAGTAGGGGAAAAAAAAAGTATAATAAGTATAATTAATCTGATGGCTGTGCTGAAAATATAAGGAGCAATCCAAATCCACTTAAACATTTTTCTTCAATAGTGACACAATATGAAGCTAATGATTGATTTGATCTATTTCTGAAATCACTGCCCCTGCAGCCAACAAGAGCAGTTTGAAATAGCCTTGAAATCAAGCTCATAGTCAAAAAACAAACAAACAAACAAAAAAACTCAAAGAATAAAACTTAACCTTTTCTTGTTGGTTGCATTTCTTTCATGCCATCTTTATATTAATCCCTTGTATGCACTTCTGATGTTCAACTTCAGAGGCAGAGTAGGGTCTCTGAACCCTAAAAGGTTCAGAGAACATATTTGCTAGTGCAGATTTCCACACTTTTCTCTGAAGTATGTGGTATAAACTACTATTAGTGTAGGGCAGAAGCTTTAATTTCACTCAAAAATCTATTTATCTGCTATAGTTAGAACTGGAAAAAGAAAAAGAAGACTTGATACAAATCTGCAAATGATTTCCCCATGACTGATACCGGTGGTAAGAACTGGGGATCTGTATACTACATCTCTCTTTTTTTTTTTTTGATGTGTGCACCCATTACTAGGAGAGTAGCCTGGATCTCAGGGATAGGCAAGGACTTGGAAGAGCACTGTTGCCCTTTAAGCTCCAATTTTCCTTTCCTGTAGTAATTCTAATTGTGGATTTGGGCATTAAGTCAACTGTTGAGGTGAGATGGAAAACATCTTGAGTATGTGTACACTAAATATTTATTCCACTTAGCTTATATGAAGTACGTGTAAAGTTAGCAGGAAAATAACTGAATTCAGGAATCCAGATGATGGTTACCTATCTTTTACTGATGAGGTCCTAATTACACATTTTCCTCAGTTATATACACTTACTCCTTGCATTTGTGCCAGGATCTTCAAAGATTTTTCTGTTCCTTTTCAAACATAGTGTAATTAGGTGACCTTTTGAAATCTTTGAAAAAGCTGTTTGGGTTTTGTTTTTGTGCTTGTTTGGTTTTGCTTAGAAACTGAAGGAACTTTCCAGTTCTATTAAAGAATCTTCTTAGCAGCTTTGAGGCTCATCTTACGTTAATATGATAAACTATTAGATAGAAATTTCATTCTTATGAAAGCAGGTCCATTCTTCTGATAGAATGAATTAGTCTCTGTAAAAGTTATATTTAAGGAAATAGCAAATGCAATATAGTTCAGCAAAACTAATTATTACTTCTTAAGATGTGACAAAATGCAGAGCAATGTACAATTGCATGAATTGGTATATTGATTGCAGAAAAAAACAGAAGAACTCTATTTCATTCATTCTTTTCCTAAATTCTTTTGTTGCTAGCAAAATACGACTATAGTGAGGGGGAAAAAAAGAATGAGGAAGACATATTCAGTTTGCTATTATAAAATGTTTGCGATGGCAGTACAAAAACAGAGAAACTTTTTTCCATCCTGTTCTACAAATGACTATTTTGATTTAAATGTCAAAAAAAAAAAAAAAAAAAAAAAATGCCAGCAGGTTTACCATGTGCTGAATGGACTACATCATTTTGTTTCTGTAAGGAGTGACTCAGTATGAATAAACTGTTAACTAGGTGGTAAGACTCTCTGTGAGCTCCTCCTCTCAACTGCTGTCTTCATAGGAACTATGACCGCTGAAGGAATTAGTTGCATGATTGACTGATGGATGATAATTGACATCCATACACAATTAACTCTTCAGCTGCAACTGCTTATCAGCCATTGAAGGAGACTGCTGTGTTTTGAATATGCAATAGAGGTATACTGTTCTTTCCATGCCAGTGAGCTTTCATAAAGCATGATAAGCTGGTAAGTTGAAGTCAGACTGAGAAGTGTGAGACATACAGTTTGTTCTTACAATTAGTTACATCCAATCACTTGGAACAATATTTTGTCTCGATGTAGTTCTAAGTAAAAGAAAAGCCTTTCTGCCCTTCACATAGCTGAACATTTCAGGGTGAGATCACAGGTGCAAGAAACAGCTTTAAATGCCTGATATTTGCACTGAAAATACTTAGTCTATGTCATTAACTGCAAAGGGACCACACACAACACGCAGGCCATTCCACCACCTCTCCTGAGCTACTTAGGGCAGTGAGTGGAGACATCTCCCCTTTCTCCCCTATTTTCTTAGAGTGAATCATATTGGGGGAAGAGAAATATGCATGCTTATTAAGAATGACCATGTTAACTCTTTCAATAAAATACAAGACTGAAAGAAAAGCATACTGGGGCAGACTTTGAAAATTTATTGTACTAGAAAGTGTGAATAAATTTTTTCATATGTAGGTACAGAGCAACTCTGAATATATCTAAAACTTCAGATGCACCATTAAAAATGCTAATAACTGACCATGTCATTTTAATAAAAATCTGCCACTATCTTCTCAGACACTACAAGAAAAATCTCATCATAGCTGCAAAATTCTTATTTTTCAGAATTAATATTTCAGAGATCAGACAGTAAGAGCCATAATCTGGGAACTTATTTTTTCACAGTGAATTTCCCTTTCCAGTTCATCAATGGCCTGAATTGTTTAACTTGTATTTCCATTTATGTCTTGTTCAAAAAGCAGAGCATCTCATGATGAGTGCTTTTTATGTCTAAGGGACTGCATTTAAAATGGGGAAGTCAATGACTGAATTCTAATCGTCTTGGGGGGGGGGGGGGAACGGAAAATGTAGACTAGTATACTCTATTTTTTGCATTGCATCATAGGCATGTAGTCAAAAAGATTCTTGTTAAATGAATCCTTATGGTAAATTTAGATTCTGATTTACAGAGAGTTTCTGACATACAAAGGGTTCATTGGGTGATGCAAACTGAGCACAGTAACCTAAATCCAAATCAAGAGCAGAAAACATACATAAATGCTCCTTTTTAAGCACATTTGGCTAAAAATAGGTCAGTAACTTCTTGAAAAATGTAGCAGAAGAAGTATTGGTGTGCTGAGTACAGTGAGAGTTTATTCTAGATTTAAGTATATTTTAAAAGTACCCATCTTTGAAATCCTAGATGAACTGCCCATCAGAAAAGGAGAATATATAGCAGGTCCTAAATGATCATGAAAGCCTTGGCATGAAATCATGCAGTGCTCTCATAAGCAAACAATATAATAAATACTGGCTAATTAATTAACCATAAAGCACTAATAAATGGCTTATGTTGCACCACTATTAACATATTTCAAGTAAACAGTTTGGAAGAATTGGCCATGTGTGTTTACAGAAATAACTGCAAATGAAATATTTTGTATAAGTACTGTTTAGCCACATGGGAAGGGCTGCTAAACAGCACTTTATTTATTTATTTATTTGTTTATTCATTCATTCATTCATTCATTCATTCATTCATTCATTCATTCATTTGAATGTCATGTACTTAGAATAGTAGTATGTTAACGGAATTTTCACACTAGTTGCAAATGGCTAAATCAATATCTGGTTTCATAATCTAGGTTTTGAGTACATAGATTTAGTCACGTTACTGAAATGGTGCTTAACTACAATACAAAACAATAAAAGTATTGTCCTTGTTGGTGGAGCATATATTGACAGCTGCATCTTTCAAAAGTGAGTTTCAGTTCGGCTTACAGGCCCCAATAGGAAGTGCTTTGTCATTCTGCAATTTTTTTACACTGTCCGTAGAATGGTAAAAATGCATTAGGTACATTACACTTGCATAACAAATGCATTAAATAAATTAACATCTTAAAATTTTAAAGAAGCTGTATTGGTAATATTCCAAGAAAATAGGGTTTCCTGAGAGTACTGGTTGCATTCTGATCCCATTGTAGTTACCAAGAGTAGCTTTGTAAATAAAAAATATTGTGGGAACTCCAACTTTTTAAGAAATATTCAAGCCCTAATAACATTACTTAGCTTGAACTTTTCACTTCATCATCAGAATTGACCCTAGTCTAAAGCTGGAGGAGATATTGTTATATGTCAAGTTTCTACAAAATTGATTAAGTGAATGGGAAGAAATTTTGGATTGAAGATGGTAAGATTATTACATTTTGCTAGATCATGTTAGATTTTCTTTTAATATAAGGGAAAATGAAAGTAATCAGGCAAGGAAAGGTTGTTTTTTTTGCATGGAGCTACATTTTTTGAAAGGCTAAATGGATGAGGATGCATTAAAATGCATTTTTATCTTCCCAAGACTTTTCAATTTATGAAATGTTCAACTTTTCAACCCAAACCATACTCATATTTGGAGCATCTTCCCCATCCCCCAGTCCTAACTGTATTTATTGGAATAATTAGCAGAGTACTGTGTGTTAAGCTCATTTGGAGCAAGTCTCTGGTTCTTTAATGTGGACTTTTTAAGTTTGGGGGTGATGATGGTTTTAGATTTTGCATTTGGATATTTTTCCATGGCACTTGAATTGATGGAAGTCTACAGGTAAGAAAAGGTTTTTCTGGCACAGAGACATTTGTCTGTACTGACATTCTTTTTTTTATCTTCTTGCTTTAGATTTGTAAGATCAAATGATGCTGTATCTGTGCCTTTACAGCAGTGTACCTATGTTTAAACAAGGCTAAATGTCAGCTCTTGGAAGCTAGGATAGTGTCTTTGTCTGCTTATCTATCACTATCCCATTTAGGTCTCAGTGGAATGCCTACATTCACCCTTATTATAACGTTCTTTTCACGTGAGTGTAGTTAAAACATTGCACAATCATTTTGTAAAAATGGTTTATATAACATTATTAATATTATTTATTTAGCTTCTGTTTCTTGTAAGAGTTTTTAGGCAATGACAGAATTTTCTGTTTTCTATAATATGCTGGTTTTGGATGCTTGCCAAGTAGCAAATGGTATACTGCTAACAGAGTGAGTTTTTCAAAATAGACCACTGGCAAATCTACTTGTACTTAAAACTAAGTAGCTTTTGTATAACAGCAAAATTAGTTCCTTGATTTGCCTTCCTTACAGTTTCTTCTTTCTCTTGCAGACTGTGATTTAATTTAGAGGCCATAGAAGAAATAGTGATACCTTCTGAGAAAAACATTTTACGTGCAAGATGAAGAGAGGTATCTGCCTCTGGAATGATTTTCTTCTTAACCATCTCTGGGAGATATCTGACTTCATCTGTTGTAGTGATAAATGTCTGGAAAAACATATCTCTGAAATGTACGTGTAAGAGTAAGATGTTGCTATTTGGAATATTACTTTTACTTAACTAGATTTTGTCTTGAGCTGCCTGGTTCTGGGAATCCAAGCCTTGTCTTATTCTCAGGAGACATGACTCTAGTTAACTTGTCTGAATTGTTATAATTATTCTTAGCAGAACACACATTGCCACTGTTATTTGCAGTGCTGAATTAGTATCTAAAGCAAAAGCAATAAACAGAGCAGAACCTGAGACAGAAACTGAGAACTGAAAGAGAAATCCATATTTGAATAAAAGATGTAGAAAAATAGAATTTGCAGAAAAGCAGAGAGAACAGTACAGAGTATGCAGAAGTGGAAATAAGGAGATGAAGTTGAATGCTTAAATGTTGTCTCTTTAGATGGATAAGTGAGCAAGAGATTTTAGCAGACATGTTCCATGTTAACGTGATGTCTGTTGCAGTTATACTAATTTTATAATCCTCAAATAAAAAGTACAGAATCAAAGAATGAACATGTCATACCTATGGAAGACTGAAAAGAAAAAAATATTGCATTACCTACACATGTCCAGCAGGTATCCATTCTTTATCCAGCAGAACGAAATACCCTTAGGAAAACATCATGTGAAACCCAGCAGCAAATATTCACTAAAGAAAACTAACGTATATAACTGAAAGAGGTTACTTTTTCTTTTGAAAAAGAGAGCATATTTTCCAAAAGAAAAATATTTTTAGCTTTAGTTTTTTTTAGACAAGTCCCTAACAGAAGACTTCAAATTCATTTAAGAAAATTATTATTTTTAAAGGTTGATTTGAGTTATCATTTAAAGATATTAATTGTGGTCTCAGTAGAAATATTTGTTCAGTTGCACATTAGTTTGCCCTCCAGCAACACAAGTTTAACTTACCACCTTTCTAGAGGCAGTGACAAAATATGTATCTCTTAGTCCCAAAGTGACTATCCCCCTCAGCAGCAAAGGAATCCTTCTCAATAATACTATTTTTTCTGTATTTGTGCTAATAATATTAATCATTGTTTCTTATCTCTTCATACACTGAGGAATAGATAACTTCCGTCTCACGTCTGAAGTCCTTGTTTATCATTCCCTTGCTATTCTTTTCCCCTTCAGCTATATCAGATAATTGTTTAAAACATTATTTTGCCCGCTAGACCTGAATGCATGTGCTCAGTATAGCTTGGGACCAAAGAACTCTGGTTCCTTAGGGCTGATTGCATCTTCTGAGAACATGAAAAAAAAAAAAAAAGAAAAAGAAAAAGTAGAGTAGACAAAGAGGTTTTAAGCCAGTTCATGTATTCTTTGGTAATGCTTTTTTTCTATTTTAGTGACTTGTTTAAACAATTTGAACATGCTTAACAGGACTGTGCCTACAACTTGAGTTAGAATGCTTGCATAGCTTTCATGTTTTACATATATCAGACTATAATGTTATTAAGTTAAAATGTTAAATTGAGTTAAAATGTCAATAGGTTAAACCAGTGAACATTCTGTAGACTGTAATTCCCAGAAAGAAATAGTAAGGAGCAAGTAAATCGTGTGATTTAGTAAGTACATAGGAAAGAATTACAGAGACTAGAAATTCTGGTGAAAAAAAGAAAAAGAAAAAAAAAAGAGAGGAAAAAGAAGGAAAAAAAAGGAAAAGGAAAAGGAAAAGGAAAAGGAAAAGGAAAAGGAAAAGGAAAAGGAAAAGGAAAAGGAAAAGGAAAAGGAAAAGGAAAAGGAAAAGGAAAAGGAAAAGGAAAAGGAAAAGGAAAAGGAAAAGGAAAAGGAAAAGGAAAAAGAAGGGCTCTGAGACAATGTACAGTCCATGTGAAGGTAGATGAAATCAGAGAGTATCTGTCTCAGGGCACTGTCTTGTTAGTATCTATGTACAAATAAAACTCCACACTACTGAACAACAATCTTAATTCTTCTCATCCCTTAGAATACTCCTCTGAAAGTACACTGAGAGTATATTTATTTATAGTTATATTTTATGAACCTAAACACAAACTGACAGTAATGAGCAATTGGTGTCACTGAATCCATTTTAATGTAAATTACCATATTCAGAAAGCTGTAAGGGTAGTTAATGAACCTTACTGATGTTCTTGTTAGAAATGCCTGACTTAGACTCTGATCTCCTCTTTAAGACTTGATAATGATCACTGCTTCATAGTTTAATATGTTTATTTTTCCCTTCGTGGTACTGTAATTAAAATATTAACCCTCTCTCTCTCTCTCTTTCTCTTTCTCTCCTCTCTCTCTCAAAGCATCTAGCAAACTGGCTTGTATAAGTAAATATCTTTAGGTTTAAGTTTTATTTCCTGTGCCCAAATCTGCCTTTGTGAATTTAGTTAGATCAAAATGGTCTCCTGCCATAACACAGAAAATTCTAACAGTTTCTCCAGTTTTTCCAATATAAGAATAAAAATCAGCTGCTCATAGTAAATAAAACTATTTAAGCCTTTTTGTTTCAGAGCAAGTTTAAGTAAAAATCAGGTAAAATTAGATAAAATTAGAACTGAATCACTATGAAAAGTAATTGAAAAGTAATGAAAAAATAATTACATATAGACCATAATGTGTGATATAACTATCATGATATCATGATATGGGGTATAACGATGTGCACATTCCAGTTGTGAAATAACTTACTGTACATTCACCTCTCAATTCCAAAGGCAGTGTTTTCCTCTTAAGTGGACAGTGGCTCAACATTTTGAGAGTCTGGGATATCTTCCAATTTCAATCGCTATTCTGAAGAAAATAATCATAGCATCACAGAATGGGTTGGGTTGAAAAGGACCATAGTGATCATGAGTTTCAACCCCCTGCTATGTGCAGGGTCGCCAACCACCAGACCAGGCTGCCCAGAGCCACATCCAGCCTGGCCTTGTATGTCTCCAGGGATGGGGCATCCACAACCTTGCTGGACAATTTGTTATCTCTTTTCAGTTATCCCTGACAGGGATATAATGCTAAAGATCTCTTTACTGGTGCTTTTTGAGATGTAGAAGTAGCAGTATGTGAAAGCTGCTAAGACATGAAGAAATGCATAAACATATGTTAAGGGCATAATAAACCCTGGACTTAACTAGGATGCTGCCTGCATGCATTCCCCTCCACACTGCTGCTCTAGAATATTTGGGCAAAGAACCAAAAACTAAGATTCATGTTAACATACCTTTAAGCTATGTTTTTGCAATTACAATGTGAACATGATCCCAATTATAAATAAATGTGTTTTTCAGCATAAGGAAAATCTGTTGATAAACACTGATAAAAGCTTTTCTAAAAAAACGCAGACTTGAGGTTCAGATTAAAGCTTGGACGAGGTGGGGAGGAATAGCTTGTGTGAAAGTTTTTAATTGCTTTTGTAGTCAGAGTGCATTGCAGTTCTTGATTATTTATCACACTTCTCTGTGTACCTGTGCTTCCTCAGATTTGTTTTCAACTACCAGACGACATAGTGAGAGCGTGATTCTCTCTTCACCCCTTCCTCCCACTCTGGAGTGCTCATCTCCTTTTATTTTAAGCAATGTGGGGCGGAAGGATTAGCTATGCTATGGGAGGTTCCATACCAGTCCTAGCTGAAGGAGTCTCCTCTGCTATGTGGGCTGCAGGGAAGAGCAAGTTTCACATTCCTCTTTGTCCACAACTCAGCAGAAAGCTCTGAATTTGCAAAGAAACCAAATTAACATTTCATTTCTTTGGAAAGCTAGTGTGCACTGAGGTATTTTTTAACATAGCAAGCCATTCATCATCATCTGTCCTTCCATCTGCAAACCTGTCACCCAGGGCAGGGCTTTAATAGAGGATAAATAGGTCACATAGGTCTATGGTTCAGAAAACTAAAGCTTCCTGCACAAGGATCAGGGAGAATTTTGTACAGCATCTATGCCTTGAGACATCAGTAGGTCTAATAAACTAAACTATTTTCTTCAGCAGAGAAAAAGAATACAGAAGCAGAGTCAGCTCTGCAATAACTCAGTATCATGTGTTCCATATTTCTTTTCCTGGACAACTTTTATTCTTGCAGGTAGATGTGGTTAATATTGTTTCTTATTTGTATTCAAATTAAAACTAAAACAGCTGAATTGAATCTGCCAGAAAATACTTTTTCATTCTTTTCTCTTCCCATTCAAACACTGGAGCTTATCTTTGAAATCAGCACCCTCTTTGATTTCTGTTCATTTAGATGAGTATTTTATAACTGAGGTTAATTGAGGACATGGACTATGGTTGACTCAAGTACTGCTTTAATAAGATAATATTTATTAAATTGATTAAAGAACTGTTTGTCCCCAAAATCAACTATGCAAAATCAACTATGATAATGTTTTTTGTGGCATTAGAAATGGATTAAGATGCATTCAGCCAAATTAAACATTTTGTACAAGTGCTGCTTGTGGAGAGTATGGCACTGTTGTTTTTAACATCTGTCACTTTTTGCCCACATTGGTGCACACAGGAAGGCAGCAAGTGCAGAATGTCATTTACTCACCAGGGTTCATTGTCCTGCACTGGCCTTTCCTCCTGACATCTGCTCAGTATCTAACAACATGGCAGGGCATCAGCAGTGGGAAATAGGGCTGTCCACAGAGCAGGTGGGTGGCTGGCACGTCTATATGCCAGAGCTGTTGGGAAGACCTCCACGAGGATACTCTTTCCTGCCTTCGTTATCCAGCACTGTTTGGAACTTAAAATCAATGTGAGAACAGGAGTTTTTCATTGCTGCTAAGTTCCTGTACAGAACTGGTGTGAAGAAGAACAGAAGTGTTTCTTAAAAGAAGGAAGTAAGAGCCAAGAGCAATGAAAAGCTCTTGCTTAGGATGAATTGAGGCAGCTCTGCTTTCCTCATTTCCTATTCTTCCAGTTCTCCTTGTGCAACCTGTTCTTACGCAGGGGCTTTCCTTGGTTTTAAGTTTTCACAGCTTTATAGAAAGCCACATGTTTTGTCCCACAAAAAGGGGCAAAGGATTATTTCAAAATGAAAAAAGCAGCCATAATTGCTCACTTTCACGATAAACAAACAAACAAACAAACAAACAAACAAATAGATAGATAGATAGATAGATAGATAGATAAAATAATGACAACATAAAATAATAGAAAATAAATAAAATAACAATACTAAAGTGATGTGGTTTAACCCTGAAGGCAGTTCATCACCATATCTCACTCCCCCACATCCCAGTGGGATGGAGGAGAGAATCAGGAAAAAATAAAAAGCAGAAAAGCAGAACCCAAAAATAGAAGTTAAAAAAAATATATTTACCAAGAAAGAAAAAAAAAAGAGATAAATAATAGTAAAGATAACTATATATACTTACAAAACAAGTGATCCAGAATACAATTGCTCACCACCAACGAACAGATGCTCAGCCAGTCCCCGAGCAGCAGCTGCCCCTCCAGCCAACTCCCCTCAGTTTTATAGTTTTTTTCACATGACATCGTATGCTACGTAATATCCCCTAGGCCAGTTTAGGTCAGCTGTCCTGGTTCTCTCCCCACCAAGCTCCTTGTGTCCCTCAGCTCTCCTCATTGGAAGGACAGTACAAGAAGCTGAGAAACCAAAATGTTCCTTGTGCTGTTCAGCAGCAACGAAAACATGAAGAAAATCGACTCTATGCTAGCTGAAATCAGGACATCATAAATTTAAAGACAAGCCAAATAATAGATTTTTTATAGTTACTTCATGCAAAGAAGGATGGATTTTTTTTGGAAGTTTTAGGTGCTGTTAATGGTAAAATTTTATTTAGAAACATAGTTCTGCAATAGTAGAGAGAAAAGACACCAGAATCTGAAATGGTAATCAAGGAATTTTTTAATATGACTAGGAGCTATTGTGAGTTTCTCAGCCAAACAAAAAATTAGAAGAATTTTACTTTCTACATTTCAAATATTTTCTTGATTAAAAGGAGAGCTTTTAATCTACTTTCTCTAAAAAAAATCTAGGGAGAAGAGCCATGGGATTTTGACATTGAGAAATGGTAAAAATTGTTTGATCAATACCTAATTGAAGGTCGGCAGGCATCTTTCTAAAACAAGTACGTTGTGCATCCGTTATTCTTTGTAGCATTTAGGAAGTGGAGAACACTAGTATTTCCAGCCAAACTTCTCAAAATGTACTTGTAGTATTAGTGGTACACACCAAACTGCAGTCTAATTTTCTGACAAGATGAGGCCACAGATGAGATTCCTCCCTGTCTGTCCCAGTCAGGATACACACACACACAATCTCCCCATACTGCAGTGTATATTCCCAAATTGCTCAAAGAACAGATTTCTTGAGATGAACTGGTATATGAATCACTAGGGCATCACTTCTTGGCAAGTGACAATTGCTTTTTGAATAAATAAATGTATCAATGCTAAAACTTTGTAGCCAATGCAAGTATTTCAAAAATGCTGCAATATTATAAACATAATTAGTTAGGCAGAGAGTGTGAAACAATGTTTTAAAGTATCTGCCATATTTTTTCCACACTTGGTTCCTTTTTTTCCCAATATGACACTCTCTTTGCCACCTGTTTTAAAATTCTTCTATTTCTCCTTTGCTACTTTTCATATCTAGTATTCTTCTGTGCCCTTCTACTGAAACACAAATGACTCAGGAAAATTGGCAGCACATGCTGGATTGACATATCTGTCCAAAATGTAAAACTCCTTGACTTTAAGAGGTGCAACACTTGAAGTTCAAAGAGCCACAGCTAACTCACCATCGAATGTAGAGCTATACTATCATTGCTAACCTTCCTCCTTGTTTTATTGTATAGTTTTTTTAGTATTGTTTTATTGTATAGTGTTTCAGTGCAGATGTGGAAGCCCAGAGCATGAGCTGGTAAGTAAGCTTCCACTCCGCATTTATTCTGCTTACATACCTATTAAACAACTAGTTTTTTTGAAGCACTCATATCTATCAGACTTGGCTCTGCTGGAAAAGTCATGAGCTTACAATGTCCATATAGGCTTTAAAATACCTCTAATGTAACATGTTCATTCACTTGGATTCTCATTGTGTTATCTTATGTTGGAATAAATCTTTGTAGACTGTTCTCTGTTTCCCAAGATGCTTAAATTAAATAAAAATAGAGATTTTTAACTCCAACCATTTTTACATCTGCATTTCTGTGGAACACATATGAAACATGCTCATTAGTTACAGGAACTAATTTAAATGATAATGTTTTCAAATGGACAACATCAAATAAACCTGGGAGGAAACAACACTGCAACATGGCCAACAAGCTATGAAGTGCAGCTGAGTGTGAAGATGATTATCAAGAGAGAGGGTTTGTGAGTATTGGGCAATCCACATTGGGATGATAATGTAATTTTCTCATGTGGTATGCCAGATTACTTTTCCCTTAGCTCTGCTCTTGTTGATGCCTTTCAGCAATATTATCTATTTGGTGCACTCAATTCCTGAGCCATTTCTGGCTACTGCAAAGATTGTCAAACTACTTATGTGTACATATGAACATGCACACATACTAGTAATAATGTTCTTAGTTGCTTTTAGATGTTCACCAAATAGAGAATAGTCATTAATTTGTTTCGTCAAGCAGAGGTCACTAAACCGCTTGTAAACCATGTGAAGGGTAATTAATCTTTTCTCTCTTGGTAGCAAATATATAAATATTACTACATTGCTTAATCAAAAGAACCTTCATTGTACTTGTCATTTTTTTTAAGTTTAATTTATTTGTAGAGTGTACTTAATGACTGGACAATTAAGGGGATCTATTTATTTACAGTACATGATCTCTGCAATACCATGTTTTGTAGCCAAGGTAAAGACATCACAAAACAGTACAAAAACCTTTCAGTATAGGATTATTTTTTTTTTTCTTGAATTATGTTTCTGTGGGATCTTATATTGGAATGTTAACCTAACTCATAATTTAAGTATTTGTACTTAACAATAAACATTTTTACTTTCTATCAGAGAAACAGGTGTCTGAAAGTACCTGGATTTATTCACCTCTTTTCATCTGATGAGCTCTTTAAGATTTTTGTGTCCAATTAGAATTAGAAATAATTCTTGCTAAATTAATATTACAGACTTGCAAGAAGGGGTTTCTGTATTCTTAATAGCTCATGCCAGAGTTGGAGAATGGTGTGGATTTGCAGAGTAATCATGTCTTTTTGCAGTAACTTGGCCTAAGGAATGTAGAAATAAAGGCAATAGGTACATGATGACATTACAGCTTAGATTTTTTAACTTTTTTTCCACATACATTCTGAGATCACAACCATTAGCAAGAGTGCAATTATAAGTAATGTACTCAAGGCCAATTCCAAACTACTTATGCTGTAATCCTTATGGGGTAGCCACATGAAAGGAAACAATTTTTAACCCAAGTTAGAATTAAGTTAGAGATGTGTTGCGAGGTATAGGACATAGTGAGTTTGGTACCCTACACCTTGCTGACTTATTAGAAAGAAAATGTAACCATGCAAGAGCAGTAGATGCCAAGTTAGACTAGGGACAGAAAGCAATTTTGCCTTTGTTTGCTCTTCAGTTATCCCCTAGGAGGGAGCTTCCTCACCAGTGCACTTGGTTACTTGCACCATCTAGCACACATAGGATTCCACCTTTCATGGAAAAGCTCATCCCTAAAGAAACTATGTGGATCTTGTATGCACAGACAGTATGAGATTCAGTTCATGGCCAGTGAAGATTAGTCTGACATCGCATGGTCAGTCAAAGATAAAATCAGCTGTTCCTTGCCATTAATAAGACATATTACTATTTTTCTAGTTAACTGCATAGTTAGGGATATATTTTTTTAATATATTATTCAAAAATATTAAAAATACTTCCACATTCATATTGATACATTTGAAAAGGAATTGCTTACAGTTCTTGCCATTCTGTATTTGTTTCACGGGGACACAGCCTGGTATTATAGGGTTTTGGCACCAAAATGTTAAAAAAGACATTTTTAATAGTGTTGTGATATATCTCCCAAACTGTGTAATTGCACTGATTGCACACAACAACATGGAATTATAAATGATATACTAGGTACATAAACTGTAAGCATCTAACTTTACATTTTAGAATCTTTTTCCACATAAACCATGATAAACCTTATTTTTTTCTTCTTTTTTTCTTCTGCCTGGATAAGACGATTGAATTCTGTTGTTCTTTTAGAGCAGGTTCAAAGAACAGATGAGTCAAAACATAGTCTGATTAGTATAGTTTAGAATTCCAAGAGCATAAATAGTTCTTACTAGCAATAACTTGATCTTAAAAATATTGGTATCTTTAATGAATTAAGTGAATCTCCAGGACACCAGTCATACAGAGGTATACTTGACCAAGGCACACAGGGATCAGTTTGAAAAATTTTACCAATTATAATCCTGAATGTTTAAGCAGTTAAGTTAGTATAGGTAATGCAAGATATCACATCTAATACAAAAGTTTGCAGTGAAGAAAACAAACATTGAGGAGGGCACTGCTATTTATTATCTCTTTGGTTCCTTTTTGTGTATAGCCTTGCTGCCTGCACAGACCATCTGAAAATATTTTTGCAAACCCTGAATTTTACCTTAGATACAACACCAATGTGTACACAAACACATACTTCAGTGTGTAAGCTTAGCTTGTTGCTCAGTAACTCTTACTCTCTGGGGACCAGTGGTTACTTATGCATACCGCTAGGGATTTCATTTCTTGATTTTTAAGGAGAGATGTCTCTTTTTTTCTTTTTTCCTTTTGTTTTTGTTTTTGCATTTACTGAGATCAGAACTTACTCGGCAGTTCAAAGCATTTTTAATTTTGAACTTTCAGTTCCTGCAGAGGTATGTCAGAAGTGTACCACTCTGGATCTAGCATTAAGAGGAACTATGTATGTTTTAAAAATACTTTTTTTTTCATTAAGAATTAAATTGTTGTTGTTTTGTTCCTTTAGTGAAGTCTAAAACTACTAGCAGACTGTGCAGGTCATATTTTCCGTGTTAACTCTTCTGGGGGTGACAGGGCAATAATGCTTGCTCTGTATTGCTCAGTGATAGATGGTTTCAGTTCATTAGGCAGAATCCCTTTATTCCAAGCACTGCAAACCAAAGAAAGTCAGCCTTCAATTGCTATGGAGATGTTTGTTCATCTTGTTCCTCATTCATTCTGACTGTGAAAAATAAGTCTGCTTGAGAGCACACAGCAGTGTAATTGACTCTGTGGAGCAGCTGTCATAGGGCTTTTGCTATAAGAAATCATATTAGCCTTCCTTTTAAACTTGTTCAAGGTAATAAGTCATTGTTGACACTCACAATTCATGCAATAAAATATCTTAAAAAAAAAAAACACCACAATATGGAACTTGGCAAATAATAAATATCAAATGTTTGTCTTCCAAATTATGTCCTTCCTTAGAAGTGACTTACAAAGGGTAGGAAGGAATGTTAATTTCTACTTTTTATTCCTCTTTAATTTTTATAGCCTACATAAAAATTGGCAAGAAGCTGCAAGAAGGCCTTTTTTCTTCCTAAGCAGATTCAAGCATGAATGACTAGAAACAATTTTGTTACTATTATTTTAATGTCGAAATAGATGTAGTGTTTTTCTCTGGCAACCATTACCTGTGCTGACCAAAAAAAAGGCCACTCTCTGGAAACACTAATCCTTCCAGGGACTAAATGCATGACATTTTAGTCACATGATTCTAAATTACCATCACAGTAATTTTTATACACCTCTAGGCATGTTTATTCTGAGGTGTGGAGGTAAGGACTTCAGTGAAACACGCTCTTCAGAAACTTAGAAGACTCTCCATTACAATCCGAGGTCTTGGTGTAACCCAAATTTTCCTAACAATTCATTCAGCTGAGAAACTTGTTTCCACAAACAGTATTAAACCAGAAGAAGCCAACTTGGATTAGCGTCACCAAAATATCTGCTCCCTTTGGTATAGACTTCAGAATACTTCTTCAGTAAGAGAAACTGACATCATAAATGCTTTTTCTCAACAATCCAAGATGTTTAAATTCTCTTGTCTCAGTCTCAGAGTGGCTTGTGTAAGTGATAAAAAACAAACAGCTGAGACAGTGGAAAGATAAAGCTTCTATTTTCTGAAAATATACAGAAGACAGTGGGGAAAAAAAAATGGCTTATATTAATGATCTTCGGAAGACATTGTAAGGGTTAAGGAAGGCATTGTGGAATATTTTCAGGATATAACTGCAAATAAATATTGCTTAAAATATGTCAGAGATAGAAACTCTGTCTGATCTAAAATCAAGCAGTTTTTGTGTCTCCAAATATGTGCTTCTCATAACAACTCAGCTTTTGCTTTTATTTCCAGCTTGCCAGCTGTATCTCATAATCAAGCCAAGCCACAGGGGCTGGCTTCATGTTTGTACTGAATCCAGCTACAGTGTAGGAAAAAGTCATAGGGTTCAATGAATCTAATTATATCCTTGTACTTGCTTGTTGTCATGGTCAAACATAAGGTTAAGTAGGACTAAATTGTAATGTGGATGTCTAAAACTGAAAAGATTTATTCTGTTTAGAGCTGGTCATTGTCAACGAAACCAATTTAACTTGCTGTTTTATGTAGTCCAGCACAGTAACATCTTACATTAAGTGTCTGCCTGGATGAAATGGAAACTAATAGCCTATTAGTACTGTGACATCTAAACCCCAAGAGGAGCATAATTTTTATTTTGTTCATTTGGTTAGCCTAATTTACATCAAAATTTAATTGTGAATAATTAACATTTTCTATAAACAGTTTTGATGATCCTCATATTTTGTTCAAATTAGGTAAACAAACACGTGCACATCCACACACATAATTGTCCTTGTTTCTTAAAGTTTCCAGTGTTTCAGGTCTGTGTTGTAATGTCCCTTTGACAGTATGGTGTTGTAGCTGATTTAAACACTATAACTTTCTTTTGGCTGCACCTTCTAAAAATACTTTTGACACCAGTTTACTATGTTTAGGATTGTAAAAAGGGTGGAGTGAAAAGTCTAATTCTACCCATTATAACATTGCCTCCTGGTTTATACTATTTTAGAAGTGAAATAACACTTAAGATCAAATAAGATCTGGAAGATCATTCTGTAACCTTCAGATTACTGCTGGGTGACTTCTGCAGAAAAGGAATTACCAATGCATTAAATTTGAATTAGCTTTGAGAAATCATGCAGATGTATGCACAGAATGTTACCGCAGTGCTGTCTCCAAGGCACAGCAGAACTGCCTTTATGCAGTTTTAAAGAATTGCTTGACTGACCCTTAAATTGCACACATGATGAAACTGAGCAAAAACCTTTACTTAAATATAAAGCAGTAATAATAAAAATCAAGCTTGCATACACATATACACAAAGGAAATGTAGCTTTGAGTGCTGTCTTTCAGGGAAATCTGACCACAAACTGCCTGCTGCTGAGTGGGCCATTTGGGCTCAGACATTTTGTATTGGAGAGCACTACTGCACATACTGCAGAAGTGTCACTTAGACTAATGATTATGAATTATGCAGAAGGTCACATCCTCTTAGTTACAAGTAATTTCCACAGTTTCCCTCTAGACTGCCTAGCCTAGTTCCATTTTTTCCCTTTTACTGCTGCTAGCAAATAGCACACAGAATGAATGCCAAGACCTTCATTTATTGACATTTTATTTTTCTCCCATAACTTCAAGCTGATAAAATGACTGAACAGTCAGAGGGAGGAAAGGGAGCCAGCTGCTGTTGGTGGATTAGGAAAAAGCTCCTTTCAGTTCAGTAGGTCATTTAGCAAAGTAGGACAGAAGAAAGCTGTTGCAATTGCATATTTTGCTGAAGACTTTAGATTCCAAGCACCTACACCAAAAACATCAATTTTTCACTTTCATAATTTGGGAAAACAGCTATATTCTGTCAAAAAGACTATAAAAACATTGCTTTTTTTGAAGCCATTAGCTTGATATCATCATGTGTGTGACCTTCCCCTTCTTAATACCAACCAGAAAATCTAGTGTGCAGTGAACAGGAGTGCCAGCATGGTTCATGGAGCTGCCTTGGAACAGGATCTGTGACACATATGGCAAATTCACTCTCCAAGCATAGCTGGGCATATCTTGCACATCTTTACAGTGGGAACACATCATGTTTGGAGAGCAGAAGCTAAGCTGTGGCAGCCAGAGAGGGCACAAAGTGCTTGAGTAGAGTGCCCAAGAAGCTGTTTACTGAGCAGGGAATTTGCTTTTCTCCCACTGACACTGGGGACAAGTGGGAAGACAGTTTCCAGCACTAAGAGGTTCCTTGGTCTCTAGCATGAGGAGTGAAAGTCCCTCCCTCATAGGCAATGAAGCAGGAACAGGACAATCAACCATAAGGATAATCTGCTTTTCTTAAAAGAAAAATTGTACTTTGAAGGCTTTGTTTAAAAATCAGTTATGTACCATAATGCATAGGTCATCCCCACACCACTATAAAAAGCTCCTCAAGCCTCATGGCTGCAATAATATTTTGTAAACATCTACTGCTCTTGTTTTCCATTACAACTCATAACAACTTGTTCAGGAGATGTAAATGTTTCACACTGTACCATGCACTCAGTACAGAAGAAAAAAGCAGTAAAAATTTCCCATCATTTTCCTCTTTGTTAACATGTGGCCATGTTTAATATTGATGCCTGGAAACAAAATGATTCATAACACTTTAGACAAAAGTTCTTTTCTGCAAGGCTGTTAAGACGCCTAAAAAAGCAGCTATGTTTTATTTATAAAATACTTAAACTGTGTGTTGTGACAACATTTTTTACAAGAAATTAAATTTCAGCGAAGCAAGTCATTTGAATGGTTTCTAATCCTTATGCACAAATGAAAGTTGCCTCTTCAAATGGCAAATTTAGCAGTATATGCTCAAGAAAAATAAATTTGGACCTTCCTTGCAGATAGGAACCATCCCAGACATAAAGTTGAAGGCAATTGGTTTGAATAGCTCACATAAGACTAAGTGTCAGGACAGGACAAGACTGAGGCAGATTCTTAGCATGTCTGCCCAAAAATAAGAAATAAAGACTGATTACATCTTTGGAAACATCATCTGTACCTTTTTTAAGATACAACAGACACAATGATAAAAATGCTACTGTTGGATAACAGGCCATCTGTGACTAAGCTTCCAGTTTCTCTATACTTAGCAGAATACATATTCATTCAACCTATATTATTTTTGTTTTACTTGTTTTATATGCTTTGTGTTTCAGGGGTTGCATTCAAAGAAGTGTCCCACCTGATCTACCCATAACATTTACAACTAAGAGAGATAGATGGCAAAGACAAGAAATGCAAGAATATGTCAAAATACAAAAAAAAAAACTATTAGAAAGAATCAACCTGGAGAGCAAGCAACAAACTCATCTTTCTCTGTTTTTTGCATTTGAATCTGACAAACAGCCAGTTTCTTGCAGTTGTCATCTGGAAGTAAACCAGAAATTATGAACAAATTATGAAGTACTGATGGAGAAGCACAGTTAAATAACACAGCATAATATAGTGTTTTCCATAGGAGGGGTTTTTTCACTCAAAGAGTGGTGACGCACTGGAACAGGTTGCCCAAGGAGGTTGTGGATACCCTATCTCTGGAGGTATTCAAGGCCAGCCTGGAGGTGGCTCTGGGCAGCCTGGTCTGGTGGCAACCCTGCACATAGCAGGGGGCTTGAAACTAGATGAGCACTGTGGTCCTTCTCAACCCAGGCCATTCTATGATTCTATGACTCCAAGGTTTTGAGTAGCTATAAGTCTAGAACAGACAGTGTATAGGGAGAATAAAAAAGTCTATGTATGCCAAAGATCACTGTATGAGATTATTTTTTGTTTTAGCTGCTATTACTCCAGTGATTTAAAATATCTAAAGATGTAGAAAAACACTCCTCTAAATCCCATTGTTCATACCGATGGGGAGTCCTCTATCAGCACGACTCTTCCCATTTCCATTCTGTACCTTTTTTAACCAAAGAGATTATTCCTGGCTGAGCTTTGGATCTACTGAACAAGCAAACTACTGACTTGTTGAAAATATTGTATATTCAGGTTATGGATTGTTAAAGAACCCACATGAATGCATATAATGTGTTGAAAGAGATGGTGCAGTTATATTTTTTTCTAGTAAGACTGACAACAGTCAGTAAGCTTTGCCTCCCTAAGGACAGATGTTCTTTGTAAGTAAAAGATTTCTATTTTATGCATACCAACTTTCATTGATGCTATGTATGTATTTATGTACAAATTATGATTACTTTTAGTTGTTCCTAGGTGCTCCAACATGCTGATATGTGGTTCAAGGAAGTTGTTTCAAGTATCAGTATTTTGTTTCAAATCTGGAAGACAATCCATTTTTAAGTAAAAATAATAAGGTCCTTTATGGTAAAATACAGCATGTATGTATTTATATATAGATATATACAATGCCTAGTAAAAAGTTCTTTAATAAGAGAGTGGTGAGATGCTGGAACAGCCTGCCCATGGAGGTTGTAGATTCCCCATCCCTGGAGGATTTCAAGACCAGGTTGGATGGGGTCCTAGGCAGCCTGGTCTAGTACTGGGGGGTGGCCCTGCATGCAGCAGGGGGATTGGGATCTTGGTGATCGATCCTTGAGGTCCTTTCCAACCCAAGCCATTCTATGATTCTATGAAATACCTTAACAACTACTATTTATGTTGTTTGTGTACAATCAGGTCATTCTGCATATGGGATACTTTCCTTCAATAACAAAATGCGAAACTTGAAATGTGAAAAAAAAAGAGACATCACAATATTGAAAGAGTCTTGTTCCATCAACTTGACTACATCCTTTTTGATATTTATAAACAGTGGTGAGATTCCCTGTCTTCTTTTCTCCAGACTGAACAGTACCTGGTCTCTTAGACTTTCCTCATATGGTAGATGTTCCAGAAGTTCTCTTTTTTGAACTGAGGAACCCAGACATGGTCTGAATACTCCAGATGTGGCTTCACCAGGGTAGAGAAAGATCAGTTCCCTTACCCCGCTGACTATGCTCTTCTTGATGCATCCCAGGATACCATTTTTCTTCTTGGCCAAAATGGGCATGCTGACCAGGACCCCTAAGTTCTTTTCCTCACAGCTCTTTTCCGGCAGGTGATGATACAACACTTTCATTTTCTTGATGGCAGAAGAATTAACTGCATAGTGTAGCTGGTCTTTTTGATCCATAGCAGAAGATAAGCATTACAAGCTAACGTGGTTTCTAAATGTTTTCTGACTTCTCTGCTTGAAACCAAACATAGTGGTAATATCTAGATATCTGAAATACTCTTGAATGCTTCTGCCTATGACTGAGGCCGTTTTTTTGTTTGTTTGCTTGTTTGTTTGTTTGTTTTTCCCAGTAAGATTCAACTACAGGGAAACAAGAAATTCCAACCCATACTGAATGATAAAGTGGAACTGGACTTGGGCTCTGGGGCCTGAACTGCAGCTCCCACAAGGGTGGCTAAGCTGCCTTACATCTCTCAGGTCATGAGTTTCTGGCGCTATCAGGAGGATACCTCCTCCTTCCACACCTACAACTCCCCTGCCTGCCCTCAGCTGTGGCAGCCCTCCCACACTTCTGCACATGTTCCAAGGGTGCTTGTCTGCTCCATGGGAGGCCACGTTGGGGGCACTGCCAACTCCATGGGAGGCCATTTTGGGCACAGAGGAAGAGCAGCATTCCTAGGGTGCCTGCCAGGAGGCGGGCAAGCAGGTGGGTGAAGCAGCTGGAGTTCGGTCCCAGACAGCCAGCAGGTGGATGGAGCAGCAGGGGGGTAGCTCCAGACAGGCAGCAGGTGGGGAGGGCAGTGGGAGGGCAGCACCACTTTGTACTTGATGTTAATTGCACTTGCTGGAATCTTGCGTGGCTCCTAGGACTTCTTTAAAGTGATAATTATAAATGATACTTGCTTAGAGTTTGGAAATAGCATCCCTGAATGAGTGAAGAGCTTCAATGTGGTTAACTTGGAGTGGGAAGGAAGACAGCCTTCTGCCATTCTTAAGCTGTGAAACTTGAAGAGGATCTGACTGTGAGCAGATCCAAGAAAGCAGTTCTTTAATTTGCCCCAGTGCACCCACGCCTTTTAGGAAAAGCCCAAAGAGGCATTACAGTGCTGCTAGCTTCCTCAGTACTCTATTGTGTAGAGCTTTGCATTACGGTGTTTGCTCAGATGCCCAGATGTTTATAATTAATTTAGTCTGATTACTTCTAATTACTCCTTCCTATCTGCATTATCTTGTATTTGTCAGCTTCATATGCAAGTAGCCCTGCTGCCTATTCATTTAGTTTTGTAAGGTCCCTTTGGACCTTCTTAGCCTTCTCTAGTGATGACTAATCTAAATAATTGTGTTGTCTGCAAATTTTTTCCCACCTTTTTTTCCCAGAGCCTTAATAAAGAGAACAGTCTTATCCTAGTATAGGAACATGAAAAATCCCATGGCAAGCCACTCAAAATGCAAACTAACCATTAGACTCAATCTCTCTCACTCTCTCTTTTTTTTTTTTTTTTTTTTCCTTCTTTAATCTGTTACCTGATTTCTAATTCCTGACAGTATATAAATCCTTATGCCTTCACCATTTGAATTTCTCAAGTCTCTTATAAGATATTTTGTCAATGACTTTTTCAAAGCCAAAGTAAATGATATTTATAGCAACTACCTTATGGCTGTTCTCAAAGGGGTCTGCTAGATAAGAGGAATAGATTTTCCTTTCTAGTAGGTGATTTCCTGTAATGTGTCTTGTTGAGCTATTAGTTTTATGATTTTAATTATTTTTAATTGCTTCCTATTGGTTTTCCTGATTTGAATTAAGACACAGTATGTAACTCAGGATTTGGATTGTGTTGTTTTAATGGGAATTTTTTTTTTCTTGCTGATTGTTTTATTTTTTGAAGTGCATCTTTATGTGGCTTTCTGAAATTTGATCTACGGTTTGAGGCAAAAGTCTTACTCCTCAGTTCCACTTTCTGAGCCCTTCTCTTACCAGCAAAGCTATAGTTCTTGTGTCTTTTACCTTTTCTCTCCAGAAGAAAGTAGAAAGCAAAAGAGGAATTTAAATACATATAATATTTACTGTTTATGTTTGTCTGCTAGAGGAAAAATCTTCTCCTAGTTTGAAGAAATGGGAAGGCCCACAAGCTATATCAGATCTAAAAGGATGTCACTCTTCCAAATGTTCTTTATTATATATATATGACCTTCCAACATTAACTATTTTTCTGTATGGCACTGTTATCAAACAGAGAAGGAGCACTTTAACTAGTCTATGCTGTTGGCTACTTTCACAGCTGCATTACTTGATTTTTGTGGCTTTTGGCCCATATGGGAGTACAGTGAAATGTACAGAGCTTTCTGGGTGAGAGTTTCTCAAAGAGCAGGTTGCTGCATGTTCTATTTATAGAGCATAGTAAATGGGGAAAACTATTAGGATAAAGATACAGAGGAGGTAATGTACAGATACTATTTCTTTTTACCCTGAAAGAAAAGTGAATTCTACCTGTCCACTTCCCTCTGCCACTTAGTGCCCAAACACAAGGGCCTGAATAGTCAGTAATAAGGGGAACCTATAGCAGCTCTCAGAAAGGGCAAAACACAAGCCTTTTGCAGCTTTTCTTTCTAATCTTTCTTTCCTACTGCTCTTTCTCCCAGTTGTTAAGCTACAAAAAGACAATACGTTGCACAGCGGTGTTCCTAAAAGATGGAGAATTTGAGGGGGAAAAAAAAATGCTCATGTGGTTTCATCTGAGCGTCTCCTCTTCCCTACTGAAGGTGCTCCATTTGCCTTGCCTTTACCGTATAGGGACAGTTTTGGCCTGAAACACCATACTTTTTCTATTTGCCTTTTATAAAAGCTGTGCTGCATTTTCTTGCTTGCTTGTTTCCTGTAGATAATAGTTTATAATTTGAACTGAAAAATTGTGATTCCTTTCTTTCTGAAACAATTTGGGAAAGGGAGGTTTCACAGTTTAGCTCAGATTTCGTTTGTGTGAAACAGATGGATGTATCCAATTTTTTAAGACAGCACATTCCTTTTATTAAGACTGTTAAAAATGAAACCTGTTTGTAGCTGGTGCTTCTTGACAGAATATATAGTAGGAGTCTCAGTCTGTTTTCTTGGCTGGTGCAAGTGAACATGACTCACTTAGCATTTCTAAAGAGCTTTCTTCCAAAGGTTTCAAAAGCTTTACAAATTAATTAAACCTCACAACTCTGAAATAAGTTAGAGATCATGTCAATGCAACTGTTCAGCATTTTAATTACAAACACAGCTTTACATTTTAGGATAGTAAGTAAGGCTGTGTTGCTTTAATATGACATCAGCAGTATAATTAAGTGCTCTAAAAAGGTACATATTCAAGAGGAAAGTGGTCAGAATGAGGAATGATTCCTCACAGAAGTACTAAAGCCATGTCTTACAAAATTTCAGCCTTTCAAAGGACTTTGCAACACTCTGGACATTGCTCATCCCCACATCCACAGATAGGCTGCTTCATTTCTTCCGGTGCTGTTTGCATCAGAGTTGGCTGCAAGAAGCATCTTGACTCATCTCATTAGACAGGCAGACCTCTTAGTTAAAAGAAAGTCACCCAAATGCTCTGGCAGTGGCTACTAAACCTGAACTTGCTACCTCTAACATCTTACTGATAAAAAAGACAGATCTAAAAGATTCAGTAATGTTTATCCTATTATACTGTAATATTCTCTTACTACAGGAAGGAGACAAATAGTGATCTGTAATGACTCGCACTCAAAACAATACATTTTTGTGCAAATAATGTGGGCAACTGTTGAATATCACACCAAACCAAATGCCAAAATCAGCAACTGCTTGGTTGCCGTGTGTCTGCTTGTACTGGTTGGAGCCCCTTCTTGTGTTTGGGCCTGGCTGCGGGTGTGCAGCCTCTGCAGCACTTTCCTACTGCACTTGGACTAATTGTGGATATGTGAAGCACATGTGCGGAGGTGGGAGTGGAGAGCAGAAAGGTCAAGGACTGTTCATCTGCAACCTGCGGGGATTTCACAGTGAAGTTAATTTACAAAGGTGCTGCACGTGGGGCCCGCTTCCTCTAAGCCTTGATGAGGTATTTGATTAATGGTTCTGGAAGTCAAACGCAAGGAGTGCCCCCTCATCTTTGAAGGTCGCAGGTAAATCCTGGCCTTATTCTTACTCCAACAACGCATTTATCTAAATGCCACATCTAAGTCATAGCCAGTCATCAAAGGGGTGATCGCTAGTGCAGCTATTTCTATTGAAACGTAGAACACTGTGTGATAAATTACATCTGCAAGATTTGTTTCATATGTCAAGCATACATTACTTCTAAATCAAATGCTAGAACATGCCTTGTTTAGTCAAAGTAAGCAGAATGCTGTAATTTATAATCATTTTGAAGCACACTGCAGTGAAAATGAAAGCAGACTATTAAAATTTAATGCCTGTTTGGCTGAGTACTGTATTTCTGGCCACGTCTGATGCAGTGTTGTTTTCTCACACCATTGTGTATGCACAAAAAGTCAGCCTGTGTTTGCCAACCTTTGTGGAAACTAATTGAAAAAAAAAAAAATGATGTAGCTGTTAAAATCTGACACCCGGCTGGAAAATTATTGTCAACACAGGCACTGATGGCAGTGGCTCCTTTCCCCTCTTCTCATCCCTATCCGTTTGCTTCTAACAATTGTCTGTTGTTCTTCAGCTCAGCTCCCTGCGGTACGCTTGCTAGCAAATATTCATTGGTATGTCATCTCTGTTTAAAGTCTCGTCCTACACACCTATTCATCTGTGTTAAGTGAACAGCAGCATCAGCTCAAATTAAACTGGTATGAAAACAGCCACAGTTAATAATTTCTTCTGTGATTCAGCTTAGCTCTGGAAAACAGGTGAAGATGTTTCATAACGGAGGCAATTACAGCTCCGTAAACTCTTTCCAGCTGCCTGTGTAACGGGAGGAGCAGGGTGCAGGAGCTACTGGAGCATGTGGCACAGCCGGCACGGCTGCCATCAGATCGCATTTGTTAACTGCCGGGCTGAGCAGGCTGCCTGACAGGGACAGATACCGGTCAGGGTGATTAGCGTGCAGAAGGCTGAGCAGAGGGGGTGGGAGTCAGTGTGCTCCAGCTGGACTTCCTACAGACCTCTCCCACCGGTCAACCACATTCCAAACCACCAATCCTCTGCCTGGAGAGGAAACCTGTGTAAAGACACACGCATGTGCGTATGCTGCTAACAATGAGGTTACAGGAAGAGCAGAGTGCTGTTCTGCAAATGAGGATAAAATCCTGTTTGCCAAATGGTAACAAACAGTGAACTTCAGAGATCACAATCAGGTCTGCTAATAACACGACCATTTAACATCTGCTTATTAAGATGCAGATGAAGGAGTGAGAAGGGTGAAAATTATCAACTAGCAAAATATAAATGAAGCCTCTACTTTCATATGAGAAATGATATGCTACTGTGATGGATCTTAAGCAATTATTATTATTTTTTTAATTAAAGAACAATATATTTCCATCTACTGAATCTCTATTGTTCTGTTATTTAAGTTATCTTTCATGTCAGTGCCACATGGTTTGAAGTACATTAAAACATAGTCTTATACTTAATTGTGTGGATTTGCAGATGGTTCGTTTCCAGCCAAATATTTTTTCCTTAGAGCTTGAAAGAAAATCTCTTGCAGCCTAAATTGAATTTTTACATGATGATTTCCAGAAATGTACTTCTTAATGGTTTCGGATGTGCCTAAAGGCGTGAATCTTGAACTAGTTTCTCTGAAATGTGTTGGAGAGAAGTTGAAAAATGTGTTCTGGGTTTGTGTGTGTGTTGTTGGTTTTCCTGGGGGTTTTGTTTTTGTTTTTGTATCTTTCCCTCAGTTTCAAACTCAGGGAATTTCAGTTCTGTGCGTCAACATGCTTGTATTGTATTGCAGTGGTGTTTCCAATAATCACAGTGTAACCATGTATATTTTTGAGGCACACTTGATCACAGTTCCACCATACCTGCAAAATGTGCAATGTATATTGAAAGTGATTCCCTTTCAAAAAATGTTTGTTGCTTTGAAATGCTCAAGGTTTATCTGTTATTGCTGGTTTCCTCCCTCCCTCCCTCCCTCCCTCCCTCCCTCCCTCCCTTCCTTCCTTCCTTCCTTCCTTCCTTCCTTCCTTCCTTCCTTCCTTCCTTCCTTCCTTCCTTCCTTCCTTCCTTCCTTCTCCATTGTTTTTTTTTTTTTTTTTAAACAAAATGTAATGGTACCCCACTGAAAAGCAATTCCCTAAAATTCTTACTTACAGACCTCCTGTGAAGCTCATATTGTTCAATAAGTAAATAAATAAATAAGAAAGAGTGGAAGATTAAGATGGGAACTTCTGTTACACTGTGAGTGCAGATAATAAATATATTAATTTAAACTCTTCCAATGTGCACTCTAAGATATTATTGTTACACAAGACAAACCTTTCACTGAACATTCACGTTAAATCTGTCACCCTAGCTTTCTGCCTTTTTCCCCCTTCAAAATAATATTTTTCTCCCAAGTACTGCATTTCCCTAGCAATAAAACATATGCTGTTTTCTGCCAAAGTAAGTGGATAATGTAAGCTGTGATAGGGGGGGTATTTTTTCTTATCATTTTCTTTTTTGAGAGTGTAGTTATAGTAGCATATATGTGCTTTTATCTGTGATAAGAACTACCATCTGGTAGCTAAATGTGCACAGCTTATTGCTTGAAGTGCTTATACACATTGTGAAAACACACAGCTTTTGTGTATGTTAGGATACTGTCTATATGTATTACTAACAAACACACATATTAGTTATTTGAATATGTCAAATGATTGTAAAATAGAAGAGCAGTTCTAGATGAGAAGGATTAGGTCTGGCACACTGCCAGATGCATATTTATTCCAGCTATACTATTATGACCTTTTAATATCACATTGTTTGCAAGCTCTTCCTGCCAATAATTGTTTGAGGGGGGAAACAAAACCTCTTTGACAGGAAAAATGCCTTTGTTATATTCAAGGAGCTGAGGCTTTCATCCTTAGTATACCAATTCACAAAGATGTGTGGTGAATGCGTGTGAGAGCAAGAGACAGAACATATAAATTTGAGTTACTTTGACCTTAATCCAGGAGACCAAGAAGAGAAATGCACTAGGAAGGCTGGTTTGTTGCTGTCTGGAGACTGATAAGCTGTAATAAAGGTGCACTCCGTTGCAATTCATCTAAAGCTTCCATTGCTATCATCCTCTTTTTTCAATTTTTGTTACCTCAAGTACTTATCTAAATCCCTTTGAATGCCAGCTTGAATGCACTTTGTATTCTCTCCAACTATGACTGGTGCTGTCTGTGTGTGTCAGTGTGCTTCAGCATACTCTCTTTCCCCTTGTTTGACAAGAACCAGTGCCAACACCTAATTAAGGATAAGCTATGGAGCTTTCTGCTCTATCTTTGTCAACCACTATGTTCCCAGCTTTCTGCCTAGCTGAGCTTTTATGACACGAGAAACATTTTGGGTTCAGCCTATTCCTGGCCTCTCAGTTTCTGACACAAGAACTCAATGCAACTTAATGCAGCCATAGACTTTAGAAACATTCACAGTAACGCAATCCAGAAATCTCTTCTGTCTCTTTCTGAAGCACATGTGGTTACATAGATCTCTCTGTTCCTATTGATTTAACTAGATATGAATACATATGCACCTCTGAATACAAATTGGTCATTTTTCAGATTACCTTCTGCCTGTGTTCCACACCAGCCTGTTTCCTAGGAGATGATCACAGGGGTTGGGACTGTATTTTTCTTTTGGGCTCCTGCTGAGCTATTTTAAACATTTTGTACTGATGACATAGTTGTATTTAGGTCACCAAATAGGAAAATCTTTCAAAAGGGTAATCATTTGATAAGCTCAAAAATCAGATTAATATAGCTGATAGATGACTACTAGACAGCCAATTAAATAGGTTAAAAAAAAAACATAAAAATTTTGAAGGGAGGTTTGACTATATGACTGTCTGGATAACTAGGTTAGTCTAGAGAGCAAGTTTATATTTTTTCCTGTGCTCAAGTCCTTGAATCCAAATTCTGAGCTGAATTCTATATACGCTTATGTAGCTACTGGCACAACTTAGTGTGAAACTTGATTTCCTAATCAAGGGGTAAAAACTACTGAAACATCCAGAAGAAAATGCCGACAATAATTGAGACCTCCTCTGTTATTAACATATACATAATTGAAGACAAAATATGTGATTATTAGGTTTAGTGTTGAGATGCTGCTTGTTGTGTTCTTAATCTGACAATGAGAGAGAATCTGACAGTAAATCAGCAGATTCTGCCTGTTAGGTCAGTGCTAACTCAAAATAAAATCCCACCTGGAGAGACAAGGGCCATCTGAAAAACTACTCATGAAATTCGGGGCATATATAAACAATTCTCAGAATCTGACTTTCCTAGCTATACTTTATTATTTGATCAGCTCATAATTTTGACAGCAATTTGGAACCAATATCCTTTGCTACAGTGAATTTGTCCCTTCTGTGAGTCCAGGAAGTGCGGTAGACTTTGTGCTGCTCCAGTTTTGAGATCTCCCAGTTAGGCTTTCTTCTGTTCACTGCTTGTTTTTTGTCATTACTGAGAAGGGGGAGAAAGAGGCTTTCAGGAAGACAGTTCTCTGTGCAGTTCTGAGCTGTCTGTGTGAAATCATGCTGTGTTCCTGTAGAATGGCTCCATAGCTGATTTCTAGGGCTATTAGAGCGAAAAAAAAGGCCAGAAACGTTTTATTTATACTTTTGCATAATGGTGAATGGATACATCTCTGTTATATTTCATGCAAGTGCATAAAAAAACATTTTTTTCTCGCTGATGGGGATTGTGATACAGCTAACCTAAACCCTTCAAACTGCCTGAGCATGACAATGAGTCCTGTATGGTTCACAGGGTCACTCTGCATTAGAAGCAGGGCTTCCTGAGGAATAAGTCAGTGGAAAAGCTTAGAAGGCAGGGGAGAACAGAGGGAGTATTCATTAACATCGTTTTGCATTTATTTGTTTATTTAATTTATGTTAAGCAGCTCCCCAGCCAAAACAGCTGGAGGCTGGAAGTTAAAAGCTAGCAGTGAGAGAGACCGTAATGGGCAGACATGTGCTTTGTGTATTCCAGAAGAAAAAAATGGATTTGATTTGGCTAGGTTATGAGCCTTGGAAAATAGCTCTTCATGTGAGTTCAGTACATTTAACAATGATAGTAAAATTAGTTTCAATCATGTTAAATTCTGGAAGTAACATAAGTGAATTTCAAGGACTCTGGTCAGGCATGGTATGGAAAGGACACAGCAATGCAATGAGTGATGCCTACATATTTTAAGTTGCAAAAATAAAATAAAACACAAAACAAACAAGATTATATTGTGCTACTTGAAAAATAACAGCACAGACAGATTTTAAACTGCTAATTTTATTCATTACATTATAATTGTGAGTGAAACTAGGCTCAATGATCAGTTTTTGTCCCCCAAGTCTAAACAACATAACCTTTTACTGCTTTACTGCTTTCCTGGAACACTGGGTGTAAATATTCTGCTGCTGCTCACTAAAAATATGGAGAATTTTTATGTCTTGTTCTGCTTAATGCCTGCCAGGATTACTGCAGCAATCAGTTGTATACGACAGGAAGCAGCCATCTTCGTCTATTTTTCTACTGTACAAACAGGGTCTTACAAACTGACCTTGGATTCTAAGCACTTTTCTCAGATGCAACTGAAGTATTGCCTTATAAAGGTCTTGAAGAATATGCCTACATTAGCAGCTTTAGGTAGAACTTGCTTGAATTTTCACACAAGTACATAATCATGAGTAAAATTCCCCTGCCCTACTGCACCCTATCATAAAGGGCATGCAGAGAGCTCAGCAACAATTGCTTTGCATCAGTGTTTCTGTTCAGCTGTTGCAAAAAAATTGCTAATATGAGCACAGTCATTGACTTGTGATGAGAGCTAGATCCCTTCATGTTCAAGCTATTTCTAAAAGCTAATTTAAAGTCTTTGGAAAATGTTACCCCAAGGAGATGACAGACTTATCAGCTTTTCTGTGCATACTCTAAATAAGTATGATCATAAGGAAGAAAGAAAAAGTATGATTGGAAAATTATGCATGCAGTCTTAACTTTTTGGCATTTCCAAGGTGTAGCTGCAAAATATCAGTGTGCTTTCTACAGAGATGACAGGTGTCCATGGGAGGATATACTCAACACAGGGCAATCTAAGAAGTTTTGAGTCTGATCTTTCCTATTCCAGTGCAAAGACAGCATGAAAAATATACAGTACCCATCACTACAACACATAGTAATGCTATACATGAAATTAGCAGCAAGATCAGAGCGTCCTCTGCAAAATGTAATCCATGGCTCTGATATTCTTCTCAACAATTTTTATATTGCAGGCGGTACCAAATATTGGGCTAAGAGAAATGCTGTTTTCTGGCTCCTGAAAACTTCAGTGAGTACATGTATTTGCATACACATATCTATAAGTTATGCCTTCTGAAAATTGCATTCTTAACCTTGCTCTGAACACAGCACATGTCCACACTGGATGTGCTCCAGATTTCCTCCCTCCTGGGGGCTTCCTTTGTAGTTAACTTAAATAACAACAAACATGCCTGCCAAATCTTGCTTCTGAGCTTGGCTGCTTCTCGGACTGCTCTCTGCAGGACCTCCTTTGTCTCTGTCACTTGTTTCCTGTGCTTCAGTGAGGCATTCACAGCCCTTTCCACATTGTGGGCTGGTGCCAGGAATGATCCACCTGCTATGCTGGTTGACAGACCAAATATCCCAGCATCTTTCAAGGAATCCATAACGCTTGACCACAGAGAGAGTGAAAAAAAAAACAAAACAGCTTTGCATTTGTATGCAAGAGATAAGTGCTGCTGCCTCGTTTATGAGGTGCTAGGAAGTGTTTGTGCACTAATGACACAACTGGGCCGTTGTGGCTTAACCCAGCAGGTGGCTCAGTGCTGCACAGCCTTGGCTCACTCTCCTCTCCCCATTTGGAAAGAGGGGGGAAAGAAAACAAAGTAAAACTCATCGGTTGAGATAAAACTATTTACAAAGATAGAGAAAAGGATAATAGTTATGACTATATGTGTGTGTGTGTGTGGATGTATATAAAAGTGATGCACGAGAAATTGTTCGCCATCCCCTGACTGATGCCCAACTCACTCCCAGGGCAGCAGAAGAGAAAAAGATGAAATCCCATCCCTTTCAACACTCCTTTTCATGATGTCATATGGTGTAGAATATCCTTTTGGCCAGTGTAAGTTAACTGTCCTAATTCCATTCCCTTCCATCTCCTTGTGCCCTTTGCTGAGAATGGCCCTGGCTCTGTTCAGCACTGTTTAGCAGCAACTATAAACACTGGTGTGTTGTCAATTTCTTTTCTCCTAAAACTAAAATATAGCATCATACCAGACACTTTAAAGAAAACATTTCCTTCTCAATTGAAACTAAGATATGAGCAGAGAGAGAGCCTCAGTCAGGAAGTGTTTCTTGTGTAGCTGTGAGTGCTCTCGTGTCTTTGCCACTGCCAGGCCTTTTCATGTGTGGTAGTGTTTTCTGGCTTGGATTTCTACATGGAGCAGCCCTGCTGACTGATATTGTGTGGAAACTTCCCTCTAAATCCCTGCCCAATTCCAAACTTTTCTCACCTCTCTGCCTACACTCAAGCCTAGTCAGAGGCCAATCACCCAAGGTGGTAGTAAGTCATTCAAATATTGTACATGACAGGGCAAACAGAGCATTGATTCAGGAGCAGAGATCACTTCTCCTTATCCTAGCAATTATTTTACACAAGGATGGTGTCAGTAACTGCAAAGCAAACAGTAACAAGCAAGTTGAAAATACTGCAAGCAGCATCAGCTTCTGGTTTTTGTAGCTTTTGTGAAGGAGTATGATGGATGATGCCAAATTTGAAATTGTAGCCGAAGCTTTCGTATGGTTTGGTTTGCTTTTCAAAAATTGTGCGTGCACATTATGCATGCCAGTGTGAACTTGAAAGTCCTGTTATGACCACAGAAATATGGTTTTGGACTACTGGAACAGGCTAGTTTGCCTTCAGTTTCTATTACAAAGGGAAATATGTATGTGTCTCCATGCCTACTGCTGACATCCTTTCTCATTTTTATCTTGGGGCTCAGGAGACCAAGATGCTGGTATAATCCTTAAGACATTCTAACTATAAAAATGGCTACAAGCCCATAGGACGAGCTTCCAGAGAAGTTCAGATAATGCTATTACAGGTCTTTAAATAGCAACTATCTACTATCTTTTAGCCCAAATCTGCTTTGGCATTGCTTTTCTACAAATATACTAGTAGTTAGAAACTATCTAAGATCCCTAAACCTGTTCTAATTAAGGTGAAATGTATTTTCTGTTGTAAGTACACATAACTGCCTTAAAAGGAATATGGTGTTAAATTTCCTCTCTGTGTTGCTTAGAAAATAAAATTATATGCTTGCTTTTGCTTAGGGGAGGAAAAAGAAAAATGTAATAGCATCTCATCATAGTAACTTGGTCAGAGAGATGTAAGTTAGTTTCTGCTATAGAAGAATCTGATGTCAGCCTGGTAATTACTAGGGAAAGTCAATAATACCTCTCTTCAGTGTAATTACAAATCCAGTACAACCATGACCGAACTAAATTGCTTGAGAGAAATCAATAGAAATCTCCTGACTACATTCACTGGTGTACACATCAGATATAAAAAGGAAAAGTGTTCGTCCAAGCAAAAGATACCTTTACAAAAGAAAACCGCAGTGCAAGGCTGTGAAGAGGTATGTTCACACAGAAACCTCATGCTTACCACTGGCTAGAGATAATGGGAACGTATATATTTTGAAGGATGGAAGTTACACTCACATGAGCAGCAGTTTGATGCAACTGGAGAGGAGCAGTAGATTCATGTAGATTATGCTGAGTTCCTGGTATTTATTCCATACATGGTTTATAGTTTTCACTCAGTCTAAATTTAGTTGGTTTCCACAAATCAAATATTATCATCACATGTGGTTCAAAGCTGTCTGAAGCACCAGCTTCTTGCTCAGATACTGAATGCCAACATTAAAGCCTGAACATCATTAGATTTGCACCTGGAGTGGAAACTTCACACACAGTCTCCTCTGAGAGGAATCATAGAATTTTTTGGAAAAGATTATCTAGTTTAATGATTAACTATCACCCCCATGTTCTCTAAACCATGCCTCTAAGTGCCACATCCAGATGCTTAGGGCTTTGATTTTTTGCTTCTCTTTTCTTCAGTACCTTTTACATGCACGTGTTGTCTTTAGTGTAATATAATTCTTACCACTTGAATTTTTCCTGCGAACACTACACAAACATAAATGTAATGATTTTGTAGAATACAATGTTAATTTTACTTAATTTTACTTGTTCTGATACAGTCTCAGAGAAAATGGTTGAATTTGCTTTTGTGATGTCTGCTTGCTTGTTTTGTTTTATATATCTATATAAATGTCAGCATGTTAACTTTGAAAAATGCTGAAACTAAGTCCCATGAAATTTCAGCATGAATTTCTGTGTAGCAGAGTTATGAGAGCCCAGCTACTTGTTTAGAAGAGGAATCTCCAAAGCACTGTGGAAATAGGCTCCTGATAACCCTTGAATTCTCTTTGAATATCTATTCCAGTTGCTGAGAGGAGGGGTGTGTCAAATACTTCTTTTTTAATGACTTCATTGTTTTCACAGTTTTATTTTAGATAGACTGAAGCGGCAACTGTTATGCACTCTGACTTCTTTTACATTTCCTTTTGGAGGTTTCTTTTGCAATGGATTAGCTTTCTAAACTGTCTGGAGTTTTCTGAGAAATCTGCTTTAGCGTAAAATCATTAGTCTTCTCACTATCTCAAATTATGCTGCCCTCACAGTACATAACACAAAATAAATAAATCTGCACAGAGTTGTGGTGTGTGAGTTATCAAGAGTACTTTTGCTTAGGTTGTACTGACAAAAAAAATGTTTTCTTTCCAGTGTAACTCTATCTTTCATTTGACATCTTTTGTTGCAAGTTTATGAGCCAAATATTTTCAACAGGTGTCAGATATAACAAAAAAGAAAGAAAGAAAGAAAGAAAGAAAGAAAGAAAGAAAGAAAGAAAGAAAGAAAGAAAGAAAGAAAGAAAGAAAGAAAGAAAGAAAGAAAGAAAGAAAGAAAGAAAGAAAGAAAGAAAGAAAGAAAGAAAGAAGGAAAGAAGGAAAGAAAGAAAGAAGGAAAGAAAGAAAGCCTTCAGATACAATGGGAAAGAAGGACAAAACAATATTTGCCCCAGAAGAAAATGTTTTGTAGACTTCAGTATAAAATTCTATTCATTGTTCAACATTGTTCATTTCTTCAGAGAAAAAAAGGGTGACAGGCATTGCATTTGGATTATGGTATGGATTAAAGTACTGCAGTCAGAATACCATAAAAAGGCTGCTAAATAGCTGACAATTTCATCGTGCTGGAACCAAGTGTATAAGTACAATGCAGCTACATTAGTACTGTAATGCTACGAACATTTTCAATTATCAAGCTTAACCTTGCTAAGAAGCTGAAATGAATGCTATCCACACAGCGAGGCATGGAGTAACACAATAGCAGCCTGTGATTCTCCTCCTTTCTCTCCTTCCCTTTTTATCTTCCTCACTTCAGTACATGAAACGTGTGGACTCTTGCCCACAACATTTCTAAATTGCTCAAGCAATTGTTTCCTGTAGATTAATTTGTAATTCTAAATTTTGAGAAGAAGGAAATGTGAGCACATTCTTCCCTCAGGCCTTTTACAGATCTGGGGTTTTAATGTAATCTAAAGCAGAGACTGAGGAAAGGGAAAGACACGGTGGCAAAGGCCACATTGGAGAGCTTCCTCAGCAAAGATTCCTCCTTTTGTGCCAGAAAACTCACATAGCCAACATGTGCAGCTTCCGTGCTGTTTTCTCTCAGAAACAGACTTTCATCACAACACCAAGAGGGTGAGCATGTATACATGGTGTGCGTATGCACACAGGGCTGTACTTCATAGTGGTGAAGATATATATGACTGCCTTCTTTGTTTGTGCATGGTTGCTCTGGTGAAGACAGATACTTTCCTTACATGGATAAATTAAAACAAACAAACCACGTCCATTAGATGCTGTTACTCATCTTGTGTACACAGGGCAGTTGGAGCTGTGCTTTTAAGATTACTTAGGCATGAAAAGCTACAATAGGCAGACTTCAGAAAGTTACAAATATGTACCTTGTGGTCTGAACCCTAATGTTTTGGCACTATTAAAAGCTCCTTCGGTGCTTATTGATATATCTGTTGCCTAAGTGCTTTTACAAATCCAGGATTCTACAAGTACAAAACTCCCCATTTTCTTCATTTTCTTCTGCATTTTTTTGTCTTTTTATTGTAAGTAAATCACCACTATTCTGCATGATTTTATTGTCTTATTCCTCAGTAGCAAAATGTTTCTGCTCACTTCAGGCTAGATAAACCAATGCAAAATAAAAATTTACAAAAAAACAAAAAAAAAAGAGCAGATGAAACTAAAGGGACCCCTGAGGACCCCTGAAAATGTAGTAAAAAAGAAGTTATCTGTCATGGTATTTTGCAAGGTTCCCTTTAGGGACTTTCCAGGAAGGATTTCCAAAAAGGCAGCACTGTTTTCTCCTGTATTGTAGGGTGAAGGGAAAAAAGACTCCACTGATGGTGAAAGGGAAGTTTGAGTTGGAAACATGAGATTATGATGAGCTTTTAATGTAGCAGGAAATAAATAAATGTTAATGGAAGGAGCTTTCAAGAAGACTATCTATTTTCAGCAATTTTTCTCAAGCAACTACTGCTAGAATATTCGAGGAGCTTTTATGTTACAGGTCATACAGTCTCTGCTTACAAATGGGAAATTACAGACAGTGGCTGCCAGCAGTAGTAAAATAGCATTTCTGTGATTCCATCCTGCCAAACAATAGCCTCCTAGGAAAGATGGCAATTAGCATACATGAAAATTGTGTCTTCAGAGAAGGTGAAGGACAGGAAAGCAAACTGTTATCCACCTTTTCACTTGTGGATTTTTAGGCATCAATCTAGTCTTTTCATAACTGAATGAGGAGGATGGATAGCAAGGAAATGTCTTTAATAATATCCCAGGAACTTCAGCTAAATTTTTCTTTCATTATGTTTTCGCGAGGATTTATGTTGATTTCAGATTGCTTAGCAGATTTATTTTCAATAGAAACTTAAGGGACTGTGTTGCCATACATGTTATGGTCACGCTGTATCACCCTTTGCTTAACTGATCAGCTCCCCTGATCAGGACCAAGAACCGCCGGCATACACCAATGTGGTAAACAGAAAAATGACGTTTATTACCGCGTGGCATCTGTTTAAATAAATTCATCTTCTACTTCGTCTACACCCCTTAAGCACGCATTGTCCAATCACTGAGCAGGGGAGGTCCTGTCGCGTCACATCCCATAGCCCGTGGGTGCCTAATACAACAGGACTGTTCTTAAATAAATGTTTAATGTTGCTGTGGACTCAGGAGTGTGCTTCTGAGGTGTTAAATTTCCATCCACTCTATTGCAGTGCCTGCTAGAGTAGATGAGCTTATCTATTCTCTGTCCAAGACATAGTCACTCCATAGTCACAGCCCAAATCTCTTTGCTCAGAAAAACAATGTCAAACTGTAATCACACTACAACCATTCATAAGGCAAGGCAGGACAGCATGAGACAAATGGACATCCAAATAGGAGGAGTTCCCATGTTTTCTAAAGAAAAGAGGAAAGGATTCCTAAGTCCTGTGACCAAGAATTGCCTTGTGTTCTTCTCATACACTTGACGTGGTAACATAATTGGACAGAAAGCATCTGAAATCCTGACTTTGCCACCTATGAATATGATCTTTAACTATAAAGAAAAGTCATCTGGGCCAAGAGGACCCCGAGGTTACCCCTGAACACCTCCTGATGCCTTTGCACAGGAGGGTCAAGACCCTCTAATAAAAAGATATGTCAGGAGAAGACATTTGCCTGAAGTTTGTCCAACCTCTTAATTAAAACAGAGAAGGAAATCTCATTTGAGAATCAAAAAATCTGGAACATTTTTATTTTATCTTTTGTCAGTTTTAAGTAATACTTCACACTCACAAAATATAGATGTTCACTCCTGTAGTTAGAATGGAAGCCTTCTGTGCATGTTTAATTTTAACTGTGTAACTAGCTTGATTTACCAATGAGATGGAACTTATGGAACTACAGAATATTTGTTTCTCTCCTCACTATTCTTTCAATTTCTAAATGTCTCAATTATTCCAGTTCAAGAATTAGAAGAGTTCAAGAGTTAGAAGTCTTTTATGTTTAGGTAAAATATATGTGTTCTGTACACTTTTTTGCTAAAGCATGATAGTAATCTTACAGTCAAAGCAACTGCAGATCTAACATGAGACTTGTGTGCTAAGGTCAAACCTAATATTGCAATCTCATAAAAACATTCCTCTTTTATTCTTGCACTGTTTGTATAGTGCATGCCATGTATGCAGATGATACTCTACTGCTGTTCACTGAGGGGCTACTGCATACTCTCTGGGCTTAAGTGTAACTGTTGACTGACTCAACAGACCTAGGCCTTTCTGTCTGCTTCTTTGTCCTCCCTCCTGTTTGGAGCACTTGGACTTGGCCCCAGGACTGCGGTCTTAACTGTTTTGGATTGCAGTGCAATTGCAATTGAAAAGGGAGGCAAAAATGTAGCAGCTACAGCTGTTCTGTGTCAAGTCAAGTTTCCAGCCATATGTACAATCTTCTCTTAAGCTCCCTTGGAGCTTTCCAGGGCAGCTTTTCAGATTATATGATGAGCTTTTAGAAGTACGGCACTGATAGAGAAATCCTGCTTTTTAAGCAAAATAGCAGTTATCTGCGGACCTTCAAAACTCTGGACCTTTCATTTATGACATCTGTAGTCCATGGCCAGGAGAATTTAGTAGGAGAAAGCCAACATTTATGCCTTTGGGCCTGAAAAATGTTATATGAAGCCAAATATTGTGCTGTTAAACAGCATTTCTTTGTATTTTACTGTCTTTAGCTCTGTATTAGAGAGTTCATTTAAAAAATGTAGTGTTCCAGAAACTAATTTATATAGTGCCTTGAAATTCAAAATGATCCTATTTTTCCATTGAGCTTTTTGAAATGTTTGTTGAGGTTGTCAGAATCTCATCACAGTAACGGTTTGCTTCATACTTTGTAGCACACAATTTGCCTTTATTTTTCCCCTAAAATATTTTCTTGGTGATTACTTGCAGTCTGATTTCAGGAACCTTTCATGGACTTGTTGAAAGCATTCAAATCCCTCTGCTAATCACGTTCACTGTATTTTACCTGGCCTGTTTTAAAGTATTGTTTTATTGTTGTTTAATGTTGCTGTTACAGTGTTGTTAGATTTCTCGGCTGTACTGGATCTTTGAAAGCTTACAGGATGAATTGCTAGGTTTCCAGTCTTTATCTCCCCTTGGATCTCACCATCTGTTCCTATTTGGCAGTGCAGGTAAATGAATTTTTTTTCAACTTCCTTTCATTTGTCCTGTTTCCTGCAGATATTTAGCTTGTCTGTTTCCTCTTTCTCCCTTCATATATCATCAAGAAGGATTTGGTGGCTGTTACTGAAGTTGATGAATCTGACTGAAATTTCTGTTCTGGGTTGCGTGTTACAGGGGTTGCTAGAGGAGGTAAGTTTTTTTCTTTCATTGGTTTAATGCTTTCTTAAACACTCTTGCAGAGTAAAGTGCAGTGAAATCCACAATGTTTAGACTGTTCTTTCCCTTTCATTATGTAGTATTTTTCCTAGCTTCTTTTTTCTTTTTTTCTCAGTGCTTCATTTTTGAGCTCAGCAAACCAAATGCACGTTTTTTTAGAAGTCAATTCTGTTTTTCAAGAGTTCAATCCTAGTATATTTGAACCCCAACATAACCACCATGACCAGAGGCAACCACTCATAGAAGACAATAGTCATATAATGTAGTCTTGAGCTTCAAAGATAATGCAGTCTTGCACTTTCCTGTTTTGTATTTTTCCAGCTTTTGTGGTCAGTCTCAGATGGAATGGAATCCTTCACTCTTTGTAACTTCTGGATTTCAAAATCCTAAAGTGAGTCTCAGAAGCCTGATCTGTTACACCTGCATGCTACTGAAGTGAAAAAAAGAAATGGAGAATGTGGAAAGAAGACAGCATTGTTTTTTGTTGGGTTTTTTTTTCCTATTTGTTTTCCTTATCAGCAAGCCAACTTTGAAAAGCTGTCTTTGATTTTGAAATTTCTCTGCTGTTATCCTAGATACTTGTGTAAATATTTAGAAATATAAATGCTGTTTTTTGGAGTCAGAAATACTTGCCCTCTTGTGCACAATATTCAGAGATAGAGATTTCACAATATTCTCTTACAGTATCCCTGTTTTCTTTATTTTTGAAAGTTGACATTGAAATCAAATCGGATCAGTTTCTGGCTTATGCATTAATGAGGTACCAAAGGGCAGTTAAGGATCTGCTTCTTGAAATGGTATATCTGAATGAAAACCCACCTGTTGTTTCCTTTTGTCAGCTGTCCTCAGATTCTCTTCTCAGTCAAATCTATGAAATAATTTGCCAGTTGTTGCAGTCTGTCAGCTACACCTGTTAACTAGAAGTCATTTCCATACAACAGCTGTCCCTCCATGGCTTCTGTGTAATTATTTGGCTGTCATTCCACCCAAAACCAGAACCTACAGCCATTTGGTATTTTATAAGTACTTATGAAGAGCCCCAGGCCTGAGCTGACATCAAGGTTGGATGTCAGTCTGGGAGTCAGGGCCCTTTTTGCAGCAGCAGGATCTAGAATTTTCAATAATTTCATATAGTTCATTGGGTCAGAGTTATGCTGAAGTGGCAAAGTAGATCTTGCATAATGGCTGGTAATGTTTTATCTGCTGGTGTGGATAAACAGAGGATTTTAATTTTCATCTCTCTGTCATGCATTTTTTTTCCATCTGCTTGATTAATTTTTAAACTATGCTGTTCAGGCTTTTATAACAATCCTCGCCTTTCATTCCAGCAATTTTTGGCAGTTACTATAACTCCATGCAGTACCATGAGATCCTTAAAACAGCCTATCAAAAGGTACTCATACACTGACTAGAGCCAAAAAAGTTGTACTTGAGTACTGTTGTACAGCACAGCATTGGCCTAGTCATTTTCAAAATGATAATGTTGAAATTTGTGACAATTTTGGAGTTTTTTTTTCAGGTATTAATAACTTCCTGATGAATGCTATCTTCAAAAATTTTGCAAACAAGTACAGTCCAGTATGAGATGGTTAGCTGATCATATCTGTTTTTTTTTTTCCCTCTGGGTGCTGTTTTGATTGTAGACAATTCTCGAAAAATATTCAACAAAACACTTAAGGCCTTAATTTTTGAAAAAAAAAAATTCCCCAATTCAGCCTTATTTTTTTGATTCATAAAAGCTTGTCTGCTTTCATTTCCTCCAGCTTAGGCTAATGGCTCTTCTTATTGGTTTGCCTAGTAGAATGCTTTATTACAACCAAATTCTGTGTGAAATTCAGCTGCCAGAGTGCAAAAAACCCCCACCAGAATTACATCAATTATTCCTTGTTGAGTGGTTGTTATTCATGCAACAAAAGGGAGATTTCGAGGCCCTTCTAATGTTCTGCCTTCCTCTATCTTCAGGTCCCAGATTGTATTTCAGATTTGGATCTTTTTATTGAATAAAATATGTTTCACTTATTAGTGAAGTGGGTGACCAAATACAAAATAAATACATTCAATCACACTGTGTTTTCTCATGTGTAAACCACCTACAGAGCAGCCCTCACTCCCCTGTGTGGGTTATGCAGTTATACATCAAGGAATTAGCAGATGCAAGGAAGAGTTGTCTATACTATGACCTATGTTTCACCACTCAAAATCACACAAGCTGTTGTTCAGATTTATTTGACTCCATGTTAAGTCTCGGCCCTAGCTGCAGCACATCTGACTGTATCTTGAACAACTTTAATTGAAAAAAAAAAAAAAAAAAAACAAATGTTGACATGTGTGGATAGCCAGGAGGAAAAGATGAAATTCTGGACACGCTGAGCATGCAACTGAGAGGAATTTTCTGAGTCAATGAGCCCCGTCTCATGTTTTTCCAGGAAAACTTTCCTTCACTGATCATGGTTCACATTAAAGTTTATTTGGTTGCATAATCTACTACCTTTGAAAGCCAAACATCTCATAGACTCCATGTGGGTTGCGATTTCATTTCAAGTGCCAGTTCTATGAAGAAAGGCTGAGAACACTTGGGTTATATAGCCTAGAGAAGACTCCGGAGAGAATTTATAGTGGCCTCCCAGTAATTAAAGAAGGCCTATGGGAAAGATGTGGGGTGTCTTTTTACCGGGAAGTATAGTGACAGGATGAAGGGTAACCATCTGAAACTGTAAGAGGATAGATTTAGGTTAATTATAAGGAAAACATTCTTCACTATGAGGTGGTGAGACGCTGGAACAGGTTGTCCAGGGAAACTGTAGATGTTCCAACCCTGCAAACGTGGAAGGCCAAGTTGGATGGGCCTTTGGGCAACCTGATACAGTGTGTGGCAGCCTTGCCCATTACAGGCAGATTGTAACTATGGGATATTTAAGGTGCCTTTTAACTCACATAAATTTTCTGACTAATAACCCTAGGATTGAAGTTGTTACACTCCTACTTACAGGTATATATGAATGGAGTGCTGGCCTCCTTTTCTGTAGGGAATGTGTAGAATAACCATAGAAGTTAGAATAAGAAGGTTTTCTGCATGTTAAACATCTTCTGTCATGCAATAGGGAGAATTTTATGTCTAAAATATCCAGTTTCCAGTTGTAGGTGGTGGCAGGAGATTCCTTGCTCCTTTTCTTAATGCAGACTTCATCATCACCCTAGCTGTGTGCTGGTGATTAATTTTTTCCCTAAGCTAAAAGGCAAAACTGAGAGTATTAGAGGGTGAATTACTAACCTGCTTTATTTTACTGCAAGTTTTTGCTATTGATCTTATGCTGGAGAAGGTAGTTTTTTGTCCTTGTTCTATAGCTTTCCAATTTCTCTCTCTTTTGCAGCACTTACTTCCCAGCTGTGCTCAATTTTATGTCCATCCTGAAGAAAACTTGTCAAACAAATTCTGCACTTTGCTTTCCTAAATTCACATCTGTGTGCTCCAGCTTTCCAAAGTATTTTTCTGTTTGCTTCATGATTTTGTCCTTTCTGTAACTTTCTGAGAAGCAGTGGAAAGACAAATTATCATTGCAGACCATTTGCCTGCCTGGCAAGAGAAATGGCATGATTTAAATGTGGCTGAGCTAAAGCAATACTAAAACCTCCAGGAAAATTCTAACATTTGTTTGGATGTTTTTGTTTATTTTTGGAGCTGTGGAATATCCATGATTGTCAATGTTTTGACCTTCACTTTGAAGAATGTCACATTTGTGCCAGAAAACTCAACTGTCAATATTTTCATTTCACACATCTTCATAGAAGTTCATAACTGATCTGTAAAATTACACATACTGAGCATATGTGGTCACAGGTAGGAAAGGATTTAATAAATAAATACATTAATACAAATGCCTCTTTTTAAAGGTTATAAGGCCACAATTATTTTTTTTTCAAATGCATTTACAATCCTGTTATTTAAAGGCAAGCCTGTCAGATTTTTTTTCTTCTAAACTCAAAATGATTAACCTCTTAGTCTTTAATGTGGACTGATGGAGTGCCTGTGACCATTATAGCAAATAACCACATTATTGCATTTAGGAAATTAGCTACTGTGTGCTTATGATAATTTTGTCCCCATGAAACTAGCTCACATATTTTAAGCAGTCAGGCTTATTACAGAATTTTGTTCTGCTTTTAGATACACACCACCTTTGTGTATTCACATAGATTCATCAGAGTGTATTTGAAAGGATCTTTGTCAGCCAGTGTTAATGTTAGGAGTTTCTATGCTGAAGGACGGGGTAAGGGAGGAGCTAAAGAGTTTGACTTTCAGAATGCTGTACATTTTGAAGGGAAAATGAGTAACCTTTTAAACATTTTCCAGTAAGTCCCAATGTCTAACTGAACAATACTTCTGCAAGAAATCTATCCCAGTGGTGTGCTGCTCAATCATCAGTCTCAATGGTAAGAGTAGCAGCATGGGTCAGTCTTGTCCTGGTTTTGTGACACCCTGCTTCACACAGGCATCTCCAAGCAGCATTACGTGGCATGGTGTGGTCTACATCTTGTCCTCATTGCTTCCATGTGTGAAACTATGACTTGAGCAGCTAAAGGTTTATAATAAAGCTTTCCCATCAGCGAGAGAAAAAAAAAATGGCAATGACCATTTTGAAGATTTCTGAATACCCTAGTATTTCAGTGTGCAATAAAATCGTGAACCCACTGTGCCTGCATGGTTTTGCACTTCAGAGAAAAGAGGTGGCAAGGTTCAAGTACTAGGGTTACATTAATATGGCAATATATTGAAAATAAAAAGATACAGTGTCCTGAAATAAGCTCTAAATGTCTCTAAATAAATATTTTTGTGTTTGGCATCTTGATATCTTGGTATCAAGACAATCTAATTAGTGTCTATCAGCTAATTTGCAATGATGTTAATTCTCATACAGAAGTAAGTTGGCATACTTTCTAACTAAAGCTTTAAATGATACATTAATAAGTCTCAAAAAATTAATGAGCAGAAATATAATGCAAATCCATTTGGAAAAAAACAATATTCTTTATCCTGCAATTTATTTTATAGAACGAGGTAAATATTTGATAACTCAAAGAAAATCAAAGCTTTTCCAGTATTTCCTTGCTCCTGATAGAGTACAAAAATATTCTCTTTCTTTAAGATGTATAGGTGTTTTTTGTTTTTGTATTTTTCCTCTTTGCACAAGTGGTGTAATAGGAAGTAAAGTCTAATATTGTCTAGCCTTTGTACTACAGATGTCCATAACTGCAAACACAAAATTCCAAATGCAGTAAAATGTGGTTTTGCATTTGTTCACATTTTTTTTTGTTGGATTTTCAGAATTTAAAGGGCACTGAACAAATCTGGCCAACTTCAAGGTATGTTCTTCATGGGCAATACATATTAGCTTCCCTAGGATATCTAGGAACTGATGGTTGACCTGGATATTTAGTAGTGGGATCCAGAGTTCCACTGGTTCTTAAGAGAGAAGGAGTCTGGAAGAAAATGTAAGCGTTTCCATCAGTTCACTGGGAACTGGAATTGGTTTCTTTGCTTTGAAAGGAGCCCTTCAGAATGGCAGTCAAAATATAAGGAATTTCTTATAACATCAGAAAAAAACCAACAAATTTTGAAAAGGTAATGTCAGCATTTTATTTTAATGGGCATCATACATATTTCAGGATTTATTTATTTCCTTGTTTTGTATTTATCTTGATCTCCTTGAAAAAATGCTGGACTTTCCCCTTGGCTATCCTGATATAAAAATACCAGTTTGATCCTTTGCCTCACTGGAAGATGAAAACAGTATTTGGCCTAGATAGTATTAGAGGAATGTTTCTGACAAAAGGTAGCAGATATTAAAAAACTAAAATCCAAGCACGTCTGCATATCCATACAATTATACATTTCTGGGCTTGTCTGCTACATGGTGGGGAAGAAATTGTTGCCAGCTTTTCAAAGTAAAGGAAAAAATTGAACAACATGACTATTTAGCTATGCAGTCCACTTAAAATTCCTGTTTCAAATGGACTTGGATACAAATCTGAGCAGAAGATCATAGAATCCATGGAACCATAACAGAATCCTATTACTCATACAACATGAAAAATTTCTATTGCTGCTAGAGACAAGGCTGCCAAAAATTCTGCAGTAATGCCCTGGTGAATGCAAGAATGTTTCAATATGTTCATAGGATTGCAATTCAAAGACAAGAGGCAATTGCTGCATGCTCCCAAATAGCTATCAATTGACACATACACTTAGTTGGTTAATTAATTTTTGATGAAAGACCTACTCAAAAGACTAAATTCAAAATGTAAGAACTTGTGCTTGTTTAAAATTAATCCAGTTGTCATATTTTTCTTTTCACAACAGGGAGAGGAGTGGGACAGGGATATTCACATGTTGATTCATTTGACTGTTTCATTTCTGAAACACTAATGTAGACTTGGAACTGACCTTTAATTTGAAAAATGAGCAATAGCAGAAGTTATGAAGTGCAAAGAAAATATACAACAAGAGGAGAAAAGAGGGAGTCTTGGAACAGTTATCAAAGGGAGTACTTTTTCTGTCCTTGCTAACAGGAATAGTACAAAGGTGGAATTCATGAAGAAACAAAGAGAAAAAAAAATCTCTTGTAAATATTTGTATCAAAATCTCATCTACCACCAACTTTTTTTTTATGGAAGAAAGTCAGCACTACTGGAAAAGAAAATGCTAAATCTGTGTTCTTTGATTCATCTTCATTTCTGCTGCTTACCTAAGAACACAGCAACCATGTCCAGGTTGGAGAGAAAAAAAATGCATTTATGGTTCTTTTAATGTTTTTTACTCTATGCAGAATTTTACCTAACTTGCATCATTTTTCAGGAGCTCATTCAAAACAGATTTCCTAAAAATAATATGCAATTACAGTGCTAAAGTACCAGAAAATGGAAACAATCAGTTTTGAGAACTCCACTGTATCTACAGGATTTGGATGCAGTTGAAAATGTCGTCAATTTTTACACGTAAGAAGGAAGAGACAAAGGAAACAAAGATAAAGTGGGAAAAGTCTTTAGGGACAGCAAGCTGATTCAGAACAATATGGAAGTAATCAAAAGTCAGTCAACAGACAAAATAAATCTTCACAGGAGAGAAGTACTGGCTAAAGCTAAAGCAGTTTATGGAAGGTTCGACTAAGGTATATGCAGTCTGTTTATATAGAGGACTACTAGATTACAAGAAAAATATTAGATAATTAGCATTGGCTAAAGCTCACATGGTTTGGAGCTTTATTTCAGCTAGAATAAGCATCAAGAAATTTATCTGGTTTACTAGGTCTTCTCCATGGCTTTATGTTTACAAAACAAACAAACAAACAAACAAACAAACAAACAAAAAACAAGCAAAGTGCACAAAAGAAGAAAATATTCAGAAATCCTAGCACTTCTTCCAAATGTTCCCTCCTCAATGTTGTAGGCTTTTTATTAGTACTTCTCAGAGGTTACATAAAAGTGTGTAATAACCCTAATTTTCTTTAAAAACCTTGATTCCCATGTAGTGTTTGAGTTACAGATAATACTTTCATGTCTCATCCCTCTAGCATTATTCAGTCCATTTTTTAAATCTAAATAGATAAGCAAGTGAATTGTAACCAATGTGCGAATATATTTATATATAAAGATATGTATATATGTATTTACATAAATAAAATTCTGAAATTTGCTGACATAGAGTTGAAGAGAAAGCATTCGGGTTGTCGAGCAATACTTTTCTTCCAAGAGTACAGTGAAAGAACAAAATTTCAAATACTTGATTGGTTGTCAGATCATGAAGATGCAAGAAATTTTTGTACACATTTGCAGATCCAAAGGAGATAAGTAAACAAGGTAGATTAAAAGTCCTGTATGTGATTGAATTACAGTTGACACAAGACAGACACACTCAAAAGTCTAGCATAACATCCGTCCTGTTGATTGAGCACTTAGCTGACTTTTAGGGTAAACCCAGACATCACTGTGCTCAGGAATCCCAGTTTCCCAGTCATCCTCGTGTTATCTCTTCTGAGCATATGTCCAGAATGCTACTGTTTTTTCATCATGTGGAAATTTGTGCTTTTGAATTTGGTTCAGCAGCAGTCTACCTTCCAGGGGTTAAAAGGATCCAGCAGGAATCTGCGAGTGTAAAGATTGTGTCCAATATCTTTCTGTTCGTAAACAGGCCTGGAAATGCCAAAGGGGTTTTATCCACTCCTTCTTCCCCTTTAAGCCATTCCAAACATTTATCTCCCCTCCCTTTCTAAAACAGAGACATAGGCTACTAAATCTACTCCAGATGTAGATGTATTTCTGTACTTTGTGCTGTCTCTGCATTTTGTTGTGTGGAATATGTAGTATCTGCCTATCTCAGATACAGATGTAATACAAGATATCACTGATGTTTCCCTTTGTCCATATATTTGCCATCCCCTCTTACACACTTACCAAAGCTTGAACCTGACTGTACTTGCCACTGCTCAAAACAATCAAGGTGATTTCTAATAAATGTATATATATGACAGTAGTTTTTCTTCAAAACGTTGTATTTATTTAACATTGTTGTGCTAAAGCTGCTAGAAATGTATCTCTGATTCCAGCACTCATTATGTTGAACTTCTCTGTTCTGTATAGAGACCAATACAATGCTAAGGGCAGCTTTTGCACCTGAGGCTAGTGTTTGAACTCCATGTGACATGTCAGAATGTGTTGGTTTGCACTGGCTTTCCATATCAGAAATACAGGGAGAGAAATGTTATTTTTTGAGAGCGATTTAAGTCATGAGTTCATACCAAGTACTTCACGCTCCTCTTTGGGGGAATCCTCCTTTCCCTCTGCTAGCTTTGTAAATAGGCTGTGGTGGTGAGCACCCTAAATTCAGTACCTAAAATAAGCCAATGTAAACATCACTCAACACTTTCTGCTACCAAAGGTCTTCTGTGAAGTGTGTAAAGCAGTGGCAAACAAAGGGTGTTTTTCACAGGCTCCCATAGTACACCACATCAGCAGTGAGAATGCCATCTTCACACAGAGATATGAGGAGAACACAGATGAGGAAGAGCCAAACTGGATATGTCCACTACAAAGGCTGGAACCCATCCTAAATGAAGTATCTTAACTGGAAAGAGATGAGCACTGGTAGGATGGAAAAGATGGAGAGCAGATTCATAAATATTGATAGTTATGATAGTCATAAGCAAGACATAAGCTTCAAAGTCAGGCAGCATTTCATCCCTGTACATATTTCCAAAGCTGTTGCCATTTACAAGTTCTAGGAATCTGTAAACAGCAAAGACCACATCCTTGTTCCAGCTTTGCTAAACAACTCCTTCCATTAAGTCTTTAAAGGACTAGAAAAGAACTTGAGAAGTTTAAAGTGATTCAGATATGCACTAGTATTCTCAAAGTGTTTATCAAGCAGCAGGAGGAATGTTTTTAAGCACATGCGATAAACCCAAATGGATTATTTCAAAGTGAAAGAGGATATGGGGTCATTTGTAGCTGATTTTTCATTATTTTTAGTGAGAACTCCACTTTCCTTATGCTCCTGCATTTACTTTTATTGCAAAATATGTGTTCCAGATTTTGCATGTCCCTGTTTCCAGATGCTTAAAAACTGTGCACCAAACCGTCACATTTCAGAGAAAAATTCAAGTTCTATCTCTAGAAATGTATATTTTTATTCTTTAATGTGCAACCTTATCAATTTTCCACCATGAGCAGTTACCTTTGTTTATCACTGATTGAAAATTTTAATTGCGAGTGACTGGAATTGTAATTTATCCTATTTCTGATAATACAGTCTAATTCAAAATCAGCAACATCTATTGAGAAGTGATCTTAGTACTTACCACCATCATCCTCAGCAGAATGTGGCTGTCAGATTTTTGGCAGGCTGTTAGACACAGCACAAGAGTTTAAAGAGGTCAGGAGTTGAAAGCAGGTGAGATGCAAAACAAACAGGTTGAATTCCAGAAAATGTTAACAGTTGTGAAACAGCTGTGCTCCAGAAAAGTCCTGAGGACTCTAAGTAGCCGTTGGGTTCATCCAAACAGTCCTTATGTGGACATTTACCTATGCATTAACCATAAGGGGGCTCATTCAGTTTTGTGGCATTTTGTAGGGGGTAGCCTTGAGACTGTGTCTGTAGTAAGAGTGCACAGTGATGGGATTCCCCCAGAAACTTTAAACCACTGGGGTTTAACTGGAGGCTGAGGGTGTTTCATTTCTCACTGTCTTGCACTTAAACAGAGTGCAAGAATTGGCTCTAATTGTCTTCCAGTTGTATAAAAAGTATTCACCACAGCACAGTTGAGCAATCGTTTGTGGCTGATTTTGACTATTTTCTGAAATGCACAGTATTTGAGAACAAAATCAGAAATGCACTTCATAATTCAAACAAAACTAAAACAAATTGTATGTAAGTAATTTATAAACTACAGAACAAAGTGCTGCAGTCTGTTCCTTCTATTCTAATTTCTTTCCGTCATATTTTAGCATGTAAATATTCATAAAATATTCAGCAACAGCCTCATTATTTGTAAATGGAGCGTACAACAGAGACAGCTAAGCAGCAAAGAGTTTCTGACAGACCGTTGTTTTTCTTCAAAAGCAGAGCGTGCACTTCTCTTGCAACTGAGATTGGATTTTGCTTTTCAGGATCAACCTAAATAATGTAAAAATAATTACTATAATACCTATGCCCAAACTTCTACAAATTGCCTCTGCAATACCCTTGGATGCTTTACCCCTTTTCACTATACTCATTGTTCTGATGTATCTAATATTTTAAGTACTCAATACATGATTTAATACTCCTTTCCAGAAAGTACAGAAAGGATCCCCAGTGTTCAATGTTTGTTTCCCAGACTTGTTTAGTTTAGTCTTTTAAGGACAGTTGCTAACTTTTATTGGACCCTGAAGCAGAAACAAATTCCCATTTGCATTTCTCCCAGTCCACAAAATAGGGAAAACTAGCTGCATAAACTTAATTTTCCCAGCTCTTTTGCATACAAAGAAACCGTTTGATTATGCACATGAATTGTCCCATTAATGTAATCCATTGTCATTTTTAAAAAGAACTGAACAAGAAAAAAAAAACATTTGCATATAAAAGTCCCCTAAACTAATGCTACTATCGTATTTTATAATATAATGAACACATGCTTTAAATATTCTGAAGATATAATTATGGGCTTGCCATGGAAGGAGTCTAAGAGAATAGTACAGGAAGATATTCCGCTAATTTCGCTGTAAACTAGGTATGTTCCTTGATATGGAATTGCTGCCCATAGAGGTAATGCATACTCCATCTCTGGAGGAGTTCAAGGCCAGGCTGGACGGGTTCTGGGCAGCCTGATCCCCTGGGCAGTTCAACTGGGATGGGAGGGCAGTTGGCAGTTGGAACTGAGTAATCTTTGAAGTACCTTCCCTTCCACTGAAGCCATTCTATATGATTTTGTGATATAGAGAAAATTTACATAACAGTATTTGTAGTTTTGAATGAAACCTGTAGTGCATTACTGTATGTAAGTAACATGAGAGAAGGTGAAGACTATTGCAAACAAAAAATATTTTGAACAACTTTTAGAAAAGCTGTCTCTGAAAGATTCCTCGGATAAACAGCCAACTCCTCTTTCAGCAATCATAAAATGAACATGAAATTAAAATTGAAATATCATTCTAGCCCAGGGGAAAAAAAAAAACCAAACACAATAGAGAAGATGAAAATGCTACTGTAAAAGCAAGGGAAATATAAAAATCTGTGTAGCTAGACTGTCTGTAGTCAGAGTCCTGGTGCAGCAGCATCTGTATATCTAAGTCTATAACTAGTATATCCAAGTGTATAACTAACTGCCAAAGCTTAACAAAGAAAGGGTTACAATAAAAAAGATGAACATTGGTAGTATATGCTGCAGATTCCAAATCAGGTCAGAACTGTAATCAATGCTTTATCTTCAGTACCTATAAAAATACCTGAGATTTGTTATATATCTTCATTCTGGATGGTATTAAAGCAAAGCAGATGTAGACAGGCCAGAATAGGTGTGTTCTAAGGTGCTTTAACAATTATATTGCTCATATTAAAGCAAGAAAGCTCATAACTGAAAACTAATGAAGAAATAAGGCTTTGATTTTTAATTTTTATTATTATTATTATTATTATTATTTTTTACCCTGGTGCCAATAGAAGTCTCTCTTCAAATAAAATTTCAAATTTCTTTGAATTAATTTAATCTGACTTGTATTTTAATGGTTGATAATACTGTTTCTCACGTATTAATATAGCATGGAATTAGATAAAAAGAATGTATTAGGCGGTAAGTAAGGGTATTTCAAAAGATGTTTATATAATGATCACAGCTTGAGCTGTCTCAAATCGATATCCCCCTTGTGTAACAAAAAACTTACTCCTTCCATAATGGCATCTTGATAGAATGTGGGTGGAATTGGGTGGCTCCCAGGCTTTGAGCAAAGCACTGACATAAAATCTTGTTCTTTGTAGCAGTTCAGTATATCTTGAGGTTACTGAATGTATAATATAAAAAAGTACTGCTATAAAAAGATATGTATCAAGAAGTTATAATTTACATTTTGATTGTTATTCTTTAATACCTCACCCAGTTCCTTGAGAAACTGCAAGCAATCTGGGCCAATTCTTTTGGACTTACCATAGCACAGAATGTAACATGTCTCAGATGAAATGTTATTTTAGTTTTCCTGAGTTGCTTGTGCAAATATTCCTGAGTGGTGAATGGTTTCTGAATGTCTCTTTTCAAAGAATCAAAGTATGAATGAAGCTATCGGGGACCTTTGGAGATAGTACAATCAATGTCCTGCTCAATGCAACCTCAACTTAGGACTTCTTATTGGTTAAATTCTCAAAGCCCTTAGTCATCTTTGTGGGATTTTGCTGTATGTCCTCCAATACATCCATGTATATCTTTATCAGAGCACCTTGGACTGGACCAAGCACCTAGATGTGTCTCATCTAGCTGCTGAGTTCTGAGTGACGGGAAGGTCTTTGTGCTGCTGGCAGAGTTCTTCCTAATTGAGCCTAAGTGGCCTTCTTTGCAGCAAAGGCACATCTCCGGCTCACAATCAATTTGGTGTCCACCAGAACACCCAAGTCTTTTCTTGCCAAGCTGTTTTTCAGGTGGTTGGCCTTCAGATGGTACAGAATAAAGATGGAATTTCCTTTGTAGAATTTCGTAATGTTTCTACGTGCCCCTTTCACCACCTTTTTGAGGCCCTTCTGAGTGACAGTGCAGCCATCTGTCTGAAACTGTCCCCCTACTATTTTATCTCTTGCGAACTTGCTGACTGTATGCAAATATACACTATCCCATCATCCAGGTCATTAACAGAGGTTAAACAGTACTGGTATAGTATCAGCACCTGCAGGCTGATATCACACACTGACTGCAAACTTTTGATCTCGGCAGTTCAACAAATTTTCCATCAAGCTCGTAGTGCTGGTCAAGAAGAACAATTCTCATTTTGTCAATGAGGTTGTGGTGGGATACAGTGTTAAAATACTTTCAAAATCAAGGTAAATAAAATCTATTGCTACCCTCACACTCTAAACTAGTCACTTTATTGTAAAAGGTTATCATATATGATTTTCCCATTGTAAATCCATACTGACTGCTTTGAATCTCCTTCTCATTCTTATGTTTCCAAGTCCTTTACTCTGAAGTGTACATAAAGTTTCTTGAACTTCACTTGCATAATTGGGATTAATTTACAGCTGCTAAAATCCTTACACCTGTCAATCTCAGCACTGAAATTAAGATCCTGAAATAAGCATGGAGAAATGTGTCCAATCAAATAGAAAGCAGGATGAAGTCCAGAGCAGATTTATACCAACAGCTGAGTTTGAAATTGCTGTTTGGATACTGCATTTTTATCTTGCTAGGCTGACCAAATATTTTTAGTGATTTTTTTCCTCTGCTTTGCTCTGTATGGTAAATAATTAGCATGATGTGCTTGGTCACAGCTTACTAACTGAATCAGTGAAAGCTTGTGACCTCTTTCTAAATTTGCTTCCCTAATCAATTCAGCAGTAAAAGTCACTAATTGGGCCAGCAACTAAATGTGGTCATGAGCAACACACAATTGCATGATTGCAGAAGTGCAGGATGTTACATTACAAAGAGGAAAACGAATATTTTAAAAGTAGAATAAATCTCATATGTATGCCTAGGGAGGGGGTACTGATGTTAATAGTTCAGTTGCTGCAATTATCTAAACAGATCATAAATCCAATTTATGAATATTTTGTACTGTTTTTTCCTCTCTCCTTATCTTTTAAAACAGAACAATGATACAATCTCAAAGATTCTTCAACTATCTCTAACAGTGTGCTGTCTATTTACTGCCAACCACATCTCCACGGTTTGATTTAAATACATGATCTGCGTCCCTTTGTATTTGCTGACTTTTGAGGAGTCCTTCCACAACATACTTCCTTTTCTCCTGTGGTTTATTGCACTACTGAAATGCTCTCTAACAATATTTTCAAGTGTCTATCAGCATTTCCATTATGCAATCGTTATTCAAAGTTCATACTTTGAATGTTCCCATTTGCCAGAAGCTGAATTAATAGCACCTTCTCAGCAAAAGAAGGACTCCCATGACCACCCTTCAATGTGGCTTGTTTCCTTTTGAGCACCTATAATATCTGGACAATTGTAGCTTTTCACTAATCACAGAAACATCAAGTTTTATTGCATTTAGATAATATTTCTGTATTCAAACTCATATCAAACTTTATTTGGAGAACTAATTCCCAAATTTAGTTGTTCGAACATCCAGGTATTATGGTTTGAAAATATTTGAATAAAGAAAAGTTTTAAAATAGAACTATAAATATTTATGTCAGCATGTTTATTTTGAGAGTCCTGTACTTTACCTTATAAGTGTGATAAATACATTTTTCTGTGACAAGGAAAAATTTGCCATGGAAGTTCTGATCAAGTGAAGTAGATTTTCTGAGATGCTGTATCAGAAGTGCCTTGTTAAAGGGCACTGCAGCGCTGCAAGAGTCCTAACTCATCTTTGCAAACAGGCATCACTAATTTGGTGACCCTGGTGCTCTACCTTAAGTAGGAACTTCAATGGCATGCATCATCTTCAACACTGCTTTCAATTACATTGGCAACATTAAGTAAAATGTCACATAATGTTGTACTGTAACATTACTTGGAAATCATGTCATGGCCTACAATCTGATATTCCTTGACTTTAACACTAGGTCTGTCTGTACATTATCTTCCTCTGTGACAGTGAAGGTGTTATCAGCAGAAACTGAGGGCTGCATTAGTTGTGTCCTCCATTGCCACCAGCTCTGCCCTGGGTTTTGTGGGAGGAGTGAAAACCTTATTTTCTTGGATTTGGAATAAAAAAGGGGGGTGAAATCAGAAGTTCTGATTTCAACTGGCTTTGTTCTGCAGAAATCAGTTTGTATTCATTGTTTAAATACACCTTATTTGGTGATTCTGTTCTGAGAGCGGCCACAGACAGTTTTTCAGTCTCTTTGCACACCAATCCCTTCAGATAGGTCTGACAGAGAAAAAGACTTCCCAATATCATGAACACAAACCTCGAGATATGTTTTGCACAGATATTTTAGGGTACTTTTGTGTCATGAGTGGTGCTTGCCAGCACATAAGAACAGCTTGCACTTGGGTCATTGGGGGATGCATCTCCCCAGGAATAGACAGCAAGGGTTGACTACTCATGGGAGCTTCCACAAATTTCAGCATTTGTTTTTACACATCCAGTGATAATTGAAAAATATTGAAACATCAAAAGAAATAGACTGTTCAACATACTTTTTTACTAAAACTTAGGTTCCCTGTTGCAGAAAGCTCAGCATCTGTCTATCCCTCTTTTAGGTAAGGATTCTGAACCCAGAGGGCAGTTCCAGGTTCTCATCACAATCAGAAATACAGGGAGCATAAAAAACTTTTCTTTTTAGAGGAAAATTGACTATAGTAATATATCGCTATAGCATTTTCTGTTTGGGGCAAAATAAGTATTTTTGCCAGAAAATATCTAGCTTGCTTTAATAAATATGCATGTGAATGTGTGCATGGTTAGCCTTTCTATATGGTTGTAAATCAACAGGAACAATAGGTAAATAAATAGAATGAGGCCAAGTCTTCTAAATTAAATGCCATTTCCCGCAGTTTGTTAATGGACAAATCTTTTCCATGTGAAGATGAATTCAGGCATTACACTTCAGCAGGGAACAGGATTTCACACTCATTTTACTGAGCAGCAATCAGGCATATTGACTTGATGACGACATCAAGAGATTTATTTAAATATTTTTGTCTAATTGTAAAGATTTACGTTGTTGTTTTCACTTGAAACTAGTTGTCATTTGTGTTCCTGAAGAATTTTGTCAATATTTCATATTGTTTCTCCAAGTAGTAAAGAAGGGCCTTGGAGATACTCAGGTGAGACAGCTGTTTTTACTGAAATTTATTAAAATCTGATATGGAAGAAAATCATAACAATCTCTTACTATAATTTGTGTGATAGAATATATCTCTTAGACACCAGTCACCTATTAATTATCTGTAACTCATAATAAAAGTTCAGACTGGTGTAGGGTACTGATAACTGTCACGAAATATCCAAATAGAGAGAAGAGCATTCAAAAACTTTAGTTTTTAATTTTTAATTAAATGTAGTGTCAGGAGATTGCTGTGTGTATGACATTTTGTAAAATACTGTAAGCACCCACAAAAACAAACAAACAAACAAACAAACAAAAATACCCTTCCTTTTATTTTCTCAAAGACATAGATATTTCCCTTTTTATCCAGAAAGTCTTGTGCTTAGACAGAGAAGGAACCCCAGTTTGGCTCTCATACTGAATGGGATACATTTCCTGAATTTGTACATTTAAAAGTAGCATCTGTGGTCATGACACTCCAGCTTTTACTTAGGACAAGAAAACACATCATCAGCCACTACTATGTATTTTTAGGCCTTCAGCAGAGCCAGTTTTCCAAAACTTAAAACAATTAACAAGGGAAATAAATTTTAAATGAGATTTTAATTTGTTGCTGCCTGTTCTTGACATATAGCTGTTAACAGAGAGATATCAATCAATAGAACTTTTTCTGCTAGAAGACTAATTCTTGATCCAAAAATATTTTTATGAACAACTCTCAGTGATGATAGCATGTTTTTCCTGTAATTAATTTCATATGTAACAAGGATTGGTATATCAATAAATAAAAACAAGGGGAGTTTTCTTTTTTTAAACTGACCTGAAACTCCTATTTCAACAATTACAATCCAACTCAGATATTGCAGACAGCCAATACATGTGAGGATAATGACTCTAATATGTTACCATGAGATACGCAACCTTACAGGAAGGTTATATCTGTTGGACAGCTTAACAGTGGCTGTGAATGTTGCATAACTTTCACAGTTGCATAACATTTCTTTTCTGTCAGTATTTTCTGTCTTTTCATGTCCTGCAGGAGGAATATGTTGAATATTATGAAGTCACCTATTCATAAAAAAAAGAAAATCTAAAGTGTTCTGAAAACTTCACTGGTTCAACGCCCTGAAGACTTAATGGATTGCACTGATTGGAACATTATTTCCATCAGAGATCTTAACCCTATCTTAAAGGATAAGAAGCATATAAAATACTACAAATATTCGAAGATGGAATAGTATAAACCTTTTTGTAATTTTAGCTGAGACAGATCTTACTCTACAAACAGTCTAATTGATTTTAATAGTTACTTTCATTTTTAATGGGAAATAGGATATACTAATAAGATCTGGTGAATTATGTAGGGTCTTTAAATTATATGAAGTCTTACCTTCGTTTGTAAAATTCATTTTTTAAAATGTGCCATTACTCACATGTGTTTAATTAAGCATACAAGAAATCTTGCCATGCTCAAAACATTCTTGGCATTGACAAATAGTCTGAAAAGCTCTTTCACTCTTCTACCTGCTGTCCTTCTTATGGTCACATTAAATTTAGAGAGTTTCAGATATATATGGCAGGGCTTAGCAGTACAAATAATAGCTGCTTCCTAAGAGAGCACTAAATCATTTTGAAAACTAACTTCCACAAGTATACTCTATGCAAGAGAAAAATATACAACATAGGAATGTGTCATTTCACAGGGTTTACAGCTAGGCTAAAAAAATGCAGATTTTTTCAAATTTAAAAAATATCAGCAGTAAGAAGATATGCAAATCATAAATAACTATTTGTTCACTCCCCACTTTTCCTCATCACCCATGATATTCTTTCTGCTTTAATTCTGTCATCTATCATGGCAAAAACAGAGAAGGCTGAAGTACTCAACAAGTTCTCTGCCTCAGACTGAACTAGCAGCTGGGATTCCCATGTCTCTCACATCCCCCCAGGAATGGGCTGGGAAAGCAAAAACCCCCCCACTCTAAGAAAAGAAAAAGTTCAAGACCATCTGATGAAACTGAACTTGTCCAAGTCTACGAGGACAGAAAACAGGCATCGCCAGGTTCTAAGGGAACCAACTGATGTAGTTGCCAAGACGCTCTTCATGATGTTTGAAAAGTCAGGGGTGTCAGATGTAGCTTCTGGTGACTGGAGAAAGGAGCCAAGACATCCATTTTTAAGACATTGAGTAGGGAGGACTTGAGGAACTACAATGCAGTGAGCTTCACCTCTGTGCATGGGAAGATCCTCCCAGAAGCTGTGTTAGATGAGGACATGATCTAAAACAGCTTGGCTTCTAAGCCAGCATGGCTTCATCAAGAACAGATCGTCGCTAACAGGTCTGGTGGCCTTCTACAACAGACTGACTACACAGATGAAGGAAAACTGATGTAATCTATCTGGACTTCTGCAATGCCTTTGATATGGTCTCATACCACATCCTTATCTGTAAATTGGAGAAATGTGGATTTAAAGTATGATATATTCAATGGATGAATTGGTTGGATGCTTGCAGCCAAAGGTTTCTGGTCAGAAGTTCTACATCCAGATGGAAGCTAGTGACAAGTGGTTTTCTTCTGTCCTGGGACCAGTTCTCTTTATAAGTGACACAGACAGTGGAATCAAGCTCACCCTCAGCAGGTTTGCAGATAACATCAAGCTGAGTGGTGCAACTGGTACAACAGAAGGAAGAGATGCCATCCAAGGGGACCTGGACAAGTTTGAAAAGTAGGCTCAACAAGGTTCAACAAGGTCAAGTGCAACGTGCTGCACTTGGATTGGAGCAATCTCAGATTTGTGTACAGACTGGGAGAAAAACACTCTGAGAGCAGCTCTATGCAAAAGGAATCGCGTGTTCTGGTAGATGAAAAGATGGACATGAGCTAGCAGTGTGAGCTTGCAGCCTGGAATGCCAACTTTATTCTTAGATGCATTGAAAGATGGGTAGCCAGGAGGGTGAGGGATTGTCCCCTTCTGCCATTATGAAGACAAAACTATTACATCCAGGCCTGTGGCACCCAACACAGGAAAGATGTGGAGCTATTGGAGCAGGTCCAGAAGAGGGCCATGAAGGTGATCAGTGTTGGAGCACCTCTCCTACAAAGACAGGCTGAGAGAGCTGGCCTTGTTTAGCCTGGAGAACGTTCTGGGAAGACCTCATTGCAGCCTTCTGGTGTTTAAAGGAAGCTCAGTAATCCAGAGGGTGACCAGCTTTTTACAAAGCCTGATAAGACATGATGGAATTGTTTAAAACTGAAAGAAGATAGGTTTCAAGTAGATATTCAAAATAAATTATTTGCTCTGAGAGTGGTGAGTAACTGGCACAGGTTGCCGAGATAAGCTGTGAATGTCTCATCCCTGGAAGTGTTCAAGGCCAGGTTGTATGAGATCCAGGGCATCCTGATCTGATGGGTGGCCATGTCCCTCTCAGCCTAAGCCATTCTATGATTTTATGAATGCGGTATTTATTTATTTATTTTCAGCATATAAAATGACACTTCTCTATTCAGATTTAAAATTTTATCTGCTAGGTGATCTATCATATTTTCTGGCTGCTGCTTTGTTGTGTAATGTAGACTGAGACTGATGTATGTTTTACCTACAAGTAACACAACGTCTTCTGCTTTTCCGAAGAAAAGCACTACGGCTTCTTATGGGAATTAGACTTTTTTATGGGAATTAGACTGTTTTGTACAAATTCTTTATTCCTACTATTTTATGGGGATTGGTGCCTGCCTTAGGTGTTGTACATCACAAGACTGCAACTGACATCACAGGCCTTGCAACTGACTGAAATGGTGAACTCTGAAATTTCAGATTTCAAGTAACATTACCTTTATTTTACCTTTCAAAAACAAAACTTGGGAGATTAAGATTGCCTCCTATTAATCTTGTGAGTTCAAACTGGCAGCTTCTCATGAAGGCAATAATGCTCTCAAAGAACATATATTTGCTAGCACTGAACTTGATCAGACAGTTTGCAGTGAATTCATCTGGCACTGAACACCAATTATGGGTAAGTATTTACAGAGATGTAGAGAGAATACCATACACAATATACTTCAGCTCAGCTTCAGCAGTTCATGAGGGCTGCTCTAAAAGTAATGCCTCCTATTTTATGATGATGGCCCAGGATGTCAGATGTGGATGTTCATGGTATGGCAGTAGAGGCTGAAACTTCCCATCAATATTCCCTCCCATTTTGTTGCTGTATGTGAAATTCTTCCAAGTAGTAGGAAAATGCATCAACTGACCTTCATCAATGTTTGCTGAACATTTATGAAGACTAAACAGTGGATATCAGTACAGTGAAGTACTGGACTGCGTGGGCAACATTTTACTAGCAATTACACTGTCATAGCAACTGAAAAACTGGTCGCTTCTGTTTGTGCAGAATTTTACAAGCACAGCATGCAGGCTCTTGTTGATCACTGGTGAAAATGCACAACTAGTGGTGATGACTATTTTGAAAACCAGTGTTATGTAGCTGAGAATTTGCTCTATCAAAAGTTTTATCATGCTTTTTCTATCAATTGTAGTTTTCCTGAAAGTAAATAGGAGAAATTGCTTTCTCATGTGCTCACTGTGAAACTACACCATGAACAAGCTGTTTTATTGGAACTGTATCTTAAAAGTCTGGGATCATGAAAATAGGAAAATTAATTTTAATATATTCATAGCATTAATATACAATGCTGTGTGAAATAATAGTCTTTATTTGCATGTCCATTTATCTCCAAGTATTTATAAGTGCAATGCTTCCTTCAGGCCAGGCTGGCTGGGTCTTTGAGCAACCTGATCTAGTGGCAGGTGTCCCTGCCTATAGCAGGGGGTTGGAACTTGATGATCTTAAAGGTCCCTTCCAACTTAAACCTCTCTATGATTCTATGATTCTATGATTCTATGATTCTGTGTATATGCCTTTGAGACTTTGAAAACATCTGGTCAAGTGTAGACTCAAGTTTCAGGTTTAGGCTACATGTGCCAGTAAATAGCTACCAAGCTTGGACTAACATGTAGTTGCATTAGTTGTTATGTGCATGTGCAAGCAACTTTTCAGTTTTAGACCTTGATTTTGGGCTGTGCTTTGATGTTTAAGATTATCTTTCATACTGTTTTCCTGCTTTTTTTTTCTGGATAGTGATATATATCTCAGATGGAAATTATGCTATAGTTTAATAGTTTTAAAAATATAATTATGACAGTCAATCTGTTTTGACATTATCTGGATGCATAAAGACACTTCAACTGAAGTCATTCAAGTCATTCAAGATCTTGAGTATCTTGATAACAGAAGAGTTTCAAACAGTAGAACTAAATCTACCCTTGCTTCATAAAACCATCAACATCTAATCTTTTCACTTGCTCTTTTTCAGAAAAGAGTCCTTCTCATTAATAAGAATCTGTTTAGCTATTCATTTTCAGATTTGATTTTCTCCAGCTGACTTGTACTTTAAATGCTATACAACTCCTTATGTTATCTTTGCCTGCAGCTTAATTTCACCAGGATGGAATTCTCCTTAGCTTGCCTGGAACCAGGCTCCTTGTTATTAATTCTGTAACTTAGAGGCAATAGAGGTCCTTTCCTTCATTGGATATTTGAAAGATCAACAGCTGAGAACCTGTGCAATTATGTGAACAAAAGTGATGCATCAAAGCAGGGCTCATTAGAATCTACAAATACGGCTAGTTTTGCTGCCTATTATCCCAGCTATCATACACAGCAATTTATGAGCTTCCTTGTGTGCCAAAGTACCAGCTTGAAACCTTGCACGCAAGCATCAAGATCCTGGTAAATTACACTGAGAGCAATCAGATAACGTTGTTAATATGACTCACTTCAGTGCAATTTCTTTGCTCCTCCCTGTATGATTAATTACAACCAAATTGATGTTGCCATCAATGATTAATTTACAAGTTGAGATGCAGAGTAAATGAGTTAAGCAAAGCTGAGTTAGCATTGCTCCTCATTTAAGAAACTTCACAAGGGCTCACAATTCACTGCCAACTTTCTGATCCATTACTGCACTTGCAAAAATTTGGCAGGGAAGTTACATTTACGTGATTAAAAGTTAACTGCAAAATTATTTATTATTTGTGAAAATTATTTGGAAAAAAATTTCTGTTTTGTTCAACAAAAGGAGAAAGAAAAAAGGGTGTATCAGGCTTCTACTGTTTAACTTCCATTTGATTCAGACTCTTGATTAGCCAAAAAGAATAAACATGCTACATTTAATAACTGCATATCCCTTCATGATAATAATAAATCCATCTTCTAGGACTTGCTGTTAATTCACACCTTGTGCATAACTTAGAATAGCTGTGGATGTTAAGGTTTGTCAGTTTTTTACATTACTATGCATTACTAAACTTTCTGAGCATCTTATATGAAAAGCCAATAGAAATATCAGATCTGTAGGATGTACAGAGACTGTTGGTCTAAAAAGCTCACAGAAAATATTTTTTAATAACAATTGCCCGTGGGATGAATCATGTTCATTTTGTACATCTTTTTCATGAAGATAATAAAGAATTTTCAGCAGATGGCAAGTATTTATGAGGAACAAGATAAGTGACTGGCAGCTTACCTTAGGGTTCTTTTTCACCCTAACATATGCACAGAACTGTTTTGAAATGCCTGGGATTTGTCCCAGTATGGAAAGGAAAAGCTTCCTAAACTTCAATAGTTTGTGGGCAAGTAGACATTTCCTGTCTAGTTCTAAGTCTAACATCAAAAGAATACAAACACTGTTACCTACCATCAAATCAACCTGCAATCAACTTTCTGTTTTTAGTTAACTGAAAACATGCCTTCACAATAGTGCATGTCTCTTTTTAATATAAAAACAGTATACATGTAAAGACATACAGATGAAATTTAAAAAAATGTCATAGGATAACCAAATCTGAATCTCAACCATGTACTACTGGGTACTCAGAAACGGAGATACAACACGTAGAAAATTTGAATATGGGCAGGTAATACATGTGTCCAGTAGTCCTTTCATCCCTGCATGTATTGTACAGATAAAGAACTGCTTATGATTTCTAATCTTCTAATGCTAGCTTCTAAATCTTTGAAATTGGGTGTAATGTTGCTAAAAATAGTCAAGCATTTGGGTACTGTCAGATTAAATTTCTGGCACATTGAAGCAGGGTGATGAGTTAGTGAAAAGCCAGCTGTGTTCAAGAACATCTGCACGATTTTAATAATAGAGCTGAAGAAAATGCAAGTATCAGGTATTATAAATTGCATAAAGAAGAGCTATTTGTGTGCTGGTCTTGAAATTCTTCCAGGTAAAGTAGAACAATGATCAACAGAATCCTTGAAATTTGAATCCTTGTTCTAAGCCTAAATCTGCGCATTGTGTCAAAGGCCTTACCAAAGTCGACAGATGACCTCTGTGACTCTTCCCTTGTCCACGGATGCAGTGACACCATCATAAGAGGCTACTAGGTTGGTCCAGCAGAATTTGCCACTGGTGAAGCCATGCTGGTTCTCCTGTATCACCTCCATGTCTTCCACATGCCTTAGCATAGATTCCAGGAGGATCTGTTCCATTATCTTTCCCAGCACAGAGATCCCAGCAATAGGTTACCCTTCTTAAAACTGGGTGTGATATTGCCTTTTTTTCCAGAAATATCTTTTTGTTTTCCAGTCCCTAATGCTCTCATTGCACAGAATATGGTTCTCTCTCTTATAGACTGTAGGCTACTCTGCTGTTTTCCTTTCAAAGCTATTCAAATTCTCATGTTTGAATTTGGTATATATTGGCATACATACTTCTGATATACATGATCCCATGGTCTCCCCATTTTGTGAATCTGAAGTGGTTTTCACATGAATATATGGAGTTATCTGTATACACTGTGTAGTAGCACCTTTAGGACTGCAGCAACAGGAGGAGGAGGATTCTGAGATCTGTGCTAGCATCAGACACAAGACAGTTCCTTTTGAAATAAAATAAAATTTGTAATTTATTTGCTACAGTAATGTACTAATGTCCATCCTATGCAAGAGAAACATCATCATACATGGTTTCCAGTCAATGCTACTTGAGGACACCTTAGAAAAAACTAAAGATTAGGTCCACAGCATACATTCTTTTATGGGCAGTCAAGATTGAGATAAAGAACTTTCACTGTCTTATCATCTCTGCCAGAATCACAGCTCTGGTTGTTGAAAGGCTGCCCTGGGGTCTGCCATTACTGTGTTGAGATTACTGTAACCTGTTTTGCTAATGTGAGCTTTCAGACCAGAATCCCATCAGTTTTGCAATTTTCAAAGGTTTAAAATCCTATGTAAATTAAACCCAATTCATAATACTTCTCCTGATATATATATAAAATGCAGATAGAAAAGAATGAACAGCTCTTCAGGATTAAGGTAGAACTCATGAGTGATGATTTTTTGGAGGAGCTCAACAAAATTGAGGATCTTTTAGAGTTATGCCAATGATTTATTTTTCTCTTTTCTTGTCTAAAATTCAGCAACATGACACAACTTTATTTTAGTAATCACAAAAGAACAGCAACCATTCTTTACAGCAATCATGTAATCTATTTACAGAGCTCAGAGAGGTGAGCATTCTTATTTTCATATACTTATGGTCTATAATGCATTAATTCTTTTCAGAGGAGAAAGTTTCTTTGCTTGAATATTAACTTTGAGAGAAAACGCAAAGTATGGCATTTTGTTCTTCCTCTCAGAAGAAAACTGTGTATTCACAATGTCAGCAGTTCGCTACCTTCTTGTGTGGTTTTCTGATAATAATCCAATGATATGGTTATCTTAAAGAGCATGAAATTGCGACTGTTAAGCAGGTGTTGCAGACCACTTTTGATGAACAACAGTGCTCTAATCCTGCTATTTATGTTTGCAAAGTTATTCTTTCATATCAAACCAATCAGGCTGTTCCATTAGATAGAAAGTCCTTCTGAGGACTTTTTATTGTAACATTAACATTTATAAGGATTCTGATGTTTGTTTGCTTTTGTTTGGTGTTGATGTTCTTTGATTGATTTTTTTGTGTGTGTTTGTGTTGTTTTTTATTTACTTACTTATTTATTTCCTGGCAGATAACTTATACTGTTGAAATAATCTAATGAGAATTCTATAAAATGGTTACCGGAAATGGAATTAAAAAAAAAAAAAAATAGGATATCTTGACATACACGATCAGCCTAGTTTAATATTATTTCAATTTATCACCAGTAAGTGTTTGCTCATACTGAGATATTGTAATCTGTATGTTACAAGGATGTTATATTTATGTGATAAAAGGTTTAATATAATCAAAATAAATTTTGAAGCATTAGTTAAACTGCTAGCACATTTATATTCCAAGAACTATCAGAAGTGATGCAACTACAATATTTTTGTCTAAAATATGCCACAACATCCTGTTTTTCTCATGTGAGGATCGTATTTTTTACCTCATACTAGGAAGACCAGAGCACAGTGTAAAATGAATTTGAAACAAGCCACCATGCTGTTGTGGTTTAACTCTGCAAGCTGCTAAGTACCACAAAGCCTTTCACTCTCTCCTCCTGCTCCCAGTGGGATTGGGGAGAGAACCAGAAAAAAAGGTGGAACTCATAGATTGAGATAAAAACTAAAAAAAGCTGAGAGAACGGAAAAACTCCTGGCTCTGTGCAGTGCTGCTCAGCAATAAATAAAACATCGGTGTATTGTCAACATTGTTTTTTTTCCAAAAGCCAAAATGCTGTCATACCAGACACTGTGATGAAAATCATTTCTGCTCCATCTTAAACATGGACACAAGCAAATAGCCAGCTTCTCTGAAACTCTGATGTTTGGTCAGAAAGTTGGAATCTTTTTATTTAGATAAAGTTTTAAACAAGGAGATTAATCAAATCTCCCAGAGTCACTCTTGTATTTCTCAGTGAAGGCTTTCCTGTCAGGTTCAATACTAGTTCAAGTGAAATTTCAAATGAAATACTTGCAGTGCTTTAGTCTTCTTTTTACTGTGGTTCAGCTCCAAGCAAAAACCTGTTCACTGGCCCTAACTGTGAGGTTTTAGCAAAACATAAGGAAAGCATAACAGTGAATGTGTGGATATTGAGTAATGTAACAAGATATGTGGTATGGAGTGCTGTGGTGAAACACAAACCTTCAGGCTTCAGAGAACTAAAGGTGTTTTACTTGTATATGTTGGACCATATGATATTGAGATTTTTTGCATTCTGAGGGCAAGCATAGGAATTATTTTCAAATAATATGTAATTGTCATAATCCTTTCATGCAGTTTATGTCCCATTATCTACATTCAGTACTTTCTGGAGAAATACAAAGATGTAACTTTATAATGAACCTCCCCCGTCATGATTGGCCTTATTGCTGTGATTGTTTTTTAATCATGGCCTCCACCAGCAGTCTTGATTTCATGTTTAAAATACTAATATGAAAGAGGCAGGGAGTGTTTTCCAGATTATTTGTGCAGAAATAATCAGATTTCACCATCCCTGCTGAGTTGGTTATATCTGACATTTAAGTCATCACTGAAGCTAATGAACCTTATAATTTATTAGGTTAGTTAACTGTATTAAGAGGTTTTTGAGGTATTATTCCTACTGACCCAGTTTTATTATTTTTTCTCGGATAAATAGGTGCAAACTCTTTTCAGACCTTGGGCGACTGAAGTTTGCATTTGTCAGCCTGGATTACTCAATGAGCTTTGCCAGTCAGAGTGGCAAGTGTTTGTTCACCCATTGCATACTGAGAAGAAATGAAAGAAGAGGGGCTTTGGGTCCAGAAATTGCCTACCTTTAGAATTAATGAAGGTTTTCTCTGGAAATTTTGTACATTTATCTGTACCAGGAAAAAAAAAATAAGTCTTTTCAAGTTATTTGAGTACTCTCTGTAAACTTATCATCTTCTTGATGATAATCAGACAAATAATCAGATAATCAGAAATAACAGATAATCAGACAAATCTACAATAGAAAATCCCAGTAAAGACCAGATCACACCGACTAGACCCTGGAAAGCTCTTGAGCCAAGAACTGCCAGAATTAGGGACAAAGCCAGAGGGAGGGGAGCTCTTGTTCTCATTTTTCCAGTCTTGCAGGCTGCTATGACTGGAAGACAGGACAGATAGAGGAAGATCTGAAGTCTAATGCTGTACATCTACTTTTATACTGTTGCATGTTTCATTATTTGCTTTCTCTATGAAATGTTTATTTTCCACTCGCAGAGCTCCCATATTCAGAATTAGCAAATCTTCAGTTTAGTTCAGTTTAGTTCAAGGGGTAGATCTAGCTCTTGAAAGCAATTGCTTGAATATTCCCCGTTAACACAAATGCTCCTTCAGGAGCCCTGACAGAGATACAACATACTGCAGTATTTCTTGTATGTGTGGGGAGCTTTGTGCACTGTGCCTGCATGAACACAGGCAAGAATTTGAAACTGGGAGAGGCTAACCTGCAGCTTTAATAGAAACAAAAGTGATCATCATTGTTATCTCTTCAGAAGCAGAAGCAGGCCATCGTGAGTCAGGTGTACATCATACCATTGTACTTGCACAGATGAAATTGAACTCCTCTTTCTTTTGTGTGAAAGGGTACCTTTTTGTGGGGCATGAGGGGACCAACAGCCTATGGGGGAGAAATCAAAACTCCTTCCTTGTTATTTGCATTGCCTCAGCTAAGGATATCTCAGGAATTCCCTGCCATTGAACAAAGTGTTCTTCAGATTCCTAGCCAGCATCACTGAAAATGCCAGAAGATGGGGTTTCAGGAAAGAGAGTATAACACAGTAACAAAATAGAAAACATGAAAGAAAATAAGATCTGAGAGTTACCTCATTTGTTGTTAAGTGTGCTAATCTAATGAATCCTAGTTTATTGAAAGAGGAAAAAACAGACTCCTTCAAAAATTATACTGTGGAAGAAGACCAGCAGAAACATATTGGCAAAAAAAAAAAAAAAAAATCAAAGATATTTCCCCTGATCCTTCAGATCGCCGTCACCATGCTAACGTAATCTCAGCAGCTGACTGAGCTGTAGATACTCCAGAACTGGTTATGTGGCATCTCAACAGTCTTTGGCAGCCTCTTCAGTGACTGTGATCCAGCTAAGCCTGGCAAATGGAGCTGACATGCAATTTCACACACAACAAAGAGTGCAGGCTGTGTGCATATTTTCTTTTCTGGGAAAATGATTTTATGACTGTGCATGCTTTTCTATATGTGGTGAGCAATAAGAACATAACAATATGTAGGCATTTGTCATCATCCTGAGGTTGTTGCTGCATCATCTGCTGTGTGCTTTTTTATGTGATAATATTTAAATCTAATTGCAGCAACTAAAGATTGCAGAAGGACAAAAGAATGGATTTTAACTATGAATGCAGAGGAGCAAAACGGAATGAAAGAAAAAGAGACCATATGTGTAGTATATTTGTTGTTACAGCTTGCACTGATTAAAACTGTGTTTGTCGTATTATACATCATTGTACTGTAGTTGTAGTAAATGTTCCTTGTAATGCATTTTCAAGTACAAAAATTGATTCAGAAAAGAGCATTTAGGAAGCTAATTCTATTGAAACCAATGAAGTGTTGACACACTGCCTGATGGGGATTTGTCTAAGGAGGCATATTTTAGGTTATAAAAATACAGTCCTTAAGGCAAAAATCAGTGACTGCTTGGTATAGTGACTGAGAGAACACTGCAACAGTATGTTCAGCAAGAAACCCTTCATTAATCCTTTCCTGTAATTCGACCCTATTCACTTTCTCCCTTGCCTGACTCAATAGAATTTAAAACCTGCTGTCAGCGCAGTAACTAAACCAGAACCCATTCATTACTCAGTCAAGGCATTTGAAATGTTTTCTGATTTGTCCATGAATGGGAACACAGCATAAATCTGGACTGAGGAGAGCTTTTTTCCCTTTGTCAGTTTAATTGCTTCTGTGTGATGTGTTCAAGTGTAAGGAGTCATCAGGGGTTTTGACACCTTCACGTTTCTGAATGGCCATAGCATTTCATTGCACCTAGTCTCCCAGAAAACCAGAATATTTGCAGCTGAGGGGAAATATGAATCAATTATTAAAGCCACTGGAATTCCTGGCAAGTTTCTAGTGCCTGAAGCCACTTCTAGAATTAAACAAAAAATCAGATATCCTCCTGCACCCTAGAAAGCCTCCAATGCAACAGAATCTAATGACTACAGCAGGACACTGAATTCAGTGACTTAGCTGTTGCCAGGCTGCAGCTTCATAAGTCTTATGTTGAGTTGGAAAAAGAAAAGAAGAAAAAAAAAACCAAAAAAAAAAAAAACGCGTTCACACAGTCCCTAGGTAACTATTTCCTCAGAGAATGGTCTCTCTAGACTCGATAAAGACCAATGCAGTTGCAAGGAGGATGCCCACTGGATGCTCACAAAAATGTCTGTTTCAGTCATTTGGTTGACATGCTAGCGCTGTTTGTTGCTGACATTTGAGAAAGGCAGTGGGAGACATGTGGGTGTCTATGATGAAGCCAAAACAATTGCTTGTTTGGCAGGTTTTTATATGTATTCCATATTGTGATTAACAACGTCTTTGTTAATTGGTTGGGGCTCGTTTGTTGCTTTGCCAGGTGGGGAAAGGGGCATAAAGTCACCATTTTTATATTCAGCTAAATGTTCAGCTCGCTGAGACCTTTCCCTTCTTCCTCTCCATGCCTTTCTTCACCCACAACATTTTCTAGCTGTTTTACAATAGCTGTTACCCTGAAATTCTGTCTTCACACTGAAAGCTTTGAAACTAATGGCACAGCCCCACACATCCCCCACACTGACCCCATCTGCCACACAGAGATTGTCCCAAACCAATTGCTCACACAAACTGCACACTGCCTATGGATCACCAAGAACAGCTAACAGATGCAATGTTGCCAGAGGGCAAAATAAATCATGACAGTAAGCATTGTGTTTGTTGCTGAGGCAGGTAGTGCCATGTCACGGCACCTCACCTGCTGAGCACACAGGGCTGCAGGAGTGCCTCTCCCTGCTGAGCGTGGGGTCCAAGCACCCCTTTCACAAACCCACTCTGGCAACTGAGGAAGAGATTTCTGATCAAACTGTCCAGCTAAAGCCGTCCTAGCTTCTAGTGTGAAAAAGACATTGTTTCTGTTAGTTATTACTGTCAAACCTCATGCTGAGGAGTTTCTGCGCTGCAGCTTAGGGTTTTGTGCTGATCCAGTTGACCTGCTTGGATAGCTTGGATCAATTTGACCCGCAACTGCAGTTGTTCTCCTTTGATCTGGAGCAGTTTGTAATTTGACCTATTTAGATGACTTTTTTTATAATAGCCCTAGCAAGACAAAACCAAATCAACTCCATTTATCTTAATGGACTTTTTTTCAAACATGAGGCCTTGCCAATCTTTTGTACAGAAGAAAAAGGATCTGTGTATCTGATGGGCTTTGAAATACCATCTGGTGTTTAATGTTATTGTGCTCTGTTCTCATAGTGCTGTGCTGAATCATATCTCAAAAGTTCAACAAGCATTCACTCATGGCCACCATTCAATACAATTGTGTCACTATCAAAGATTCGGGTTTACCAAATGCAGCCTGCAAACAAAGCAAATTTTACAGACACTTCTCCCTGAGGCTCCACTAGCTGTGAGAAGCCTTCATGTGTGAAGTCTGTTTGTCTTACATCTTTAGCTGCTGTCTGGGTGCACAGCAATCCTGTTTAACCTTTAGAATTATTCTTTGAGATATAATCATTGTGCTACAAGGATAGGAAAGGATTTTATAAGAGATGTGTAAATCTCCTAAAAGGCTGAGCTCTTGAGGTGGAGTCTACATAGACAAGATTTACAAACACCCTGTCCCCTTTCCCTTGAAAAAACGTTTCATTCTTTTTCAGTATTTCACTATTTACGTTGCTGAAAATAAAAAAATACAAGTGTGCTTTGTCTTCTAGATGAAGAAGTTTGTGTTATACACAGAAAACAGGAACATGGCTCTCCCCCCAAAGATGAGACTATACACCAACAGGTGATCTATATATGATAGACAACATATGTATCTTTAAATATTGTTCTCTTCTGCTTCTCTTTTTTATTTTTATTGAGGCAGTCTCTAGATGGAATCTTGGCTTCCTTGAATCCCGTGGCACAGCGCCCAGTGACTTCAATAGGGTTAGGATTTCGCCTTCTGTGTATTTAGTTTTCCACTCAGTTTACTCTGAACTCCATTTTTCTTTGCATTTTCTTTTCTGTGCCTTGTGTCTGCTTCTTTCACACTTTCCTCCCCTACCTCCATCTTTACCGAAGCATGATGTGAACCACAGAATTTCTGAGACAAACTTCAGCCCATCATCTCACAGCAGTTATTTCACAAGCCAAAATTCTCTAATTCCAAGCCCTACTTTTTTGTATAAATGTGTACGTATTCTATCGCAGTACACACAGTCACCTCCTACCATTATTTTTTTTATGTAAATCAACTTAGGTGTGTATTTACAACCTTTTCTTTACTTTACAATACATACCAGCCATGCACAGAATTTTCTTTAATATTTTGTTAAATAACAGGCTTGCAAAAATGAACGCTCCTTTCTGCAAATAATCAGCAATTAACCTTTTAAAAGTACTTTAATTCTGAATCTTGTGTTTTGAGCTTTCAGCAACAAACAAGCAAACAAAAAACAAAAACCACCTTGGCATCTTGGCATTTTTATTTAATACTGTTTGGAATGCTTTTGTGTGAGCCACAACTGTGGAGTTTTTTGTTGTTGTTGTTGTTTTTGGTGTTTTTTTTTTTTCTTTTGAACAATATTCATGAGCTGTTTTCCCTGAAATGCATTTTTGCTTTTATACCTCAGTGAACAGCTCTGTTTGAATAAATGATCCATCCTTGAATCACTGTGTATACAGAGAGAAGATCTGCCTTTGATTGTTGTTTTAATAAACTGGAAGTCTGCCAATGCTCTCTGGGAAGAGGAAGGGAGCATTAATGATAGCACCATGAAGCCTGTCCTTGTTTGGTGTTACACTAAATTTAACCCCCACTATTTCTCTTCACACTGTAATGGCTACTCAGGCTAGTCTAAAAGCACAGAGCATAACTGCTGTGTTCTGGAAGCAAGAAACTTTTTCAAGTGCCAAATGTGGCACATTTAAAATTCTTCTTGCAGCACATAGAGAAACATGATTAATGAGTTTGTTATCTATCAAAAAGCTTCAGTTCATGTTATCTATCAAAAAGCTTCTCTCATGCTGCCTGGTGTAGGCAGGATTTATGGTAAAGAAAAACCTGCCATCCGTCCATACTATCTAAATCTATCAACTCCACACATTCATGCAAATAATATTAAATTACATATTTGTACCTATCAGGAGATAAAAAAGGGAAAAAGATTCTCAGCTGCCAAAACCAAGTACTTAAAAAAATAAAATAAATAAATAAATAAATAATAATAATAAAAGGCTTGAAATTATTTCTTGAATGCTTTCCAGCTAGCATCAATTCCTTATTAAAACTAAAATGGGAAACTGCCAGTGATCAAGTGATTTTGTTAGTAATGCTCAGCGGTTTTCTTAAAATTCTAATTCTGTAGTTCTCTGGAAGTCATCTGTAATACATCTGCTAAAGGTCATGAATGTTAATACAGAGAACTCATAATTGCTGTGCTTTGTTCTCTAGCTCTTAAGCTTCGATAGAGACACCCACCTGCACCTTGCATAAAGTATTCTTTCCTCCATCTGCTGGGCAGGGAATTCTCTGTACGAGTGCAGCAACACAGGAAGAGTAAAGGAGCTACTCCTCCCACCCCTCCTCCTGTTACCTTGTGAATGCTCTCTCTCATGCATTTATATTTTCCAATCAATGTATGTAATGTCTTATCAATCTCAGAACACTTGTTAGGGATTGCAAACATGCTAGTTTCTGCAATGTGATATACCTGATATTGTAGTGATTGCCCCAAAAGAGGGGCCTGCTTTGTTTCTCCCCACCATGTAGGGAGGCAATCTGGCATATTCCTTCTTTTTCACAATTAAATTAATCTTTTAGTTTTGGAGATATAGACAATAAGCCTAATAAGAGAATTTTGAATTTCCTAATATATTGTATTATATTGCACGCAAAGGAATTCTGAGAGATAAGAACTTTTATTATTATTATTATTATTATTATTATTATTATTATTATTATTATTATTATTATTATTATTATTATTACAAGAAAAAGTATATTTCAGTTGTTTGCCATTCAATTTCCCCTTCATGTAGAAAGCTGGCTGGATATCAAGCTCTAACCTTGGGTATGCTAATGAGAGCAACAGCAGTAACTTGATAAATGCATGTCTCTTTTTCCCCTTTTCCATGTTTGCTCACAGTATTGCAAAGCTATCCAACAACACCCAGGAAAAGTTCATTACTGAATTGACAGCTTGAATTTTTCTTGTACCAAGCACAAACACAAGGAACAGCTCCCTCAGGAAGACAACAATGTGTTTATTCTTTTCCCAACATTATTCAATGTAATCAGATTTAGGCAAATTATGCTATTGGACTTAATTCCAACCACCCATGAGATGCCACAGCCATTATTAAAGTCACATAAATTCTATGTTTAGAGATACTGCTATTGGAGATTAGAGTGGCCACCAGAAACTCATCAGCTGACAATGACTTATTTTTTAAGCTATTCATTTAATTCAGTAGAATTTAATGTGTTTAGTAGAATTTAATTTGTTTAGTCTTAAGAAATCCACAAGATCTGTGGAGGGTTCTGTAACCAACTTTGTAACTCGTCTTTAGATTAACTATGCATGAGCTCTTCTGGATTTGCTACTCATACACAAGAACTGGACATGATTCTCAAAATCAGATTAACCAAGGGTCATCTTCAGGAATTCTTGAAGGGAAGGTTGTTAATTTTTTAAGAAAAAAAAATCTTAAATATACTTTGGCATATTTGTTTGCAGAAATGTGTGAACACATAACCATGGCAACAAATGATACAATGCAAGGAACTGGTCAAGAACAAGAAAAAAAAGGGAATCCTAAAATCATTTCTTGTACCTTTCAAACTTAGCCATTCCATGACCTTGAACAAATTTCAGAAATGAAAATTTAAGTCCAGTAACAAAAATTTTACTTTCAACTCACTTGTGATTTAGTTGGTCAGACTTGATGCTTTAAATGCCTTAATAGGTCTAACTGTCTAACTAGTTTGGCTACTTCCTTAAATATGTAATAAAACAGGGGAAATTCTAGTTTTACTAGTTTTCTAAGGTGGAAAGCAGAAAAGTTCTGAGAGATGAATTATATTATGATAGCAATATTTTTATTAAAGTAGATTTACATGCTGTTGTCATTTCCTCCCATGTCCTGCTGATAGCAATTACATTCCCTTCTGACATTCCCCCTCCTTCTCTCTCAGTCATTATCAAATGTCTCATCTTCTTTAAACAACATGGTCTTAGCTTTTGTTTGATGTTGGGAATGTCAGGTTGCTGAAATTACAACCAGGATTATATGAGAGTATGTGTGGATATGTATTCAAAATCTTTAACTGAGGAATTATTCACCTAAATAACTGAGATACAGTCAGTTATGGCAAAAGTTTTGCTTCAGAGTAATAGTAATAGTAATTGATCCAATATACTAGAAATGATGCATATTTCTAATGCTGACTTGTTAAGATAATATGCTATCTAAAATATGTGGGTTTTTTTCCATATCTAGATCTCATAGCCTAATTTAAATAACATATTACATTGTGCTTATAGCAGGTAGCTATGTGCATGAAGATAAGGAAATGCCTGGATATCTTTGAGCACCATGGAGTATTTGATAGCTGCTCTGCAGAGTGAAGTGTTGTTTGACCTCCACTGTCCCTCATGTGAGACTGCGCAGATTGTCTTGTGAAAGGCAATGCAAGTCTGCCGCTAAGCAAAGCTGTCATTCCAGGACCTTGAAGTTGCAAAGCACCAGGAATTGATCAGTGGAGCAGGGGAGTACAGTCCCCTTCTAAATCCCTTTTCTCCAACAAATCTCCTTCATCTTAAACAACCTTTTGAGCTGCTCATGACATACGATCAACTGTCATAAGAATCCTGAGATGAGAAGTTGAATATTATGGAGGGCTGGATACAAACAGAAAAAAAATTATACAATCTGATCAGTAGAGCCAGGGGTTTTCCTTCTAACAGAGAAAATGCCTGATCTACACAGCAGAAACAAAGGTGACTTTACAATCACACATTAGTTAAAACTCGGATTCTATTTTACATGATTTTTCATATTTCGGTGTTCTATTTTTAAACAGTCTCCACTATCAGTTAAAAGCAAACAAGTAAGAAAACAGAATGCATTTCAAAACAGCTTTGTGGAGTTTTTTGGTTTGCAGGGTTCAGGAGATATAAAGGAAGCTCAGGGAAAGATTAAAACTGTTCTTCAAAAGCCTTTGAGGCCACGGTTTGATGTATGCACAAAGAAAACATTTCCTGCCAAAGAGGAACAGGGAAAAGGTGCACTAATGTGTTTTTTATACTCTTCCCCAAATACTCTGAAACACAGGAAAGATCACGACATTGGCTCGCTCTCACAGAGCTGTACTTTGCTGTTGTCATTTAGCCTCATAAAATAAGTGGTGCATACCTATTTATCAGTCTGTTCATAAATTCTCTGATGATGCATATGCAGGGGTGTCACTTACAAGAGAAAAACAGAAATGTTTTCCTCCCTCATGTTTTGCTTACTGTTCCCACTGGCTATCTTTAAAGAAATCAAATAGAACATCTTCTCTCTACTGCTTAGTTGCTTATTTTCAATTGCCTGCTTCTCTGCATGCTAATATTCAAACCTCCTAAACTGACTGATTTTCTGCTGGCTGCTTACAGCTGTGGATAATGCCCCTAGAATATTTTACTTCTGACAGTGACAAAGGGTATAACAGAGCTGATGTAAACATTACCAGTGTAAATAGACACAGATGCATCTGGGTTCACAGTAGACCCAGTTTTTCTGATGAACTCATATGGTAGGTGTAATCGTAGTTGTGTTCTGAATCAGATTCTCATAGGAGAAAATGTGAAGAAACAGGGAGGTTTGGGATGATTAGAGAAATATCTGGTCTCAGAAGTTGTCTAGACTTGTGTGGCTTCTTTTGTTTTCTGTTTTTCATCACTAAAATATAATTTTAGCCTGATGAATCTTTGTTGGAAGAATTGGTTCATATATTTTCTTCATCACCATTTTAGAATATTTCAGCCATTCCGCTAGGTAGGATCAAGGTTACAATAACGTGGAAGTTGCAAAACAAAATGGAGCAAGACATTTCTAAAATTCTGTAACACTGCTGTTGAATCTTCTCTTCCCATTACTATCTTCTTGATATATTTTTAGTTACTTGCTGACAATTTAGCCAGACTTGGACAGGTGTGTGAAATGTGAAATATGAAACAATTATCTTCACAACTCCCAGAAATCCTTCTTAAAAGAGTACAAGATAACATGTGAAGCCCGGTTGTGGTTTGGTAACTAGAGTGAGCTATTTTGAGAACATCTCTCCAATCTGTATAGTCTACAGCATTAGATATCCAGCAAGTCACTAAATCTTACTTACTGGCTGAGAAGTCACTAAGCTGATATTAGAGAAGAGAAAGGCCTTTCAGAAAGAGCTTAGTGTCATCTCCTCCTTCAAATAAAGGGGGGCCAAGGTGGGGTTCTCTTCAAACCTGCTGGAGAGGAGAATCAATATGAGAAGGAAAGAGGGCATTAATAATACAAGCTAATAATTGGATGAAGAACTGGTGTTAGTGACAGAATTTTATGCTCTGTGGCCATGGGAATCTGTTTTCAGATCAGCATCTACCTGGGAAAGATGGGATGTGCATCAACAAGCATAGCTATCTTTGTCAGGGGGGTGGCTGACCTGTTAAAAAGAGCATTAAAGTAGAAATGACAAGGGAGGGAGAGAGTCACCATCATCCCGGTGAGGGAGTGATTGACAAGGTCGACAAGCTGAGGGCCTGGAGTGATGTGATAGGCAGGGATCACAAAATCAACAAAACAGGGCTTAAGCAGAGTCACTGCCAGGATTTGCATTAAGAAAGACATGCCTACAAGGCACCATTATTTTAAGAAAAACAGGCTCAGAAATCAGCATGCTGAAGTGCTCCATGAAATGTGTATATGCTAATACGTGTAGCATAGGAAATAAAAATAATTGGTTAGAGAACTATGTACTGTTCGAGCACTTTGTTGGGATCACAGAGTCATAGTGGAATGGTTCCTGTGGCTAGACTGTTGTTACTGAGAAAAGATACAGGCTGCTTAGGAAGGGCAGTCTGGGAAAATGAGAAGGATATGTTGTCCTTTGTGTGAGAGAGCATCTAGAATGCATGGAGCTCTCTCTGGGGATGACTGAGGAGTTAATCTAGAGTTTATCAGCTAGGATTAAAGAGAAGACAGGTAAAGGTGACACTGTAATGAGTGTGTTCTATGAGCCATCAGACCAAGAAGAACAAATGAATGAAAGAGTCTACAGACTGAGAAGAGCAGCCTCAATTTCACAGGTCCTGGTGCTCATGGGATGTTCAACTGCCCCAAATATCTACTGTGGGAAAAACAAAGCAGTGCGTAAGCAATCTAGGAGAATCCTGGAATGCATCAATAACAACTTCCAGAGTCAAAAGATAGTTGGTAAGGAAGGATGCTGTGCTGGGCCTCAAACTAACCTAAAAGAAGGGATCTCTTGTAGGTGTGAAGGTCAATGACTGTCTTGGCTGCAGTGATCATGAACTGCAGTTCAGTGGATCTGAACCTACACAATATTGAGAGGAGAGAGGAGGGCAAAAAGCAAGATTACAATGGTTTAACCCAGTAGGAGTCTAAGCACCACACAGCTGTTCTCCCACTCCCCCCTTGAGTGGGATAGGGGAAAGAAATGGAAACAAACTAGAACTCATGGATTGAGATAAAAGCTACTTACTAAGAAATGGGAAATGGAAACAAAAATAAAATGATAGCTACGCATATAGTTATCATTGCATTTTATATACATATTTATAAATCTCCACAATGCAATTATTTTCCACCTGCTGATCAATTCCCAGCTGTTTGCTGACCAATACCCCTCTAGCAACGCAGTGTTTCACCACCTGCTGACCAGTGTTCAGCCACTCCTCAAACAGCAGCCACCCTCCAGCCAATAAGCCCATGCCTAATTCTGTCCCAGTTCTGCCCTGCTCCCTGCCATCACATCATAATGGCAGACCCCTTCCTGGTACTGAGGGCATACCCATTGCTCAGAAGCAGCCAAAACATCAGTGTGCTATAAACACTGTGTAAACTGAAAGCAGGACACAATACTACACTTCAGGAGAATATGCTGATCTCTACAAATATCTGCTTGGAAAAGTTTAGTGGGATAAGGCCTCGGCGAGAAGAGGAACCCAAGAAATCTGCTTAATGTTGAGGACTGCCTCTTCTAAGCTCAAGAGCGGCCCATCCCAATGAGCAGGAAGTCAAGCAAGAATACTGGGAGGTCTGCATGAATGAACAAGTAGCTCCTGGAAAAACCGAAGCAGATAAGGATGAGACTAGTAAATCTCAAGTTCAAAAGAGATTAAATCCAATTAGGTATGTCAAAACCTAGAAGGGCTTCTAAAAATCCATCAGTGACACAAGGAAGACTAGGAAAGATGTGGGCATTTAACTGAATGAGCTGGGACAGCTGGTGACACAGGACATGGAAAAGATTGAGATAGTGAATGCCTTTTTCACCTCATTTTTTACCAAGACCAGCCCTTAGGAATCTGGGGTCACAACAACTTAGGAAAGACTGGAACAAGGAAGTTGTACCATTGGTGAAAGAGGATAGAATATTAAAGAAAGCTGGACATGCAAAGGTTTGTGGGCCCAGATGGGATGCATTTGTGAGTGCTGAAGGAGCTGGCAGAAAGAACATCCTCAGTAATCTCTGGTTAGTTATGGTACCTGGAAGAAGTGCCCAAAAACTATAGGTAAGGAAATATCAAGAAGTGCAGGATGGAGTAACCAGGAAACTAGAGGCTTGTCAGCCTTCCCTTGGTTCTTGATTCTTCATGTTGCTTTTTATGATCATGTAACTGTGTCAGTGGACATGGAAAAAGCCTCTGATATAATCTGTCTGAACTTCAGTAAGACCTTTAACATGGTCTCCCCAATAGCTTTCTTCTCCAAATTGCAAAGGATTTTTTGGGTGGACTGTTTGGTGGACCAAGAAGTGGATATGAGATCACGCTCAGAGTTGTGGCTCAGTGTCTGGATAGTGTCTGGATCCACGCTGAGTTGTGCTCCTCAGGGTTCAATACTGGGACCAGTGCTTTTTAATATCTTCATCAATGGCATCAACAGTGGGATCGAGTGCATCCTCAGCATGTTTACAGATTACACTAACCTGTGTGGTGTGGTTGACACACTTACATGACAGGATGCCATTCATAGTGACCTCAACAGTCTGGAGCACTGAGAACCTCAGGAGAACAGGAGAACTCATGTGGTTCAACAAATTCAAGCTGCTAGTCTTGCAACTAGGTCACAGCAACATCCACTGATGTACAAGGTGGGGGAAGTAAGAATAAAGCAGAGCCCTGCTGAAAAGGGCTTGGCGTTACTGGTGGATGGGAAACTGGACATGAGCCAGCAGCATGCCGACACAGCCCAGAAAGCCAACTGTGTCCTGAGCTGCAGCAAAAGGAGGTCAAGGGAGTTGATCCTTGCCCTCTAATCTGCATCTGTGAGGTGAGATCTCACCTGGAGTACTGTGTCCAGATATGCAGTTATCAGTACAGAAGAGAGGTGAACCTGTTAGAGTGCTCCCAGAGGAGGGCCACAAAAATGATCCAAGGGATGGAACACCTTCCATATGAGCACAGACTGAGATAGCTGGAGATATTCAGCCTGAAAAAGAGAAGGCTCCAGAGAGACTTGATAGCAACTTTAAAATATCTGAAGGAGGGCTATAGGAAAGAAGGGGACAGACTTATTAGCATGGTCTGTTGTGACAGAAAAATGGAAAATAATTTCAAAGTAGAGAAGATTTATATTGGATATAAGGAAGAAACTTTTTTACAACAAGAGTGGTGAAGCAATGGAACTGATTGTCTGGAGAGGTGGTGGATGCCCCATCCTTTAAGATATTCAGTGTCAGGCTGGACAAAAGCTCTGAACAACCTGAGCAAGCTGCAGATGTCCCTGTTCATTGCAGAGGAGTTGGACTAGAAGACCTTTAAGAGTGCTTTCCAAGTCAAATTATTCTGTGATTGATTCCTAGGAAGGTGATGGATCAGCTAATTCAGGAAACCATTTCCAGGTACACAAAGAACAAGCTGATCATCAGGAGTAGTCAGCATAGATTCAGTAGGGGAAAATCATGCTTGACTAGCTTTAATATAATGTTCTGTGATGAAATGGCAGGCATGGTAGATGAGAGGAAATCAGTGAAAGTCGTCTTCCTGCACTTCACTGAGGCTTCCAATACATGCTTATACAGAAGCTGTTGAAAGATGGATTGGACAAACAGACAGTGAGGTGTACTGAAAATCAGTTGAACCAGACATCCATAGAATGATGATCAGTGGCACATAGCCTGGCTGGAGGCAGGCAACTAGCATTGTACCCTAAGGGAATCCTACGTCCCATCTTATTTAATATCATTGTTAAAGACCTCGATGATGGGGCAGGAACTTTTCTTCTATGAGAGGAGTCTGACAGAACTGGAACTGCTCAGCCTGGAGAAGAGAAGGCTTGGAAGGGATCTTGTCAATCAGGGAGGGAGGCTACAAAGAGGACAGAGACCTGCTCTTCTCAGTGGTGCCAAGTGTCAGTACAAGAGGCAGTGGGCAAAAACTGGAGTGTAAGAGGTTCCCTCTGAACATCAGGAAACAGTTGTTTCATTGTGCAGATGACTGAGCACTAGTCTCCCTTCTTGGAAAACTTCATAAGCTGTCTGGACATGATTCTGGGCAAGTGACTCTTAAGTGACCCTGCCTGAACAGGGAGATTGACCAGATGACATCTGGAGGTCCCTACCAGTTTTAACAATTCCGTGACTGCATGATTCTAAGAGTGCAACAAATATTGTAGATACCTCAATTGCTATTTAGTGACACAAATTTAATAGAAACAGATGGCTGTAGCATCATATGTACAAGCGATATGTGGTTATGATTTTGCGAGCACACATGGTACTTGTGCTTTATGTGTATATTTCTGGAAAGCAGCAATTACATGGTCAAACATGATTTGATAAAGATTTTTTCCATTTATGACTTGGTATTCATACTGATCTATTTTGAAACTCAAGATTAATATGTAAGATATTTTAAATAATTGATAATATCCTTAAATAATTAATCCTTGGAAAGATAGTTTTTCACAGAGAGTGTGCATCTATTTACATTCCATAGTGCTTGAGGAAAGATGGTAGTTGCCTTTGAATTACTAGAATAATTATCTATGACTTACAGGAAGTTCCACTGAAACTAATGGCATTAAAATGTGTCCTCCACTGATTTGGTGTTAATGAATAGCATGGAGCACCACTGTCCCAGGCAGTTGAAAAATGTACTTTAGGGCATAGCCACTACAAGTTCACCTCTCCTTTTCTTCCAATGGAGCAGAGCAATAGGCAATTAGGGACACTGCTAAAAAAAAGGGAACCTCACCTCCTTCCTACTTCTATTCAATTTGGAAATTTGTCTTGTTGGTATATATCTTCCTTAATCTTTGGATGCTGAGCTGGAGCTTTCCTATAAGGGCGACTGCTGTGAGGATGTTTGGATTGCTCTTGGTTTCCTGGGTAGATGTAGCTGGGTAATCAGTATCATTGCCTAAATGTAAATGAAAACTGGAATTCCATTTTGCACATAGGATGACTCTTGAATCATGACATTCAGTTTCTCAGCAGGTCACTTTTGCATCATCAAAAGGAGGAAGAAGGTAGAGCGGTATTGAAGTATGAGGAAGGATTTGTGGTGAGAGGATGGTTATCCTTCTCAAGTGTCACAGAGTTAACTAGATCAATCTATGCCCGTGACAGGGGGGCAGTAGGCTCCCCATCCCACACAGTGGGAAGGGAAAAGGGGTAGGGGAAAAAAAAAAAAAAAACAGTGGCAACGATCTATGGAGGAAAACTTATTTTACTATGATATTGGACTAATAAATCAAATAAAATAGGAGAGAGAGAGTTCCTGAGACCGAGTCAGACCTGAAAAGCTTGGTACAGCTAGGAAAGCACCCTCCAACACTCCCTGCAAAGTCTGTCAAAGATCGCCCAACCCAGAAGGGCCAGATCCCATGACTTCTGTGAAGTACAGGGACAGGTACCCGGAATTGGAGCATTAACGCTTTAACTCCCAGTGCACTACATGATGTTATGATGTGGAATATCGAAAACCAAAAAATCACAAAACCATGACATCAAGCCTTTTTCGTGAAAAGGGAAAACAGTCTCTCTTAAAATTCATTATATTCTAGACATTTGTGTATTTGAATCTGTTCCACTCATATCTTTGACTTATCAAGATATCTGAATAATGTCCAAACTCAAAATTATTGGAGCAAGAAGCCTCTGCAGACTCCTATTTTATTCAAGAAAGTGAGGAAATAGAAGATCTGTGAAATTTAGTTTTGCATAATCAAGAGGCTTTTATGACTTTGTTTCTTTTGCAATTTTTATTGGTCCTACACCATCAGGTGTATGCGGGCTACTCTGAAAGAAATGTTTCCTATTTTATGTTGGGCCATGATGTCAGAGGCAGATGTTGATGGTATGACAATAGGGGTTGAACCTTCCCAACAATATTCCGTTACATTTTGTTGCCATGTGACAGATGGAGCAGTGGGGCAGTCTGACAGAATGGCATCTGACGTGGAAGTGTGGATGAAGTAAAGATGTGAAATTGAATCCTTCCAAGCAGAAAAAATGACACCCATTTACATTCATTGATATTTATGGGGGCAGAACAATGGATGTGAGCATAGGGACATGGTCGCTGTGTGTATCAACGGGGACAACAACAACATGAATGAAGTTCCAGATGGCCATACACAGCTGTCGCACCACAAAATAAACAGCATCTCGATCAGGTCATCCACACAAATCAGCAGATAACAACCCAGGAACTGTGTACAAAGGTCAGTATTGGCTTCAGTGCATTGGAAATGATGGCAATATTGAGTATCATCAGATAGGTTTTATGAATGCTCACACAGTAACAGAAAGAAAACTGTATCTCAGAATCACAGAATGGCCAGGGTTGGAAGGGACCTCAAGGATCATGAAGCTCCAACCTTCCTGCCACATGCAGGGCAACCAACCTCCACATTTAATACTACACCAGGCTGCTCAGGGCTCTATCCAGTCTGGCCTTGAACACCTCCAGGAACAGGGCATCCACAGCCTCCTTGGGCAGCCTGCTACAGCACCTCACCACTCTCAGTGTAAAGAACTTCCCCCTGACATCCAACCTAAGTCTTCCCTCTCTCAACTTAAAACCATTTTCCTCCCATATCAGTTTAAAGATTGTTGGGTACATTACCAATCTTGGCTGGACTGTTTTACTACACCCATCATACAGTCTGGATTTGGCACCTTCTGGCTTCCATCTATTTGGGCCAGTAAATGATGGATTGAGTTGCAATACTGTCCTAGCAATGACACTTGTCAGAGAGCTTTGAGACAGTTGTCACATCCATTGTTGCAGACAATTACACATGCTGCATGTAGGTTCTTTTTCATCACAGATGAAAACACATAGCTAATGATGGTGACTATGATGAAAAACAGTGTTTTGTATCTGAGAATTTGCTATATCAAACAGTGTCATTATGCTTTTCATATCTGTTGTAACTTCCATGAAAATAAACAGGAGGCATCACTTTCAGAGCAACCCAAGTACTAACACAATCTGCATGTATTATGTTATTAAACTCAGAATTAAGATGCCAACGTTCTGAGCATATATATATTTTATAATACATAAATCACAAATGTTGTGATTTGTAACTGATTCTCTAAGCATATTCTGAGGCACACAAAAATATTACCCAGAATTTTACCCATGAGATACAAAAATTGAGCAATATTCTCTCAGGCTCATTTTTCTTCTGCTGAGTCATTTTATTACCATGGCTGTTAAACTTAATTGTCTTCTTCTCTTGTTGTTTACTATTTGCAGAAACATATACAAATTAGGTCATATACATAGAAGTGCTTCCAGAAAAAGTGTTGGAGATTCTCACTGTGCCATTCATGCTCTAATATTTCCCGACATTACTGATGTTTTTCTTCTTTCAAAAATCCTTATCAAGTATACTTCCACTAAGAAATAGTTAAAAATGCCAAGAAAGTATCACATTTTCTGCAGTATTAAAGCCTAGAAGGATTTAGAATTTTCTCATCTTCATTTCTTCTCAGTGTTATTTCTAAAATATCTGCATACTCTCAAGGATTACAGGGAGCTTACATATTACGTATTATGTGCTTGAACTATTTATTTTTGACTGGAGGGTGATAGTTTGTTGCTGTTATTTTTTAATAGTGGTTTGATACGCTATGGCAATAATATTGAATAAAATGAGACAAAAGTGCAAAGTAAATAAAAAGTATAGTTAGAATTCATAATCTGAAAATAAAACAAATATAATGAGGCAGTGTGAAACTGTTTCACATATTTGTGTTGTCCTTTTGTTGCTTTATGATGGCTCCATTCTACAGAGTGAATACTCCATTCCAGTATTCACACTAAGTTTCAAAATTAATCCCATCTTATGAAAATATTTTTTCTTGTATTTCCCATAGTTTGAAGCATTTACTCCTGCATAATGTATATGCTTGTAATCTACCATAGACTTAAATATACAGTAGAATAGTACAGGAATTACAATACCAATTGACTTAACATCAGACATATGAAAAAAATACATATATGATCTGTTCCTTTTACCAATTGTTTTTTTTTATATATAGCTGAAGATAACCACTTAAATGTTCAGCTGCATTTTTCACTTCAAACAAGCTGGATTCTTTACAGTGACAGTAACATCTGCGTTGAAGGCATTGGACCTTGACTGTTGACCTAGTATAATAGGTATGTTTTTAATCACAAATTACTCATCTTTCCCAGCTGAATGGACTCCAAACCACTGCACCAATATTTTCCTCAATAAGGTCTGAATTGGTTCTACCTTCCTTTGTGTATGATACACCAAACAAGTAAGTCATCTGATTTTGTCCCCCCCTCTAAGTTGTAATTGTGCACATGAAGTAGAAATCCAGATGTTCTTTTGGTTATTAGACAATTACAGGGGAAACCTGGAAGGCTGCCAAATTTCTGGTAATTGAAAAGAGAGGGGAACCTTTTCTAACTCATATGAGCAGTAGAAGGTAACTTCCATGCCCTTTGGCTATAAATATTTGTGAAATTGTTTCATAGGGAGAAAGGTGAGAGGGGGGGAAAGGCGGCTCATGTAGTTTATAAGAATTCTTTTGAAGTTAAAGAATGATAGCCTCTATTATAAGATACCCCAGCACTCATGCCCCTGATGAAAATGATCTTATGATACAGGATACAGTTTCTGCAGGGTCTGTTGGTTGCAATTCACAACAGTCTGGAAACACCCTATAAATCCTGTCATTAAAACCAGCTGGGACATATTAGGAGAGCAATGGAGAAGGAAAATTCACCTACAGTAAGGATAAAGGATGAATTGTCAGATTTCCTATAGTGACTTCCTACCTAAACTTTCACAAAACCTCTCCGCCCCCCTTCTTTTCCATTTCTCATTTCATTGATACTGACTATTGGACCTGGAAGAGGAAAGAAAATAATAATTAATAGCAACAAGGGATCAGTTAGATAAAATACTTTTGACATCTTGTCTGTTTTTTTTTTTTTTGCTTTCTGAAGTTTGTCAATGTCTAAAAAATTACTACAAGTGAATTTGTATGAATATAAGAGCCAACTGTAAACGCATCTTCCTGTAAATTAAATACATTCAAGCTATTATTAGGTACACACAGCTTGAAAAGGCAAACCTTCCTGTTATTTTAAAGTTGGAATTTGGAGTCAAAAAAGAACAATTTGGATCAACATACATTTACAAACAAGTTTAAGACTTGTTTTCTAAACGTGTATAATCTACAGATTCTATGTGCTGCTCACAAACAGGGAAGGGCTGGTGGAAATGAGGAGGTCAGTAGCTGTCTTTGACAATGTGATTGTGAAATGGTAGAATTCTCAATTCTTAATGAAGTTGGGGCAGGGGGAGGTTAGGGGGAGGAGCAGCAAAGCTGCTGCCTTTGACTTCCAGAGGGCGGACTTTGAACTGTTTGGGCTACTGGTAGGGAGAGTCCCTTGGGATTCAGTTCTGAAGAGAAAAGGGGTCCAAAAGGGCAGGTTGTTCCTCACTAAGGAAGTCTTAGAGGCACAGGAGCAGGCTGTCCTCCTGTGCTACAAGATGAGATGGCAGGGATGAATACCAGTGTGGATGAACAGGAAAATCTTCTGAATCTCCGAGAGAAAAAGAGAATCTGGAATAAGGGACGGGCAACTCTGGGATAGTACAAAGAAGCAGATAGGATGTGCAGTGAGAAAATCAGAAAATCAAAAGTCCATCTTGAACTCAACTTGGCCACTGGGGCAAAAGAGAACAAAAAAAACATTTTTACAAATATATTAACAGTAAAAGGAGGGCTAAGGAAAATCTCCACCGTTTACTGGATGTGGCAGGGAATATGACCACTGAGGAAAAGGAAAAGGTAATGCCTTCTTTACATCTGTCTTTAAAAGTCAGACCAGTTATCCTCAGGGTACCCTACTTCCTGATCTGGAAGTCCTGGATGGAGAGCAGTATAAAGCCCCCTTGATTCAGGTGGAAGCAGTTAGAGATCTACTACTCCACCTGGACTGCCACAAGTTCTTTGGAGCCAGATGGGATCCACAAAGATGCTGAGGGAGCTGGTGGAGGTGATAGCCAAGCCACTTTTCACCATCTATCAGTATTCCTGGTAAACTGGAGATGTCCCAGAGGATTGGAGGCTTGCCAGTGCGACTCCCATCTACAAGAAGGGTCCCAAGGAGGATCCAGAGAACTACAGGCCTGTCAGCTTGAACTCAGTGCGAGGAAATGCTGTAGAGAAGATCATCTTGAGGGAGATCACACATCATGATGTGTAGGACAGCCAGGGGATCAGGCCTAGCCAGCATGGGTTCATGAAAGCAAGTCCTGTTTGGCCAACACAATCTCCTTCTATGGTCAAGTGACCCACCTGGTGGATGAGGGAAAAGCCATTGATGTATTCTACTTAGAATTCAGCAGAGCCTTTGACACTGTCTTCTATAGTATTCTCCCAAACTAGAGGGAATGGCCACAAGTTGCACCAGGGGAGATTCAGGTTGAACATTAGGAGATACTTCAAGAGACAGAGTGGTCAGGCACTGGAAAGGGCTGGCCAGGAAGATAGTGGAATCACTAGCCCTAGAGGGGCTTAGTGGGAAATATTAATGATGGGCGAATGGTTGGACTGGATGATCTTGGAGATCTTTTCCAACCTTGATGATTTTATGATTCTATGATTCTATAATGCAAGTTCTTGATATTTTTTCCTAGGAGAATCTGTATAAAATGAACAATTTCATTAGTGACTAAGTAGATACTTTCTAAGAAGAAAGACTATTTTTCTTAAAAATCTTTTGTGCATTTGTGAAATATGACATTACTATCTAGGACACTGGAACAGAGAAAATAAAACCCCCACAAGCACACAGGATTAAATATGATATCTAGCAGATTTTAATCCTATTGCTATGAACAGCGCAAAGTACTTCTGACTTGCACTTGAACTGAAATTTTCAGCTGAAGCAGAAAACTCAGTTTTCTTAGTTATCCCTTTCCCTCATGGCCAATCTGGAAGGAAATTCTGCCTTCTGTAGTGCGGAGGGGATGTGTTCAGGGGGGTTACAGCTGAAGCAATTAATGTCAATCAGCAATTCTGGCATAACTAGGAGAGGTGTGATGGGACCTCATTGCTCTGCAGGGATGACTGAAGAGTGGCTCCAAAGCTTCTGTATGTGAGAACAGATACGCACATATAAAGCTTTTCTTGACACACTTACAGTCAGACCCTCTAAGTGAGGCCCAGCTGGTCCAAAATGGAGTTGCTGCCCTATAACTGTCTGTAAGAGCAGACAGAAGTATGTTCAGAGATAATTATGCAAGTGACATCAAAAATAATAAAAAACAAACAAAAAAATTCTTGTCAGTTCTATGAAGGTGACCTTACAAATGTTATTATTACTCTATCTGTGGACATGGCTACAATTCTGTTGGGGGGAAAAAATGACTCGAACAGAATGATATTCTTAAACTGCTGTAGGAACTGGATAATCATCACTAAAACTATGAGTTTGTTGAGTTGTAAATACAAGTTGGATCATAGATGCTTTGTTCCAAGTGAAATACCTAGGCAGATTGTCTGCAGTTATACAGGGAATTGATTTTTTGATTGGTGTGGTGAAGGAAAGCCTAGAGTGAGCTGAGAAGAAAAATTACCATCTGGAGACTGAACAGTCTATCAGATAAGTGGAAAGTTATTGAGATACAGGGAGAACACTTGCAAATTTACCCTACTTGGAAATCTCACTGAGTAGCTAAATTTTCCCTGCTCCTGTTCAAATGTGCTGAGTAGTTTGCTCATGTAGATGTCCACAAAAGGATTGGAAATAGCATTAAAATTTCTTTTTGTTCTTAGTTTGTTCCTAATGTTGAAAATAAGCAGTACTTTGCTTTGAAAAGACTTATCAATCACAAATATTAAAGTAAAAAACTGTGTGCTGAAAAAAGAAATTGTCCAAGGAGAAGGTGAATAGCAAGTTTCAAGGAAGAGCTTGAAAATCCTTATCATGAAGATAAGAAAGAGTCAAAATTGTAGTTGGTACAGAGTGCGAGCAGCTACAACTTGCTGATAGGACTCGGTGTAAAATGAGAACTTGGGTTCACAAAAGTCAGAATTCATTTTCACTTTTCCTTGTTACAGAGCCTCACTCTTTCTGGAAGAACGAATGAAGGTGTGATATTGTATGTGCTTATAAATATGCAGAAGGCAAAACTTTTCCCTCTCTATGAGACTGAAAATAAGCTTCCTTTCCATGAAATCTGTTTATAATTCTTACACAAATAACAGCAGGCCCATTCACTTGAAGATGAGTAATATTTACGTACTATAAATTACAATTTTGTGACAATAAAGGGATTTGTTAGTTCTTGTTCAATAGTAGGAAAAGCTTTATTTATTTATTAACAGAATTAGTTCTAAAAAACATAAATGCGCTGAAATGACTTCACCCTTCTCACCTTTGATTTATTTGGGGAATGAAGTAATAAACTATGAACCTTCTAGATATCTTTAATTTTGCTCTCTCCCCCTCATAAACTAGTTGATGTGAATTAGGCACAAATACAGTTCTATTTATTTCAACTCATTTTACTGCCATCTCACTACAAAAAATTCAGATTTTCCAGTTTTCAACCATTTCTCTTTCAGTCAGTTCTGCCTTTTTCATCATCCACAATGTTTGCTCTCAAATCAACAGTCGTGTTGATTTATTGACAACCATTGTTCACAGTAAATTTCATGCCAGGGTAACATTATCTGAAGCATATGTACTGAATGACTGAGAAGGAGTTGTCGCAGATTATTCAAGACCACTCTTTACAAAACCAGCATGCACCACAAAAAGACCAAACAGCAAAAGTCCAAAATTAGTAGTGTGCTGAAATCACTAGTTTCCTCTGTAAATGTTTTCTTTACTGAACAGAATGGCTTCAGGATGTCAAGGATGAAGGTAATTTTTACAATTGTTCTTTTCAAAGTGCATTCAATTCAAGCCTGCTTTTCCATGTGCTTGCACAAGTTATTTGGCTGTCTTTAACTGATAATTGAAACATCTAGTATGGATTAAGTCTCATTTACACTTCAGCCTAGTCACAACTCTAGAATTTCCCTAAGTTTCAGATTTTCTTGTGTTCTTTTTAAACATGGGCACATTTATATTCTCTTTCAAATAAGGAAGATGAGTTGCTTAACCTTTAGCAAAGTGATTGTTTTTATTTTTAAAAATGTCTCATGCTTAATAACTGGATTTTGCTCCTCCATTGTTTTCTGATTGATTTTACCAAGAGATGCGAGTTACTAGAATGAAAGCTTGTTTTAAAAACCAAGCAACCTTTCTTCCAACCACAGAGGAGTTATACAAGTGGAATTTAAACAAAAGCATTTCTAGCAGCTAGAGAAGCAAATGTGTTTCTGAGAAAGATGGAAGATTTGTGGCAATTCCTCTGCCAGAATGCAATGTAAAATAAGAGCTGTCATCTAGAAGGTGACAAAACCATTTCTAGTCCCTGTAGTTTAGCACTCTATCTTTCACTGAACAAATATGTTGTTAAAGGTGTTGACCTGTAAACCAAATATAGAAATATGTTGCACTGGTATCAGAGTGGAACTACTATTAATCTGTGTTTGAAATGTAATTACTAAACTTTTTGTATAAGGAGTGATCCTTCCTAGAAATTCTCTTGTAGGTAGGTTACAAAAATTGTAAAAATGCTTCTTTTCCAAAAATTCTACAAACAAAACAGATGTGAGGTAGCCCAGTGAGGTGAGGAAAAATTGCCTAGTGCTGATTCAGTCAGTGGAGAACAAGAGATAAAACATAAATTTTGCCAGCTCCCAGTCCAGAGAATATTCTGTTGGCCACATCTCCTGATAAGAGGTGACACTGAATTACATCTAAGATTACATGAAATTTCTCTGTAACCTTCTCTTATACATTTATTTCCCTAAAAATCTATGTGCTTCCTGTCAGAGGACTCTTTACCACTGCTCTCTTACTACCACTTTTCTCTTTCTCTCATTTTCTTACTATGCTTTTTATTAAACAAAATGTTATATGCTGCCAGACTATGAGATGTGCAGCCCACATTTAATATCTTTTAAAGCTATCTGCTCTTACACATTCTCCTATCTATTGGTCAAAAAATATATAGTTTCTATCTGATTGTGGCTGGGCTCTACTCAAATTTTTATGCAGGGTTGATTTAGATTTTCCAGCTCAATCACAGCAAGAAAGATAAACTCTGAACCGCATGATGATGTTGGCACTGTTGGACAGTGGAAATGAAGTCTCCAGGGAATACCAATTGACATTTCAACACTTGGATTGCTGAAGAATGGGCTTGCACAAAAAAAAAAAAAAAAAAAAAAAAAAAAAAAAAAGTTACAGGGGGAAAAGCAGTGTTAGAAGTAAGAAGTGTTGAAAGTTGAAAGCACAGTGACAAAAGTACCATGCTTTTGCAAATGGAAAGTGTCTATTTTATTTATGCATCTTTCACTTAACAAATGTAGGCTGACCTTAGATACTTCCTGCCCTCCAAAAATACCACCTTCTATTTCCAGGAGTCATAAGTATCTCAGTCATATTTTATGAAGAGTTACTGAGGGCAAGGAGAGGTGCGTACAAGCTCTGGAAACAAGGGCATGTCACCTGGGAAGAATACAGGGATGCTATCTGGGCTTTCAGATGTGGGATCAGGAAAGCCAAGGCATAGGCAGAACTGAACTTGGTGAGGGATGTGAAGAACAATATGAAGACGTTGTAGGGTACCTCCTTTGGTAAATTGTAAAAGGAGAACTGGCTTCAACGGATGAAGAGGAGGCTGAGGTACTGAGTAAGTTCTTTGTTTCAGTCTTCACTGCCAGCAAGGATTCTAATATTTCTTATATCCATGAAACCTGCATCCCCAAACCTCTAGTTAGGGACTGGGGGAGCAAATCTCCCCACCACTGTATGGGCAGAGCAGGTCTGAGACCGCCTCATAAGACTGAATGTGTACAAGTCTATGGGGCCAGATGGCGTGGATTCAGGGTTCTGAAGGAGCTGGCTGAGGTGGTTGCCAAGCCACTCTCCATCATAATTTGGAAACTCGTGGCTGTCAGGTGAGGTCCCAGATGACTGGAGGAAGGGTCACGTCACTGCCATTTACAAGAAAGGGAGCAAGGAGGACCCTGGGAACTACAGGCCGGTGAGTCTCAGCTCTGTACCTGGGAAGATCATGGAACAGATCCTCCTGGACGACATGCTTGATCACACGAGGAAAGGGCGTGTGATCCGAGACAGCCAGCATGGCTTCACCAAGGGAAGGTCATGCTTGACCAATCTGGTGGCTTCTGTGGTGGAGTGACGGCACTGGTGGACAAGGCGACCAATGTCATTTACCTGGGCTTGAGCAAGGCCTTTGACATTTGGAGGGATGTGGATTTGATGGGTGAACCATCCGATGCATAAGAAGTTGGTTGAAAGGCCGCAGACAGAGGGTGGTGACCAATGGTTCTATGTCCAGGTGGAGGCCAGTAATGAGTGGTGACCCCAAGGGTCTGTCTTGGGACCAGTGCTGTGTAACATCTTTATTAATGACATGAATGATGGAATTGAGTGCACCCTCAGCAAGTTTGCTGATGACACCAAGCTGAGTGGTACGATTGACACGGTGAAAGGAAGGGATGCCATTCAGAGGGACCTCAACAGACTTGAAAGGTGGGCCCGGGTGAATCTAAGAGGTTCAACACAGCAAAGTGCAAGCTTTTACACTTGGGACGGAGAAATCCCTGGCATACATACAGACTGGAAGGAGCAGTCCTTGAGAGCAGCACTGCAGAGAAGAACCTAGGGGTCCTGGTGGATGAAAAACTTAACATGAGCCAGCAGTGTGCTCTTGCAGCTCGGAAAGCAAATGGCATCCTGGGCTCCATCAGAAGAGGAGTGGCCAGCAGGGACAGGGAGGTGATAGTCCCCCTCTACTCTGCTCTTGTGAAGCCCCATCTAGAGTATGTATCCGTCTGGAGTATGTATATATGGAGCCCCAGACATAAGAAAGACAAAGAGCTGTTGGAGGGGGTCCAGAGGAGGCCACAAAGATGATCAGGGAACTGGAGCACCTCCCCTATGAAGACAGGCTGAGGGAGCTGGGCTTATTCAGCCGGGAGAAAAGAAGGCTGCAGGGTGACCTCATTGCAGCCTTTCAGTACCTAAAGGGAGCCTACAAACATGAGGGGAATCAACTCTTTGAAAGGGTAGATAACAGCAGGACAAGGGGAAATGGTTTGATGTTGAAGGAGGGAAGATTTAGGTTGGATGTCAGGGGGAAGTTCTTTACTGTGAGAGTGGTGAGATGCTGGGACAAGCTGCCCAGAGAGGTTGTGGATGCCATGTTCCTGGAGATGCTCGAGGCCAGGTTGGATAGAGCCCTGGGCAGCCTGGTCTAGTATTAAATGTGGAGGTATTAAATGTTGGTTGCCCTGCATGTGGCAGGGGGGCTAGAGGTTCATGATCCTTGAGGTCCCTTCCAACCCAGGCCATTCTGTGATTCTGTGATATAAAGTGGAATTAAGGTTGGTTTGTTCTGGTTGGAACAACAAGATGCAGAGCCCCCTTAAAATTGTAACTCCTCTATGAGATTTTGTAATGAGGCTGGCCTTTTTATGGTTTGTTTGTTTTTTGTTTTTTTTTTTTTTAATTTACACTTGTCTTACACTAACACAGTTCCATGGCCTTGGTTAATTCTAACTCACACCATTACCAGACAAAGACACTAGCCTGAAAAATACAATATGGTGTTAAGAAGCAGACATTCTTTTGTTATGGCACTGGATGCATGAGGCATAACTCCACCTAATTGTGCATCTCTGGCACAAAAGAGCTTCAGCTAATTTTCATAACTTGTTACATATGTTAATGTCTTCCTGGACAGTACATACATAATCAGTACTTCCCCCAAAATCATTAACATAGAGTTCCACTTTCTTGCATACCCTCAATCTTTTTGAGGTGGTGGTCCTGGGACCCATGGTGATCATCTTAGTTTGTCCTTTATTTGAACTCTCTGGTCTTTTTACCTTATTAGAGATGGAAAGTTCCTTTTGTGGGATGCTTTGCTGGCTACAGAAGCAAGGACTAGATCTTAGTGGTTCTTATCTTTAGAGCGGCCTTGTGTGTTGGTCTTGCTTTGTTGGCAGGAACTCTGCAAACAATCTATCTCCTGTTATCTAAAACAGTCACAATGTTCCACAACAATTCCCCCCTTGGAGACTTCCAAAGTTATGTATTTTGGTAGTCACACTATGCAAGTGTTATAAAAATCTAGAATTAAAATTCAACAGACTATTTTATTAAAACAATGCATCTCTTAAGGATACATTGCAAAATTAGTAAGATGCAAAACCAAATAATTAAATAACCACATCCATTGTGCTCAATAACTTTTTAGGGTACATTGACAAATTTTCAAGTTAATACCACATATTCTTTTCTATTATTTTCTTTACACAGCCCAAACACCTCAGACTATGATGATTATTAAATCAAGAAATATAAATCTTTCTAATAATGAAGCAAGCTATCCTCTTAGGATAGCCATTCTCCTATCACCTGGAGTATTTTATTTAGACAACTTTGTTATCTGACTGTCTTCTGCTTGCAAATCTTGTGAAATAATAGAGATATGAATACAACAGTGTTCTCTGTCCCACTTTAAAAATCCTCACACTCCTTGTCCTGTACAAAAACTATGAAGTCCCCATCCAAAATCTACGGCTGAGAGTGTCTTGGCTCAAGATTCTTCCTGATCTTCTATCTCCCTTTTAGCCCTGCCTCACAACTTATTATTAATAGGGCTTTCTTTCCATGTGGGGCAGAGGGTCATGAATTCCAGGGTTATTTGTTGGGTGACTGAACTCAGACATAGAAACATAGCCCAGAATCCATCTGAGGTAACCCAAACTGAATATTCTGGTGCTGGGATCTCTTTATTACATGCCTTTGAGGCACTTGTTTTACATTGCTCTGCTAATGTCAGAACATGTTATGTGACTACTATCTCCTAATTTTTTGTTCATGATTCCAATTAGTCCAGTGCCCAATTCAGCTCACTGTTCATTCCTACCTAAATGTTGCCAATATCCCTTTCCAACTATACTGTAATATAGTTATATTATTATAGTTATATGCAATGAAGTGAGGTCCCCTTATCCTAAGGCGTACATATGGGGACTCCAGATCTTAGAATTATCTTTTCTAAAACATTCTTCTACCTCCCTTGCTCTGTTGGTCAGAGAAGAAAAGGCCTTTGAAAATCATAAAAAAGTATCTACTAGTCTCAATACGTACCTCTACCCATACTACTGTAGTAATTCAAAAAAATCTACTTGCTAATAATCTCCTTGAATATTTCCTTTCTTCGTTGTTCTGAGTGGAGGTCATGTAGGTTGATGAGGATTGTTTTTCAAGGATAGTTCATATCTATTCACAACACTCTTTTTATTCCTGCCATTCACACACTTAAAACCATGATATCTAATACTTTTGATCATTGCCTCTATTCTCAAGTATGTCAACTGCTGATAATCTTCTGCCAGTTTCTTCATCTGTTCATCTGGCAATAAGGCAGTCAGTTCAGCTTTTTGTGCTAAGAAACTGGGAGACAAATCTTTGCCCTCTACCTCCTCATCTTGGGTCACTACAGCATAACCTGCTTTTCAACTCACTCTTTCAGAAAGCTGATGCCATCTACAAACAGCTCCCAGTCCACCTCTTCAAAGGCAGTATCTCATAGGTCAACTCAGTTGGAATATATCTGCTCAATAGTTTCCAGTTGTGTTCTCCTGCACTCACTATTAACTACACTGCAGGGTTCAAAAAGTTAGGTACTTTCAATCTGATGTCCTCTCATTCCAGTAATACAAGATTGGTATTTCAGCATTCTGCTGTGAAACTGATGTCCCCCTTTTTGTTCCAGGAAAATTGTGACTACATGTGGCACTATTAGTGTCACCTTTTGTCCCAGAATCAGCTTCCTAGCCTCTTGTGTTACAAATTCTAGCTGATGAAAGATTCAGCATGAGCCTGCAATGTGCACTTACAGTCCCGAAGGCCAACCATATCCTGGATTGCATCAAAAGAAATGTGACCAGCAGGTCAAGGGAGGTGATTCTGCCCCTCTACTCTGCTCTCGTGAGGCCCCGCCTGGAATACTGCATCCAGTTCTGGGGTCTCAACACAGGAAGGACATGGAACTGTTGGAGCAGGCCCAGAGGAGGGACACAAAGATGATCAGAGAGCTGGAGCTCCTCCTTTATGGAGACAGACTGAGAGAGCTGGGGCTTTTCAGCCTGGAGAAGAGAAGGCTCCAAGGAGACCTTACAGCAGCCTTCCAGTACCTGAGGGGCATCTACAGGAAAGCTGGAGAGGGACTTTTTATAAGGGACTATTTTATGTAGCGAAAGGATGAGGGGAAATGGTTTTAAACTGGAAGAGGGTAGATTTAGACTAGATATTATGAAGAAATTTGTGATTGTGAGAGTGGTGCGACACGGGAACAGGTTGTCCAGAGAAGCTGTGGATGACCCCTCCATGGAAGCACTCAAGACCAGGCTGCATGATGCTGTGAGCAAGCTGGTCTAGAGGAAGGTGTCCCTGCCTATAGCAGGGGGTTGGAACTATATCATCTTAAAAGTCCCTTCCAAGCCAAACCACTCTACAATTCTATGATTCTATGTTTGCATCCAATGTTCAGATTTGACAGCCTTGTCAAAATAGACAATAATTGCACTGCATCATCCCTTTCCTTTTACAGCTGATATTTAGTCAATACCTGGGTTATACGGGTCCCACTTAGGATGAGTGGAGGGATAGTTATTGTCTGCTGTTCTCTGTTGTACTCTCTGAGCATGGATTCTCTCTGCTTCTTCCTTCAGCTTTGCAAACACTACAGTTCTCTCCTCACTTGCCAGCGAAACATCCAGTATTAGTTGCAAATAATTCCAGTTTGGATCTCAAGTTCTAATGACAGTTTCCATTGCCTTAGCTGCCTTAGCTGTGTTCTTCTTGTATGCTCTGGACAATTCTTTCCACAATCACAAATCTGTCACTGCTGCTGAATCCTAGAGTTTGCCTCAAAGGTGCCCACTGTACTTAAATCTCACACTCTCCCTCTTGCTGATTTATTTCCTTCCCCAAACTGAAATATATTTCAAAATCTATCTCCTCCATGCTTGCTTTCCTTTACTCCAAACTTGAACTAATTCAAACTTCTCTGTATTTCTCTTCCTCTGGTTTCTCTTTGCTCCCCCTCTACCCCATTTTTCCTCTTGTTGATATATAATCCATGCTTTACTGGTGCTGCAGGGTGAGCAGCAGAGCTTACAGCATTTCTGACTTTCCTTTTCTAAGAACAATACCATGTAATGTTTTAACCCACAGTCTTTTTGCAGCGCTGGGATCAGCAGCTTTCTCTGAGAGTCTCTCGGTGCTGCCTGGAGTATCCAGAGATTCTACAACTCTGCAAAGTTCAGAGGCTTTGTCCCTCTTGGGTCGTCAGAACTCTTACATCTGAAGAAGAATTCCTTAAGACCAACATGGTATTAAGAATCAGGCATTCTTTTATTACAGCTCTGAATGCATGAGGCATGAGTTTGTTTTCTTCTGACTCCTGCATTTAAATTTTTCTCCAAGCTCTAAGTTGTGTTTCTCTTTTTATTTAAGAAGAAAAAAAAAAAAGTGTGAGAAAACAGAAGAGCATATTGAAGCCACGCTAAAACTTCTGTTTGATTCCTCCCACCCTCTTTTCTCCTTCTCTTTCTTCTCTTCATTGACATTTCCTATGATGAGCACTCAGAACGAATAACTATTGCCTCTCCTGTCAGTTTTGTTTTGTCAGCTCTGAATGCTAGTTCTTGCTTTGCCATTTTCAAGGTCTCTTTCAATCCCTTGAACGCAGCTGGGGCTTCAATCAAGAGCTCACACCGTGAAGAAGCTGGCAGTTGATCCCCAACCAACTATGTGGAAGATATATAATATATTTCACAGTGCACAGTGGAATACCCTTTTCATTTCATCATTGAGAAGCTGCTTGACTCATGAGCTCTATACAAAAATATTAATAATGTCCCATTCTCCTGGAGGATGTGAACATTTGGGGTTTTAACTTCACTGACCTCTGCTTGTCAGATTGATGCGACTTTTAACAAATTCAATAAAGGAAACCTTTTTGTTAGTCAGTTTATGGTTTCATTAGCTTCACTTTTGAGAATGTTTTTTAATCAATTCTTGGAAAAAGTTGTGAGAATTGGAAGGTGTAAAGAGAGTCTGTGGGTAAACAGCATCAAAGAACTGCATAATTGAACTGTGTTACAGAAGAGTTGCTAGAAGATCTGAATAATTTTACCATTTAAATCCTGTATTTTATTTCAGTTATCAAAAGCATATCAGAAAACTCTTGCTTCTGTCAATATGTGTTTACTTTTTAATGTATTAGTTTATGCAGACTGTTATTAAGTCACAGCATTCCCATTAGCTTAAGTAAGGAACATCGTGAGTACAGTCTGAGTGAAAGCTTGGGAATATTACAAGAAATTTTGCACTGATTTCTGTCTTTGGAGGAAAAACTCATCTGTCAATAAGGCATAATAAGGAGCAGGACTGAGCAAGCAGGACTGATGCCTAAGGATGTCTTGTGAGGCAATGATTTTTGTTCTGATTATGGGAAAAAAAGGGATTGCTGAAGCCAGTGTGTGCACAAGAAGTCTGACCTTCTCTTTCCTAACCAGATCTCTGTGGTATGACTTTCTCTCTTAGTCTGATCCCATGTGATTGATTCTCTAACATGATTGAGGTCTTTAGTTCCCAGTAGTCTCATTGATGTAGGATCTTAGCACTAAAGCAAGAGAGTGCACTCAGTGCTGCTTTACTCTTACTGCAGTGAGTTAAGGGAGTTTTACAAAGCATATTTTTTCTTGATTTATATGCACAATCTAAAGTAATGCTCTTATCAGCATATTTGCTTTTAAAATGTGCACATTTTAAAGAGTTGAATTGTTAGAAATGCTCACCAAAAAAAAGTTTGCCTCCTTGTTAAATAGGGAATAAGTATTCTCTCTTACATTCACCATTTTAGGATCACAGAAAACAAAGGCACAGGGAGTTCTTAGAATTGTAGATAATATATTGAAAAGAAAGCGTCCATCTTAGTGCAAAAAATCCAAAGCCCATTTAGTAATGGATTTGGGGGACCCTGCATTTTTGCTTCAAACATAGAAAACCTGCCAGATGGAGTCCATTTCCAGTAACTCCTGAAGTGAATGGAATGCATGCTATTTACAGTAAACTGGATGCTGAAGAGGTTTGGAGTATACATCAGGTGCTTTCTTTTTCCTTCTCTTTAATATTTTATATTCTCTCAGTTTCCTCATTCTCTTATTCCCCTGCATGAAATGATAGCCATGGCTAGTTTAGCAAGTTAAGATGTCAGTGTGAGTTTCCTTTGGTACAAAGGAGACATGCCACTGTCAGCCACTGATCTAACAGCAGGAGCACTGGCCTGATAGCTGAAAGCTGTTCAGAACTGTCCTTGGGCTTTTTTCTTTCTTCTTCACCTCTTCAGACTAATCATACCTGTCTGGGGAATAGCTCCTTATCTTAACAACCAGATGCTGATCATAAACAAATTGCTTTTCTCTTAGACAATTCAGCTTGCAAATTTTCCAAATGCTTGTTCCAAGTATTAGTTCAGTGTTAAGAAAAGCACACAGCACGCATTTTACAAAGGCTTAAATGCAGCATTCCAGCCAACATTTATAATGGTAAGATGTAGTGTTACCATAGTGAGAGCTGGTCAGTCTGAGAATGCTTTCAGTATAGCTAATGAATTGACATGCATAATTTTGCAATTACTTGACCAGAGGGGAGACAGTTCCCATCTTTAGTTTCTCTAATTTTATTTTAAACATAACAACTTGGCATGTGTATTCTGTTGTGTACTTAATTCATACAGAAATGATACACTAACTAGATTTAAACATGTTTATGTGGAACAAATATTTTGGTTGTTTTACAGATTTGTGAGGACCGTATTGAATCAAAATGAAAGGTTCACTTTTCTGAGTCTGTACACGCTACTGACATGAATGAAGTATTCTGGCTGAGCACAAATTGCAGATGCCACATTTCTAGACATTTTAAACTTCAGTTATTAAATAGCCAATGGCACCTTAGCCTAAAAAATAATAGCTTTCCTGAGAATTTAATTAGGTCATCTATAAGGGTTATCTCTGACTCTCTGAAATTAGCTTTGTTGCAGATACTTGGGAGGACAATTAAAACCAATCTTATTAGCATGGAAGGTTAAAACTCCAGCACTGTCTTGTATCAGGACATAATCTTTCATGCTTCACGGCTCTGGTTTTCACAATGAGCTGCATTGGAAACAGCACTGGGGGAAGGGAAAAAGGCAGATCTGGAAGAGCTAAATAAATATCCAGTTTAAGGAAGTTCCTTCAGGCTTTTTATTCAATGACCCTTATAAATATTGCTCAGAAGAAGAAAGAAGGCTAGTGGGGATTGGTGAACTACAATTAGATTCAGTAATTTCCCTTAACTGAATTCCTAACATGATGTTTAAAGAACAGTGTTTTTCTATGATGTTAAAGTACACTTTTTTATTGTTGCTTTTGTTTTTTTTGTTGTTGTTTTTTTGTTTGTTTGTTTGGTAGAGGAGTGTTAAAAACATACTGCATTAAGAGATCCTGCAGTAATCAGGTATAATTTTATCCTATGAAAATGTTTCATTTCAATTTCAGTTAAGAAATACCAGTCTTCAACAGCTGCACGGATGTTAAACATTAAAGTCATGAGAATAAGGTTGTGCTCTCATGAAAGCCATGAAGACATTTTCTAATCCCTAGATAAAAATGCACAATATATTATGCAGCTGTTCGGCACAGCCTGTTTTTAGAATTAACATATTAAATTATTTGTAAAATTTTCTTTCACAAAGATCACTGTTATATAAATCCGCATTCTGCTATGATAAAGGGAGGCTGTTCTATATTGCTTGCTGGCTACACACAGTCTTTTCATAGGAAGCCTCCTGCTCACATGCATTGTGAAATAACAAGTAAAATGACCCTTCAGGGTCATGGGATAACACTCATGGGTTGCTGCTTGGTTGTTTTTTTTTTTTGGTTTTTTTTTTTTGGTTTTTTTTTTTTTGGTTTTTTTTTTTTGTATTGCTATTTATTTTTTTTTTTTAAGTGGCACCTGCTGCGAAGTTTTCAGTATAAATAGACAGTGCTTGCAGCAAATCACAGATGTTTTACACACTGAAAAAATGAACAGGAAGCAATCAGTAAAGGAAAAACAAAGCCAGAGCAGAGAGGGCAAAAGAGGAGAGAAAAAACTTTGTTTTTTATTTCCTTTGTATTTTCTTCATAGCAGTGTCCTGTTGCTCTACTTTTGACCAACTTTTTAGTTAAAATCTTTTTTAGCAGATACAGGATGTCTTTGCTTTTGTTATGTTCTCCCTTCACGAGCATTAAGCCAGTTAATAATTTGCTTTTCCTTTTGATAGCTCAAAATAAAATAAAAATAAAAATGAAGTAATACAATGATAACTGGTTATATTTCTAATTTCCTTGTTTTTCTTAAACCTCTCTCCAAACTGTCATAGCTGACAGCCAATATCTCTACTAAGGAACTGGGGAAAACATGTTGAAAGAAATGAGAAAACTGTCTTTTCAGATACTATCCTGCTTTTATTTTACATAAAACTTCTTGTATCACCTCAGCCTCTCATAGGTCTCCCATGTAAGTTTGGTTTATTTCAGCTTTGTGGAGATGGTTATGGAGATGGATATGAGTCACAAATACAAAATTCTTAGGAAAGAATCATAGAATCATAGAATGGCCTGGGTTGAAAAGGACCACAATGATCATCTAGTTTCAACCCCTTGCTATGTGCAGGGTCACCAACCACCAGACCAGGCTGCCCAGAGCCACATCCAGCCTGGCCTTGAATGCCTCCAGGGATGGGGCATCCACAGTGTTCCAGTGTTCCAGTGTGTTACCACCCTCTGTGTGAAAAACTTCCTCCTAATATCTAACCTAAACCTCCCCTGTCTCAGTTTAAAACCATTCCCCCTTGTCCTATCTTTGTCCATCCTTGTAAACTGTCATACCCTTTCCTGTTTATATGCTCCCTTCAAATATTGAAAGGGCAAAGAGACAAAAGCTTTAATGAAAAAAAATTGTCATTTTTTTAAAAGCTGATTTTTATGATTTACCAAAAATAGAAGTCAAGTGAACAGGCCCTCTGACACTGTAGAGAATAAATTCTCATCAAAGTATTTTTCCAGTGATATTATTAACAGTCTGGAACAGGCTACCCAGAGAGGCTGTGGATCCCCAGAGGTGTTCAAGGCCAGGTTGGGTGGGCACTGTACGGCCTGGTCTGGTATTAGATCTGGTGGCTCTGCCTGTGCTGGGGGGTTGGAACCTGATGATTCATGGGGTCCCTTCCAACCCAAGCCATTCTATTATTTTATGATTAACTATGTTAAGGACAGTAAGAGAACCAGCCCAGAAGGAAGGGTGTGAATACAAAGCTGTGGCTGCACCCACCTCACAATAACGACCTGATGAATAAGTCTGGAGCATCATTCCCCACAGTGTCTTGAATAAGATAGCATGCATTGGTTTGTGTTAGGAAGAAGTCTGAGGAGTTTATACACGTTTCAGAATGGTTTAAGAACACGAACGTATAATCAGCTTATCTCTGGGCAAATAAAGAAAATCACTCAGGAGCAAACAATTTCTACCTATCAAAGTGAGGTCTCCAGGAAGAATTTACTTCAGTTTTCTCCCCTGCTGTGTTTACCTTTCGTTGTTTAGTTTTTTTTTTTTTTTTTCTGACTGTTCTATATCTTTGTGGCAAAGATTGTAAAAGTGTTTCCTTATAGGAAGTTCCTGTGGACTGTATGCCCTTACTTTCCTCTTCTGACATCAAACAACACAGGATGTGCTCAGCAGGCAGGACTGATGCCTTTTGCAAGTTAAGAGCATCATGGCAATGAAGGCGAATGAATTATGAGAGTGATGGTGCTTGCAGCCAGCAAGCTCATTTAAAAGAAACCAAAACTGAAGACAGAAGAATCTTATGGGAAAACCAACATTTGCCCCACAACAGAAACATTTATTCAAGTACTGTTAGTTTTATAAAAGTTAGCATTTTATAGAATTCTGGTCCATTACCAACACAGTGGACCTCTTTAGGCTTTTATTTAAAAAATATATATATAGCTAATGAGCATATTTCAGGTAAGGATATGCTGTCTTACTACTTTGTACAAAGCAATTTATGGTGTCCATCCATTCATGAAATGAAGATTACAGACTGTCCTTGCACAGCATTCAGACTTTTCAAGCATACAAACTCAATCCAACAAAAGCCTTTCCTAAGAAAGAAAATGGCAGTGATAGCCTTTTAACTAATGTGTATAAATCTAGCATAAATCTAAACCTATATCATGAAATAAATCTTCTTCAACCTCAATGGCGTACATGTCAGTAATGACCCATTACAGCCAGGCTGGTCTTAGATTAAAAAAAAAACAAACACAAAAACAAGGACGTGTAATATCAGTTTGAAAGAAGAGTTCAAAAATTAAGTTCACACAGTTACATTGGAGATGTTTTTCCTTCATAAAACTCTAAGTACATCTTAGGGCTTCTCTTTTAACACAACTGCAGACCTTGCATAGGGAATGCATGAATTAACTGTTTATATTTCCAACACAAGGAAAATTTGAATCACGTTCTGCCTGAGTCTGCAAAATTCTTAAATTTACTGCAGTAAAATTATAAGTCCTCCTTTGATTAATGTGTGAAATTTATGACTATTGGATTTTTCCTTTTGTTTCATTTTTATAACCCTTTTCTCTAAACCTTTTTGCATAGTCTGATTTGCTTCTTTGTTTCACTAGCTTTACACTAGTTTTTAAAAACACTAGCGTTTTAAAATACTTTTTAAAAACATTCATTCTTATCAATATTTAAAGTGAGAGCGAATTGGCTTCATGGAGTAAAAATGACAGAAAGTAGTTTTGTTGAGTTATACCTCCACAGCAGGCGCATGACAACAAAAACTAAGCAAACCTGAACTTGATCCAGAGTAGGAGCTGTGTGATCATATTGTCATGGCACAGAACCCAAGATTCTAAGACCCATTAAGAGACATTAAAGTAGTTAGACAACTTTCGGATCAACTAGCTTGGAGAGTAGCTTCGTTTGTCAGGAAAAGTGAGAATAGTTGTGAGGACTATTGGTGATAGGTGAATGGCTGTACTGGATGATCTTGAAGGTCTTTTCCGACCTTGTGATTCTGTGATTCAGGGTGATATAGGAAATAAAGTAGTACGTGTGTGTTCTAATTACTGTTCTTTCAACTTGTTCCACTAATAGATTGATTTCAATGACTGTAAATAACACTTGAATATTGGGTGCAAAGAATGTGCTCATAAGACTAAGGTAAAGCTAGTAAACTAACTGTTCAAGTCTTTCATATTTTTCCTCACATTTAAAATATACGTTTTCCTCAGTTCAAAGCCACTTTTTGCGAATGGTTTGTTATCTCTTATCACTTTTCATGGGTGCCAGAATTCATCCTTATTTTAAATGCATCTTATCTTGTGACTAGACGTTGGATTGAAATTCTGCTGGTTTACTTCTGTGTAAGCTTACCTTCCTTTTTTCTTTTTTTATCCAGGACCCAGTTTCTGGAGGCCTCATTCTCTTTTGAAATTCACAGTGTTGGATTGCTACTGAATACACAGTTATCACAACTAGAAAGATTTGTTACGTCCAGATTAGGTGAAGACTTCTTAAGCCTCGTTAGTGTAATTCTGTAGGCACCTGAAGGATGATGTACTTTTATTCAGTTGACCACAAGAAGACTTTGAAGAAACTGATTCTCTGGAAGGGCACCAGTAGAGTGGAGGATCAGCTTCCTCTGTCTGTCATCCAGAGTCATTTGCAGATTTGCGTGACTTCTGGTGTACTTTACATTAAGTCTTATTTGGTCTTCTATAAAATAAATTCTTTAATAAATTGTTCTTAAATTACATTGACAATATACTGTTAAAAGTATTCTCCTGAGTGTTCCCATTAAAAAAAAAAAAAAAAAAAAAAAGACAATTTATCTATGGAGAGGAAAAAGCATTTGAAATAATGTTGGGTATTTTGCCAAGACTGTCAGAAGAGTAACACTTCCACTTTCTCAGCTCTGTCTCATTAAAATTGTATTCTAATTCTACCTCAACTTGGTCTCTTTGCTCCATAAGTCATTGCCTGCTCATTACTTGTAGTGTGAGAGATGAAATTTATTCAAACCTGATAGCAGGGATGAAGAATTGAAAGGCAGGCAGCTGCGAGAAATGAAATTAGCTTATTCTAATGCTTTTTTGACAGGATTTTTTACATTGCAATGGGTTGCTGTAAGTGTCAGTTTGGATTTGTGGTATTACCTTTGTTCAATTTGTTGTGTTATTGGGTTTTTTTTGTTTGTTTGTTTGTTTTTAACAGTTTTAAATGCTCAACTATATTTTCCTTTGTCATGTTTAATGAAATAGTGTTCAATGTCTGTGTCAATAATAACTTCAAATATTACTTGCTACATTGGTTTGTAATTATTTTATCATTATAGTTCTTTGATAAAGCTAAATTTTTGCAAGTTTTAAAGCAGATTCTTCTGCTTAGTCTAGGTAAATACGATGCAGCCAGTAAGGTCCTGGGAAAAATATATAAAAAGCAATATAGCGTACATGCAATACAGAGGGGAACTGAGCTTTGTAACTCAAATAGTCTCTCTTAGGCTTTGAATGTCAAAATAATACTCTAAGGAATTTCTAATTTTGAATGTAAGAGAGTATTAGAAGCAAATTGACTTAAAGCACAGCACTTTTCCATTATAAAATTGAGTTGTTAAGGAATTATATGGTCTAATTACTGAACTTCGTTTTTTTGACTACTTGGATTATGAACAGATATTGTCATTAACTACCTAATTAAATTGACTGCAATAACAAGCAGTAATTTAGAAATATGTTCTAAATTAGTTTTTATATTAAAGCAAAGTCTTTGTTGATCTGTGCATGTGATTAATGTCAAGTGTTATGAATTGGCTCAGGAATCACTGGTGGAGGAAGGGTATTAGAAGGAGAAGTATTTGATAGAAACAGATGCAGACAGGAAAGCAATTTCTATTCACTTAAAATTTTGGATGACAAAATGTTAATAAGCATGTAATAAGCATTCTGGAAGCATGGAACATAACCCTTAGTGCATAAAGAGTACACTCCCTGAAGGCAGAACTTTTTTTTTAACTGCAGTACATTTGATTCTCTTACCCAGAAGCTCTCTGCTTATTACTTCACATTTTGCTACTCTGCACATGAAGCATGGGGCTCTTAATCATTATATGCTTATGTCATAAATGCCTTCAAGTAACCCAGTTGTTAATATCTGAAGTGGTCTTTTAATCAAACATTCTGTCTTAAAAGCTTTCAAGAACATAAACTTGAAAATGCTCTGTGTGTTGTATTTTGATTTGTGGTACTGCATTTGTTAGGTTTGATTGTTGTTTTTAAAACTACACTCTCTTAAATGCTACATTATCACTTCTTTCATCACATCGTTTGAAATACTGTTCAACATTTGTGTTCAAAATATAAAGTGAGAATAAGCTGATCATACCTCCATGCAGAACAAACTTTGACCAAGATACTCAGCGGAAAATGTGTCACTAGGACTGAAAACTTGATTAGTAAGGTGAGTCTTTATACTACATTTGCTTTCTCTTCCTATGTAATCACTGTAGCATACTTGTGTGTTCCTTGTTCACTCCTTGTCTGTTAGATGCTTCAGATATTTGTTCCTGTTTACACAGATGTGAAAGCACAAACAACAGAGTCACAGCAACGAGAAAGAAAACTGCTATAGATCTTTAAGGGATAAAACATTTAAGATATTGTTTTATAAGTTATCTTAACTGATTTCAAAACAATATTTGACACCAATAAGGTAATATGAGATGAAACCCAGAAGACAGATAAACTCAGTCTGCGGCAGTGCATGTCTAGCCATTTTTTGTAATCTCAGGTGAGGATGGGCAAGATGTCACCTCAGGCATCAGTCTTGCAAACAGTAACAGAATCCTGATGGGAGAGAAAAGGGGAGATGGCAGGAACTACATTTTCTGTTTTAGTTATTTGTATTTACAGAAACAAACAAACAAAAAAACATCATTGGTTGTTTAAAACTTCTAGCACAGATTCAGGTAAGGATTGGTAGACTATTACTACCATTAGTTTTCTCTTTCAAAAGCCAGCTAAAAACTGTTTTAAGAGAAAATCACACTTGTGAAAAATCACTGTATATTGTACAACTACATACGCTTGCAGCTATATCCATAAATTAAGCAGTGAATTTAAAATATAGTTTATTTATCTAGTCTACATGGATAAATAAGAACTAGAATTTGCATCTATCTGATTCAAATGAAATCTCATCCCGTTTTTCAGATTGATTATGAAAAATCCAAACACGCCTTCTTTATGTTAATTAAAAATAATGTTTTTAAACTTCCCATAAAAATATTTGAGTTGAACAAGATATTTTGCTTTATAGGATAGAAGGAATTTCCACAGCCATGAAATTGCAGCACATCTTGACTCACATATCTCTCAGGATAAATGAGCTAAATACTCTCCTCCTTGAGACTTAAAATGTCCTGCTCAGAAAGCAGTAAGTTCTTTAATGTTTTTGTTTGTTTGTTTTTGTTTATTCTTAAAAATGAATCTATCCACTGAAGGGAGAACAGAGATACAAAATGCAAATTAAATACTTGTATTTAAGAAGGAAAGTGATCAAGACAAGAATTAACTTCAGGAACATGCAAAGCTTTAGAATAACTTGCAGATGAAAGAATAGTTGAAGGGTAAGTAGAAGTAAGAAAGAAATTCATCATAAGGTTTTACAATTATTTCCTAGTGGATTAAGTAATATTTTTCCATGTTTACATTATCATATACGTTATCAAAGTATGTTATAAAAAGATAGATAAACTTATCTATCTTGGCTATTATCGTTTCTCATGGCATGCTTCTGGACAAATTATTATAACAGGTTCATACTATGCTGGGCGATGAACTGACTGAACAGCTGAGCTCCAGGTGTCCTTAGTAAAGGGGGCTACAAACAGTTAGTAGCCTGTGGTTAGTAGTGCTCCCCAGGGCTTCGTTCCATTCAACATTTTTAACAATGACCTAGATGCAAGAGTTGAATACGTACTTAGAGAGTTTGCCACTGACACTAAACTAAAACAACCTGGAGAGACAAGAAGACTTGCAAGGGAATCTAGATTGACTGGAGCACTGAGTGATCAACACTGACATGAAATTCAACAAAAGAAAATGCTGGATATTCCCATGGCATGAAGTAATATTGGATACCAGTACTGATAAGAGGTGAGTGGCTGGGGAGCAGCTGAATAGAAGGGGATCTGGAGGTGCTGGTGACAGAAGGCTCAGCATGAGTCAGAAGTTTGTCCTGGTATCCAAGAGCACAAAGTGTATTTTGGGATACATTAAACATGATACAGCCAGCTAGTTAAAAGAGATTATTTTCCCACAACATTTAGCATTGGTGCAGCCTTGTCCTGAATATGGAGTGCAGTTTTAGACTTCACAGTATATGTAGGCTGCTCTGAAAGTAATGCCTCCTATTTATTTCCATGGAAATGACAACGTATACAAAGAACACAAAATAATATTTGATAGAGCAAATTCTCAGCTACAAAACACTACTTTTCAACAAAACACTACTTTTCAACAAAGTCATAACGACTAGCAATTCATTTTCACCAGGATTGAATAGGAGCACTGATGCTATGCTCTTAACAGTCAGTACCAGTGGAGGTGTTGCTGTCACCATAGCTGAAATGCAACACTCACCACTTCACTGTTTTCACATCCACTGTTTGCTCTCTGTAAATGTTCAGCAAGCAACCACGAGTATCAGTGGATGCAGCTTTTCCGCATGGCAACAACACATAACTGAATACTGGTGAGAAGGTTCAAACTCTACGGCCAAATGGCCAACATCTGCCTGTGACATTGTGGACCCAACATAATAAAGTAGGAGGCACCACTTTGTGAGCAGCCCTTGTGAAAAGGATGTTAAGGTCCTCCAGTGCATCTTCCAAAGACGATAGAAGGACTGCAAGGCAAGTTCAGAGAGGAGAGGTTAGGGACACTTGGCTTGACTGGTCTAGAAAAGAGGATACTGAGAGACATCTTTACCGCTCTCTGAAAATTTCTGAGGAAGGGAAGCACAAAAGGATGTGCTGGTCTCAGCTCCATGGTAACCTTTGAGAGTATGCATGGAAACGCACAGAGAGAGGGTCTGACTGAGCACTAGGAAACACTGCTTTACTGTAAGGATGGTCAAATTCTGGAATAGATTTCATCTAGAACTGGTTGATGCACTATGCTTGTCAGTATTCAGAAGGTATTTGGATTACTCTCTAAATAATATGATTTTTTAACTTTTTACTAGCCCTGAGTGGTCTGGCAGTTGAACTTGAAAGTCTTTGAAGGTCTCTTCCAAATGAACTATTCTACTCTACTCTACTCTATTCTGTTCTGTTCTGTTCTGTTCTGTTCTATTCTATTCTACTCATTTAGAGAATTAATACAGCCTTCCAATACTAGAAATAAAAAATAAATATTTTAAGCAATTGATAAAACTGTGAAAGGAAAAAAGCAAAAAGGAACAATTATAAAGGAAGTCGGCTGGACTCAATGACCCAGGACGCCATATCCTCATTATACATATTCCCAACTAGAAGCAAAAAATTTGTAAGAAACACTAAAAATAAGGTCTCAGACTTGAAGAGTTTGATGGGCATGCAAGCACCTTGAATTTTTCATACTTATTCAGATACTAATCTATATACAGGAATGGGTAGCACTACCTCAGTAGGAAAGAAGAAACTGTGTAGAATTAAACAAGAGCATTACTAAGCACAAGTATTACAATTGCTGGAGATTAACAAGAAATGTCACATCTGAGTCACTGTGACATTACATGTTCTGAGGTCTGTTCATTTGACAAATTAACTTAATTCTTCTGAAACACTGACTGCAACGCAACAAGACTATGTTCTTGCTGAGAGGGTGGTAATTGTTTACAGTTATAAGCAACTTCATAAATGAATTTACAGGCAGAAATCAGTTGAGGTGGAAACAGACCATAAATCTCAGACAGATGTATTACAGAATATGGTAATGAAATGGCACAAGCTTTTGTTAAATGTGAAATAGAGGTTTGATGAGAAGCTTCTTATAGCTGAAATGTCGAGTGCCTACATATAGCAAAGGCAAGGAGCAACAACAGGAGACATTTAATAAGACTTGCATTTGTCCTTTTGCTAAATGAAATTGGAAAATTTCAAAAGAAAAATAAAATGGCCTGTCTTTTGTAAAGCTTAGGAAAGTAAGATTAGATAGATTGCCAGCAAAGAAGCCACTGAATACAAAGTTCTTTTAGAAATTTAACACAAGAAAATAGAATTCTTATATGAATGGGAATCATTAGCTTCTGGGCAGACTTTTAATACTGCTTAAGTAACTGAAGTGCTAGTGAGTACCAATCAAGATTTTTTTAAAACAGACCCAAGACTACATTTTCTAAACCATGGAGAGGAAAAAAAACCAAGAAGGTTCATTTCATTCAGGTCTGCATAATACAAGTAAAGCTATTGCAACAGGTCTGCTATAAACACAGGATAGAGTACAGCTAAGATTTCAAGTCAGCCATAAATGAAGTTGAGCTTCTTAAACTGAAGAGGAAAAGCTCTTGTGTTATTAGCTGACTATTAGTGAAAAAATATTTTCAGTCATAGTACCACCTTATGAAATACCAAGTGACCAGAAAAATGCAAAATTAACAAGTTATCCTTGTGGCCAGAGATCTGGACTTACGGAAATAAGACAAGGATACCTTTATATTTTATGCTAGAAGGAATATGTGCTAGGTGCATGGATTACATGTTCTAAATTGCTATTATTTTATTTATCTAAGTCCACATCCAAGTTCCCTTTATTTCGGAACTTATATTTTGGCAGCTTCTCTGGAATCAACACAACAAGGTAATTTCTATTTTGGGCCCACAAGCACTTTGTTCACTGTGGATGGAGAACCAAGACAAGGATAAGAATAGATGTCACCTGCTCCCTGGCTTTCATAGCTTTTTCTTCACCTTGCTTGGGCATTAATATCATTAAGTTGATACTCTGAGGGAGGGAATGATAAAATGTGGTTGTCCCTGTTAGTTACACCTTCCTGATGGTAATCCACAACTAATATTGCTCAGTTCACAAGGTCAGTGGACAGTTGATGGGGCTGATGCCCTGGGCATTACACACCCTTTGGTCATGGTCTGAATAGTGCAAATGTGCAGGCACTGATCATAGCCTTTTGGATGAGAGTCAGCTGATCACTAAGTATGTGACAATGCATGTGTCCTACCCACTCAGTGACCACATACAAGAAGAAAACAAGTTTGAGGTGATTGGGTAGCTCAGCAACTGCACAGACCTCTGCAGCAACAATTGTTATATTAAAGTTCTGCAAGCAGAAAGCTGTTGTTAAACAGAGACATTAATTGTTGATATCTCTGTGTTATGAGGCAAAATTTATCAGGGGGAGTGAGGTATCACAGTTGCCCCTCTCAATCTCAGCTGTCTTTGTAATCAATTCTGTTACTTTGTGATTGATGTATTTATTTATATTTCATTCCCAAAAAGGAAAGGAAATAAATGAAAGTGCTAGTAGATGTTGACTTTGCCATACGTCACATAGGTATCCTTCCCTGACTCGCTGTATGTGTGATTCAAGGAAGAAGTAAAGTCAAGGAGAACTTAAGATACCTCCATACTTCCTGTCTACACTACAGGATAACATGTATTTCTGGAAAGACTCAGTCTATCCTCTCACAGCACTTTTTTTCTGCAGATTCAGGATCTAGTAGCAACTTGCCTTTGCTGAACCATGATTTTCTGTCAATTTTCTGGGCATCTTGAGAAGGCAGACAGCCCCTCCTCTGAAACAAAATGACAAATGCTTTCTTGGTTTTGCTGACTCCCTGTGAGTTTATCCCAGCTCAGTGGCTCAGTACTCACTCCTTGCATATTTTCCAAAGGTTCTCTAAGGTGTAAATCTTGCCACAATGCCCCAGCCAAGTATCATTCATCTGGAATGACAGACACACATTTGCTCTAGCTGTCATTCTGTCATTCATCTCAGCTGTTGTTGCACTTAAAGAAGGCCACCGGCAACGAACTGCTCCAGTTGCTGAGAAGTTAGCCAAGCCTCGATCACTCTTCCAGCTTCTCAGTCCTTCTGCTAGCTCCTTTGCTTCTGTTTTGCATTTCAGTGTAGCAGCGAGACATATGGTGGAGCTGCTGTTGCCAGTCCCATGTTTTGTTTCTCATTCTGTTTCTGACTTGGAACATGAGCTCTGTGCCTCAGCTTTCATAGAGCACTTTACAAAGTCCTTTGAGATCTACAGATGCAGTGGATTACTCAGATACAATTTAGAATCCTATGTTTTCTATTAAGACATGAATGACAGACATGCATTTTAATTTTACTTTTTGTAAAGCCTTATAAAATATTTTTGGAATGTAATTTGTGACCCTGTGAAAACTGACACTTGGCTTTGAAAGCAGCTTTTGCTTTTGTCCAAGTAAAACCCTTTTTGTTGATGCACAGTTATTTACAAAAATAAATGTAACTTAGAAGGAGCTAAACTAAATTGAACTTTAACATGAAGGAAAAGAATTATAGCATGCTGGGAGTTTGGGTTGGAATAGAGCTACAATGAAATTGCCACATTCGCTTCAAGTGTGGTTCAAATTCTAGTTTGGGAAAAGACAAAAGAGCGTAGAATTGGATAGTCACTTTATGAATGTGGATGTAATGGAGAGAGGTCATTGGTTTGAAGGTCTGTGTTAGATTCCCACAGCCCTGAACAAACAGCTCTCAGCCTTATATTTTCTAGGCTTTTGTCTTCCCACTTTGGAATTCTGACTACGATCACATTACCAAGCCAACTGGATTCACTACAAAGCTATAGTGTAGCTCTTTTTATCAGAAAGATCAAGACAACAATTGTGTGCCTACAAGAAAAGAACAACTAAAACCATCGAGCAAACATTAAAAGAACAATTCTAGAGATAGTCGCATTTGAACTACGATAATGGGCAACATTCAATCCTGAGATTTGAATTCTGAGTTAAGGAATTCATTACTGACTGCTTTTCCTTGTAATTATCCAAGCTGTTGGCAACATACATTTTCAGCAGCATTAATTTTGCCCAACGTAATATTTTGTAGCTATGCTGAACCCCACACAATGGCAGCATTGTAAATCTACTTTATGGAGTTAGTTTTTGTTTATTATGGAGTTTGTACATGAAAAAGGAAGAAATCTAAAATTTGTGTTGGCTTCTCCTCAAACCGCAGAAAAAGAAGTATTGTTTTACAAGAGCTTGTGCTAAAATATCACTTCCTGAATGTAAAAGAAGAACAGAATTTGTGCAGATGCATTCCACAAGCATGCAGAATGACCAGCTGAACAAATATAATAAGACTTGACCATTTTTTTCTCTCCAGAATAGCCCAGTTTCACACTTTGGAGATGTTTGTAGGTATGGGGAAGAAAACTACTTTTTACTTTTTTTTTTTTTTTTCTGAGTAGATGCTTAATTTTGTGATGCCCCCCAAAAAACCCCAGCATTTTAAGTTAGAATCTACAAGTTAATAGTAACTGAACGTAAACATACTCTCTTTGGCTCTTTGGTCATTGTTATTTTAGCTCTGGCACTATGAATCTAACCAACAGAAACAGTTTCTACAACTCATCCTGCCATGTCCTAATTCTTTCCCTTCAACACCACCTTATTCGTAGATCAGCTTTTGAATGGTTAATGGTTAATCAGTACACAAAGTTTTATTTTTCACTGAAAGGCACTAGCGTGATTGGAAAAGTCCTTGTCAGTAATTTCATTTTGAATAGAGTGAACTAGACATGAGTAGTTTCAGATTGGTTTTATGGCCATTGCATAGTTTGATTATGAACTGTACATGTGATGTACGATAGAAGCAGACCAAGTGTTGTTTAGGACCTGTAACTGACAAAGGAGAGAAAATTTTCCATTTCCATTCATCCCAGTATGGGTAGACACACAGCCCTTCCTCGCCTTCTTTGCCTCCTCTGGCTTCAAAAAAGAATAGCAGCAGCCCCTGTGATCTCTATGGAGAAACTATTAGCTGAGTGACCTTTTTCCACATGAAATAAGTGTCAGGTCCCTTGGTTTCTCAACCACACAATTGAAAGGTTATAGGAATACGTAATAGCAATGCATTCAAAGCTTTTTCTTTACCTGTCACCTCCAGGATGCCCTGAAGCTGGTAAAACCAGTGACAAAAGCTCCACCTGATTAAACTCACAAGCTTTTGAAGAAATCACTGCCCCTTACCCACTTCTGAGTCTGCATCTATTTAATATAAGGCTGTCCTTTCAGACTCAAAAGACTAACTTCAGTATGCTGGAAATGTGGGAAATAGCAGGAGAGACTGCATATTTCGTGGTACAAGGAACCTCATGCTTCTACATGTTTACTATCTGGAAAATACAAACTATTCATATATTCCACACATTTCAGGAACAGATTTTTTTAAATATTATCTTTTTTGTTGTTGTTTGCTTGCTTGCTTTGTTTAGCTTTCTGAGTTTCGTACTGTTAAATTTTTCCAAAATTATGATATAGCTGTGTGTAGCCATTTAAGTTACTGAGCAAATAAAGAACAAGGAGGGAGGTAAGAAACAGCCCATCAGTAGGTGAAGTTTACAGCTGTACCAGAAATGTGGAGGCTGCTCCTGTTTATGATGTTTATTATGATGGCCCACAATGTCAGAAGCAGACACTGGTAGTATGGCAGTGGCGGTTAAACCTTCCCAGCAATATCCCATTGCATTTTGTTGCCATGTGACAGATGGCAGCAGAAGGGGGCAGTCTGACAGAATAGCACCTGACATGGAAATGCAGAAGAAGCAAGGTGTGGAGCTGAATTCCTCTGTGTGGGCAAAAAGTTGCATCCATTGATATTCATAGATACTTGCTGAACATTTATGAAAACCAAATAGTGGATGTGAGCACAGACAGGTGGTGGATGGCGCATTTCAGCAGTGGTGACAGCAGTAGTGGTATCCACCCCTGGTGCAAATTGTTACAAGTGCAGCACCAGTGCTCCTGATCATCACTGGTGAAAATGCACAGCTAATGGAGGTGACTTTGTTGAAAAGTAGTGCTTTGTAGCTGAGAATTTGCTCTATCAAATACTACTTTTTGTTCTTTGTATATGTTGCAGTTTCCATGGAAATAAATAGGAGGCATTACTTTCATACTTTCAGAGTGATCAGTGTACAAATAACATGGTTTTCTTTTCTTTTCTTTTCTTTTTTCTTTTTTTCTTTTTTTACTTTTATTTTGATTTTGTTTTGTTTTGATTTGTTAGCTAAGTGTCTTTTTACGAAGCAGAGACCTCATATTCTCCATTCTGCTTGAGCCATACTTTATAAATCATGTTGTTGTGTTGTGGCATGAATGGAAGATAGTCTTTCCTTTGAACTGAAACTATAATTAGTCTAGATTTGTAGTCTCTTCTCTCTTTTGGGCAACTTGCATTCAACTTATTTAAAACATAGCCCAAAGCTATGCTATATTAAGAGCACACAAAGAATACCTTGATGCTGGGATAGACAAAGTTAGCGTAGACATCTCTTCTCCTATATTGCCACTAATGCATTTTTTTGAATTTTTGAATATTTGAATTACTTTCCAGTACAGTCAGTTCAAGGACTATTTTTCTTGTTGTTAGTTTTTCCAACACTGTGTTCTGAAATCTAGTTCATCTGTGTTCATAAAATTCTCTGAAAGTCTAAAATGATAGGGACTCAAATCCCAAATGATTATTTTTACAGTTTACTAAGTTCTAGAAATTGTCTTAAATTTGAAACAAAATACAAGCAAACAAACAAAAAGCCACCCACTTCTGAAGTGGTCACTAACACTCTACATGAGACAGTAAGTATTCAGTGATGCCTTGTCCAGTTTTATTTTAATTGTGTCTGCATCACAAATTGACTCAGGTTTTCTATTCCTTGCTAAAGACAATAATTTCCTATTCATAATTATTTTGTACCTTCCTTGAGATTTCCACCTCAGTTCTATTCTGATATTACTTCCTATTCTGGAATGGTATTTATCACCCTGGAGATCAGAGCTGTGCATCTTTCCTTCCCCACTCTCACACACCTTTTTTTTAAAAAAACAAAACAAAACAAAACAAAACAAAAAAACTATTTATGTTCATTTATTAGCACAAGATCAGATATTTCAGCAAAGAAGCTTCAGTACTTTGTGTAGGGACGGGATGGTAAGGCATGAGAAAATAATGCAAGTGCATTAAATGTCCATCAAGTGCAGTTCAATAAAGGCAATCAAAATGATAAGAATATAAATGAAAAGAAGTGATATCACATTGTATCATCTCTATTAGATTTTAGTAGGTATGTCAAGTTACTTGTTTTAAATTATCTGAAGTTAATAGGAAGATCCTAATTTGGAAATGCCTACACATGAGAAAGATTCTTTATAAAGCTCTAGCTTTATTAAAATTAAATATTATTCATATACATGTGTGTAAGAGAGAAAAAATCTCCTTTGGCTTTAATAGGCACGTGTAAGATGGGAATTGTCATTAAAATGTGATCACATAATCATGTATTATTTATACAGTTATAAGAGAACTGTTGAATATCTCAAGTTTTATATTATTATTGTATTATTTAACTCAAATTACAAGACTTCAGCTTATTAAAATGAAAGGATAAGGTGCTGCTTCTTAAGGAGTATTTTCTTGAGAAAACATTTTTTTTATTTCAATTTTTTTTTTTTTAAAAGGCACAAATATGTGCCTAATCATTAACTGCTACTTTATTAAATTATCTGTTTTAAAGCCCACAAGCAGAAATCTCATTTAAATCTCGAGAATAGTGGAGAGGAGAGGAGAGGAGAGGAGAGGAGAGGAGAGGAGAGGAGAGGAGAGGAGAGGAGAGGAGAGGAGAGGAGAGGAGAGGAGAGGAGAGGAGAGGAGAGGAGAGGAGAGGAGAGGAGAGGAGAGGAGAGGAGAGGAGAGGAGAGGAGAGGAGAGGAGAGGAGAGGAGAGGAGAGGAGAGGAGAGGAGAGGAGAGGAGAGGAGAGGAGGAAAAAAATGGTAGTTTGCTGTGATAAAACTGTGAGGGCTAAAATGCCACAAATGAGATTAATTTCCTCTTCACTTTTTCTTTACATTTAACAAAGTGCTGCTAGTTTGGAACGCTTTTTATATGGATTATGTTAGATTATACTTAGTGGTATCTAAATGGATATCGGTGCAATGTGCTGAACCAGAAACAATACCTAAGCCCTCAGTCTACACTGGGGCTTTAGTGGAAGCTGTTTAAAGAACAGCATAACTCTCTATTCTAATTCTGGCAAATCTGGACTGTGAGTACTTGAAAATAATTTTTGCCAAATGTGGGGGGAAAATGGTTTGTTAAGGATGGAAGAGCAAAATCAATTCTGACTGTAAGTAGTTTGGGTGTTTCATCATTAGCACTTGTAAAACTGATGAAATGGAAACCAGAGATGCATTTATTTTCTCTTTGAAGAGAAGGATCAAAGATCTTAGAGACCTGTAATCTCTCCCCTGGAGATGTCTGACGATTGAGGAAGAGTGCCTGCCTACACAGGTAGGAAAAGTTAGGAGACTTCTTTAATACTCTTTCCAGTGTCAGTGGTTAAAGTAGCGGTACAGCAAGCATATGTGAACTATTGTGGAAAATTCAGCTCCTCAAGTGAGCTCTAGATGCATGTGAGAAGAGATACGGGTAGCAATTTCTGCTGTGTTGGCACTTCCATCTGTTTTCAACCCTTGGTAGCAAACAAAGTCTAGAAAAGACAGTCATTCACTATGAAATACACATGTGTTAGTGACATAATGGTCTTTGTGGATTCTCTTGTGTCTTGGTTTCAGCTGGTTTTTGGCTTCAGGAGAGATACATGTTGATAAAACACTGACTTTTCTAGTTGTTGCTGAGCAGTGCTGTACAGAACCAAGGATATTTCTCAGCTTCTTATACTGTCCTGACAGTGAGGGGGACTGAAAAGGGCATAAGGAGTTGAGAGAGGACAGAACCTTTTTTTCTAATACCTCTGAGAATCTAACATTTTTAAGAAATATTATGTCAAGTGAGTTTGACATATGAAGCAGGTGATAAATAGTGGACCCCTCTGGCTGCACTGAATGAGCAGACTTCAAACGTTAGCTCAGCCATGCCACCTGAGCAAGTGCTGGTGCTCAAGAGAGAACAGAAGTTCCCCATGCTTATCTCCCAACCTGTAGGCTACCAGATGTCAAGGAACCAGTGTTCTCAAGGACAGCATTGGTCACAAAGGAATGAACGCTGATTTTCCCAAAGACACATATAATTGATTCTGTGATTCTGTGATTCTGTGATGTTTATTGTGTTGTTTGTGACACAGACTGTCTGTTCTGTGTCCTCAGTGTTAACTATCAAAGTTCCTTTATAAAAAAAAAAAAAACAAAAAAAACCTGGTAACAGTAATTGAAAACAGTTGTTTCTAGAATACTCATGGGTATGTATGCTTTTTGTATAAAGTAGTTCTGGCTAGGGAGCCAGAACTGGGCTCTTCTCATGCCTGCAGGGCATGGCAGGAGGGCCAAGGGCTGGCACAGGGAAACCTTTCCTCAGCCGTGGATTCTAGCAGGAAGATGGGCTGCCCAGAGCTATGCAAGATCCCTCCTGGGAGGCTTGGACTGACACCAGGGGTGATCCTGCTGGCAAGCAGCTCTGGCCACCATGCTGCTTTCCACCTCCCTGCCACAGGAGTTCTCTCATACTGTGGTTCTGAAGATGTGATATTGGTCGGTTTAGCAGAAGGAATCAGTATATTAGTTTAAGGACCAATATGTTAGGTTAGCAAAAGTATTCAATGAGTGCTGGTTCTAAAGCTTTCCATTTTAGCTTTGTGTTGTATGTGGACAGTCTTGCTTTTTGCAACAATCCCACTTCACAGAAGCACTGAAGTCACAATAAACCACTTTTATCTTCACACCCACAAGACACAAGGACTTTTCCCTAGGATTTCACATATATTGTTTTGGGTTATAGTGCCCCAAGATAGAAAGTTGCTCATTATGGCATAACAAGCAATGAAAATTTGCCAAAATGGGGAGAAACAATTAAGAGTTCAGCCAAGGAGGGAAGAAGGTGATGGTAAAAAGAGGAGGAAGTAAGTGGTTTAAGACCACCAGAGGCCCCTACCATGCATGCCCAGGGAAACATCAGCATATATTAATAAGTTCTTGGAAAAGTTTAAATGTAGAACTCGAACTCTGACAATGCGATCCTGATTGACTGAGTCACCTGGTACATATTGTGAGGAATATAAAGGAATGCTGCTTCCTAACACCACATTGGAGTTAAAGAGTTTTCTTCTAGGATTTCAGATGACAGATGAATGGATGGAAAAGAATTCTTTTTGAAAGTGTAAGGAAGAATCTATATATAATATATATAATTTTAAAATTGTAAACCATTTAATGCCTCAATAGTTATGTCTTGTAATAAAACATATCAAATTAAAAGCTAGGTACTAGTACTTTAAGCAAAGCCAGAGGCACAACAAATTTTTGACAATATTTTTCAACAACTAGCCATGTTGTTCACTATTTTTTATTATGAAAGTTCTTTGTTCATTTCAGAAAGAAAAAACAACAATGAGCTTTTACTTCAACAGTTCGCATAGTTATTGTGCAGCTCTTTGCTTTCAATTAGCATTCTTGAAAATTAAACAACAAAAAAAGTCACTTGTACAAATGTTTATGGAAAACAGATAAAGCCAGCTGTAAATGCCATCAAAGTGGATGCATTATTTTTATTCCAGGCCATGTTTATGAATACTTTCTTACAATGTGCTGCCAGCTGTCACCCTGAATTTGGAGTTTAAAAAGCATTTACAATTTTTTTTTTCTACTTCCCCCTGTTCTGCCACATTTACTCACTCACACCCATCTTCTGTTTTCCATATGTTATCTCTAAAAAACAGGATTCCTCAAAACTATGAATGCAGAAAAAGCTTGAGGCAACACTTGACACGTTTTCCTTATTAAAATTCTTCTGATATCCTTCAGATATATAAAAACTAATTTCAAAAAGCAGTGATTAAAACTGTGCACTTATTGGTGTGCCAGTTACACCACAAACCTTTCCCTTGCCACTTTATTAGCTACCATGGTACTTTCTGAGTAGATTATCCTAAAGTTAGCACTGATCTGTCTGTGCTTTGTGCTATATTTCGATAGGCAGGACTTGGCTCCTGGCTGTTTTAGTGCAGTTCGCTATCTTTCCCTTTCACAATAAAAACAAACAATGTGCAGCATTAATATTTTATTATCAGGAAGTGGAAGGGATGATAAAACTGGCTGTCAGATTTCAACACATGCTGGAGTATGCCTGCATATGCCTGGTTTCTGAAAGGGAACCAGCCCTTGGCTGGAAAGTAGAGGCTGGGTGTTAGTACACAAGTACCAGTGATAAGACATCCATAGTATCATTTACATTACAAATCCTATTTCACATCTACATAAAGAATAGTTGTCTGAACTGCATTCACATACTGTTGCATACGCTGTCTTGTAAGGCTAGATCTGGGCATTTTTCTTAATTACACATTCTGTTGGCAGTGATAGTACTGAGTTTGTTTGTTCCAAGTATGGGAAAAAATGCATTTAAATCATAGCTGATTATTAATTTCTTATCTGCTAACCCTTTTTATTTTCCTTAAAATTTGCTGCTATTGTAAAAGTTGATGTAATGGCTAACAATAATGCTAGGATAAGGCCTTCTGTACGAAGGAAGTACAAAGAAAAAATAATAACAGTAGTAGTAATAAGATTACCTTAATCTTATGCATTTCTGCATTGAGGAATGCAGACAAAAAAAAAAATCTGAACAAAATTTCAGTCTCATAAAACACGTCTTTTTTTTTTTTTTTTTTTTTTTTTTTAAATCCCTGCTGTAGATGCAACATTGGTGGTCTTTATTGTGTTTTTGGGGAGGGGAAGGCTATTTTCTTGAAAGCAGTTCTAAAAAAATAATGGGATTATTCTCATTTTTCATTTAGCTTAATAATACACTACATACATTTGTCAATCAAATTAGAATTACTGTCAGACTGTAATAATGCATTTTAGTTTAGCCAATATCAGTCAGACCTGATTTATTTGCTTAATGCAAATCTAATTGACTTTCAGGCTGCTCTTCTCTTTTCAGCTGTTAACCGACCAAGTACATCTTTAATTTCCAAGACCGATGGCTTGGTAACAGTTGAGAGGAAGAATGATTTGCATAAGGCCCCAGAAGGGTGCCAAAACTCTTCACGCTTTAAACAACAGCCTTTATTATTCTGTAAGTGGATGTGTTGAATTTTCATGCTTTTGTTTCCAGTTCAGCCCTGACAGAAAAGAATAAAGTAGATTTTGCCAGCACCCCTACTGTGCCCTGAGGGAGAAATTCAATGTGCCTCATTTGTCTTAATTGGAGAACCGCCCTTAGCATCAGCTTTTTCTATGAATATATTAGCATAACAGACACAAAAGTCTGAGCCCATTTTTTTTTGCATAAGTAGTTTTTTTCATTTCTAAGAAAAATAAAAACTGTGAAGAAGAAGAATACTGCAGTTCCTCGCAGTCTTCTGACTATTATTGTTGCTGTAAAACACGCTATGCAGGAAAAATACACCCAGCCTACTTTATCTCTTCAGTGCTGTTAAGAGTTGGGTAGAGAAAAATGTGATAAATATCATCCATGGCAGGGAACTGAAAGCTGCTCTTTATTCTTAATAATGTACTAATCCTGTATATCTGTTCTCCGACTGGATATGTTGTGGTTTCTTGTTTTTGTTTTCCGATGGAGAAGATAGTTTTACACAAAGACTGATGGGTAGTAACCAGGAATAAATCATGGAAAAAGGAACAGTTTTACAAAAGTGAATTTATTAACACTAAAACAAAATGCAGTTATCTCTGTCACAGGAAGATTTAAAGTCCCATGCCTATTCATTTGAGAAGTATTAAATTAGTCGTCACGTTTTTCATTTCATAAAGGAACTCTAAATCTGGACAAACAATCTGTGCAGTGTAAATCATTTCTAAATCAGGTTGCATTCAATGTCAGATTGAACTAATGGGATTTAAAGGATAGTTTTTTTAAAAAAGTATTTAGTTTACACATTCCCATGACTAATATTAATCCTTACATCTGTTAAGCCAGTCATTTATTCCTTGTACATGAAAAACGTGGGAAATAGGTATTTTTTAGTAAAATGTGATGTATATGTTTTCCTGGAAATGTGGCTGCATTTTAGAAACTGATGAATTCATATTTAGTCTTGATATTTTTCCCCTGAGGGTCCAATACACTGCATCAGTCACATAGTCCCTTAAATAGAAGATTTCCATGGATGCTAGAATAAAGGCTTGGCTGTTTGAGCTTATTTAGGCATCTCTTAGACATTATGAAAAATTAAAATATCCTTTGGTGCAGGCTTTTTCAGTCAGCTGGACATGTTAATAGCTTTGAGGTTTGAGTCCAGCAGGAGCAGAGCCCCCAGAGAAACAGCAAGCTCTTAATTCCAATTCTTCCTTCTTCTATGTGGCAATTTATCAAAGCTAGCCAGCACAGTAACATTAGAAGACTTACACACTTTATCCTCCTTTTACTTATTACTGAACCATTTTTCTCTTACACGCATGCCCTCCCTAAAACATGTTCATCTGGGCTTTTCTTATTTCTTGAAGAGTGGTGACAGACTAGTATTTGCTTTCTTGTGCCAGTGGCTCTGTAAAATAATTACTTAGCATGACATAGTTTTTAAAGCATGTAGCCATCCCACTATGAGTAGTTGCGTTTACATTAGAAAAAAAAGGCAATTGTTTACAATAGTCTATCTGATAATCCTTGCTGTTTTGTTGAGCAAATAGCACAGCAAATCAGAAAGGCATGCTTTTGCTCATCCTCTCTCTTTTTGTTTGCTTCCTTTCTTGGTCTCCTGTACTGTTCGCCTTAGATTCCAACTGGAAGCTCTTCAGACATATCTGGTTTAGAAGGAATAACTCCAGAGAAATTAAACGGAATATCCTCTTTGACTATATGTTGCCAATAAAATTCTTTTAGTATTAAATTATAATATGGTTTATTTCTTAGGAAAGAGATTAAAAACTGTTAATGTAAATAATTGAAAGCAATATGTGGCACATCTTGAAGTAATGAGATGGTAAGGGGAATGCCTTATCTCCATTTTGTGTTCTCTCATTTTCAAGTTTATGTAAATTGCAGCAAATGGGTTGTGTATTAAAAAAAAAAAAAAATGTTAATCTAGGTTGCAGTAGACATTGTGGAATTATGCCAATGTTATTTGTTATTGTATTAGGAAGATTCTATGAACAGCAACCTTCTGATGGATCAAGGAAAACTCTCATTTTTCATGGCACTAAATCCTCTTCCAGTGCTGAACAAAACAGATGGTCCCAACTCTAGGAATGTATGCTTTAAATAACTCTCTGTTGATTATTTTCATATGTGCCACATTGCATATTCACAACAAACTCTTGTCCTGTCATGTGTATTTGTATTTTGAAAAGTGTTTCATTTCTGGAGTTTCATAGGATGGGATGGCCTCCTAACCTAAAGACTCTGCTGCCATATTTGTTCACCTTGTCTTCATATTTGGAAGTAGGTAGCTATATTTTCCTTCATTCTCCTGGAACTAGTTTGGAATAGAGCATGCCTCCTGTAAGACTCCATGGGAGCAAGTCTCTACATGACATAATTTGAAAACTTTTCTAGAGGAGAATAGTTAGTGGGATCCATAAAAAATAGGAAATGCTAAAGAATAGTTACTTGTTATCCACAGAATGCAAAGATACAATAAGGGACTGTCTGGACTTCTATGGAAAAATTAAAAGGTGGTTGAGGAAGACAACAATACACCTACAATTGGCTGATAAGAAAGAGTGTTCCTTTTTTTTTTCTGAGGAACCCTCTCCTTATGAACTGGAAACTCATCTCAATACTAGTGGATTCAGTTCTGAAATTAGATGCAGGCATTTAGTCACAGAAATATCTGTGTGTAAGCACAACTGTAAAAAGGACATGAACGTGTGTGTATTCAATCATGTTTTCTCTTCTCTGATTTCAAATAGGTATCTACTTAAAAAAATAACCTTCCACTAAATTTTAATCATCTGTTTCCAGTTATACCACTCCTGATCTGAACTTCTGTTGATTCATGGGATATGGCTGCATGTGCAGTGGCTTTATGCTCTCTCCATTCATTATGGAAAGTGCATAAAAGTCCCATTTGTGATGTTCATAATGTTATTCCACATCGCTAGTCATTTAGTCCAACTTTTCACTCCCAGAACATTGAAGGAGGTAAGGATATCTTGTGCATTCCAGTGGGTGTTCAACCAAAAGGAGGTATTTACATTTTAAACACACAAATTGTAACTATTCATACATAACATAAATAATGTTCTTTTCCAGAAGTATGGTTTTCAAGACATAGCTGCTGAGGGTAAGATGGTTTCATTCTCACTGTTCATGAATAGGGCAGTGTGCAAATCCACAAACCACGTATGTTATGTGTAGTATCTGTGTCTTAAAAAAAGTTTTCTCAGTCTCCATGTTACACAAGGGTTACCACAGTAAGTGCTTTTTCTTAATCAAACTGTTGAGTTTAAGGCAAATAAAATGCATACAGCTTCTTGGCATATTCTGAACTGCCTGTTCTACAGAGCTATAGTTAATGGAACTTTTATGAAAATGTTAAATATTTACAGAAATCTTATTTTGATCCCATTCTCTCTGTTTTCACTGGAAGTCGTATATGTTTCAGTGGGAGCAAATGAAGAGTTGCAATGTATTGCAACGCTGGTTCTGTGGTGATAAATTACATAAATAAATTCTACACAGAGAGGGAAAAAAAAATATATGCCTTTTCCAAATATTTTTGAAAGATTAAAGGCTGGAACATTTGAACTGACATGCGCATAACCTAATTAATTCCTGTGAACAGATTCCTAATGTTCAAAGGATGATTACGTGAAAAAAAAAAAGAAGAAGAAGAAAAAGTTGTGCTTTCTTTAATACTGTTTTAATTATTCAAAAGCTAGAGAGATTTCAGTGCCCACTTGATGCCTGGTTTCTAAACGCTATGCAAATAGCATTTTGAATAAAAAACTTAGTATGACTAATTTTTAAACACTGCAAGAAACTACAGTGATTGCATATTCTTCATTTGTTTATAGTATAACAGGAGTATGAATAAGTATTGGTGCTACCCGTCTCACAGTAGAGTCCAAAGACTGTCCTCTGCAAGTGAGTCTTATAAAAACCTATGGGCCATATCAGAAATGATCTGAAACTTGGAGCACTTTGTAATGACACTTCTGTTCAGCTTTCCTACAGATACTAAAATCTAGCAAGTTACTGGCCTGCCAGAAAGCTATCAAAAGGCATTTGTCACTGGATCAAAATCAAATAGGCATTCTGGCTTTTAAGGAGGGCTTTGTTGGACTAAATGGCTGTACCATATTAGACAGTTCTACAAGATTAATGATGACACTGGTTGTTCAATTTTAACCCTTGGGGCTGAATTACAATGATGTGCCCTTTCCATGCACCTGATGTAATGCATCCTTAATGCACAATTCCTTCTTCTATGAGTTGTAATATTGGTCTATGTTTTCTACTCCCTCTACACAGAGGAAGATTAACATGGTTTGGGTGTGGTTTATCTTGAGGAGGACTGGAGTATCTACAGAAGTATGCTTACAGAAGTATGCTTATATGGGTTAATGCCCTAATCAATTAGAGCATTTAACAAGTGCATGTCTCTGACAGAATGAGGCCTCTGGCATATATTTTTCAGCCAAAGCAAATGAACTGTTCTTCCCCGTCATTTTAGATGTAAACAAATATTTATCTTAGCAATATGCCCTCATTTAGCCTTATATTCCTTGACCTGTTCCAAAGCCTATGACTCTTTTGCTCTACTATATTATGCAAGCTTACTTTCACAAGAAAAATCAAGAGTTAAGGTATTATGAGGACATTTTGCCTTGATCCATGTATTCAGAGACTGACAAATAAGTAGCACTGTTGGCCCTGCTTAGATTCTGTGTGGTGTTTTCCTTCTAGGTTGTATGCTGAGCAATTCTCCTATATTTCCATTTGCCCCAGTAATGATTTCACATTCAACTTCCAGCTTCAGTGATTTTCTTTTCACACAGTACGAAGTTGCTTACTCTCTCCTGCTGTTCAGGTCAGAGGCAGTTGAACTTGGAGGTCAGTGTGAAGAGAAAAGAGTAATATAATTGCATACCACAGAGGCCAGATGTTTAGTAAAATCACAGGGAAACTTGTCAGGAAACACCATTGAAGTTCCTAAGAGATTGACGGCTTTCCCAAAGGAAAATGAAAAATTGTATTCCAAAAGGACAGGCTCTTGTTCCTAGGCAAAGAGAAATAACATGTTCTTATTTTTACTATTCATTCTATCATAAATCTTCTCTCTCCTTTCTCCTTCTTAAGTTTCTTTACATTTCTTTTTGATCCATTCATAGTATGTATTACAGCTGGAAAAGCAAGAAATGGTTTAGTTTCTTTTCATTGTTTTAAAACATTAATGAAATTGTCAAAATCTTAGGCATTTATTATTCAGAAGTGCAGGAAGTACAAAACAAAAGCCTCTCTTCCAGGTACTGTCTTTCATTAGTTTAACACAACCATTTGAAAATTTTGACCTCTGCTTTCTTCAATATTATGCCATTGCATGACACAATAGCTAGCAGAACTAATGAATTCTGAGTGTGAAAAATCATTACGAAATATGAGGCTCTTTGAAAATCTAAACTTAAATTGTAATTTCTACCATGTCATAAAAAGCAGTGTATTGAGGAGTAAAAATGTGGGTGGACAAATCCCAATTAACAACAGATGGGTAATGATCAAACTTAAAATATCTTAGAAAATCACTTACATCAAATGCATTTTTAAAGTGATCAGAGCTGTGAATATATACAATATCATCCATGTGTTTTCTCCCTTAAAGCAAATAATTTGAAAGCACGATACTCACACTCATGGTTTTGCAATCTCAAGTTTAAAATTGCTGCAGAATTAAGAAGTGCAAATTTAATGTACACATTTTGTACTTGATTAGTTGAACTGGCCAAATGCAAACTGTGACATGATCTCTGGTAAGAAATGTTGAGATCACAGTCTTGTAAGCACCAGCTGCCATCTTCATTTTTACAGGGATAGAAATTATTTCACAGGAGGAACAGATTTCTAGTAGTAATAAGTTGATATATTTTTATGGTTGATATTAAGAGCAATGAAATGAATTTAGTTTGGATGAAAGTTAGTATATTTCCTAGTCCTCCCTTTTTTTTCATACAATTTTTTACTTTCTGCCTGATTAAAGATTTAGACTAAGTTGGGATATTCTATTTTAAAAAAGAAAAATCGGGAAGTTATATTTAATTTCTAAAAATGTAAAATTTGAGCTCAACAACCTCCTAAAGATCTTTGAAGGTCTTTGTAGCATCGTAGATTTTAAGTCTGGAGAGAGAGAGGCAGAAAGCTGGCCCTCTTTACTCATATTATTAGCATATACACAGCCCTTTGAAGAGGAAGTGGATTTTCCCTTTCTCCTAGCCTTCAATTTTAACTTTAGTACCTTGTTTTCTTCCATTCTTATGCTTCTGATATCTTCCTCAGAAAAGAAACTCAAAGGATGAGCTTCCCATGGATGACTTCTGCTATCTTGAATAACACTGAGTTCATAATGGATGAAAATCTCTTCATTTGGTCAGTGTGATAATATTTGAATTTGAAAGCCTAGTTTCTATACATAACGAAACGTTTTTCTAAAGGCTTATTTTCTGAAATAATTCTAAAATTGATAGTCAGGGAGTTCACAATCAATTTTCCCCACCCAGGTTTAGAAACTAGCTGATTTTCTTATTTCACCTGACAGCATAATATCTGAATAGTTCACTGCATGGAAACTAAACACAAACATACAAAGCTGAGGAGCTGCTTTGTCTTGAAGAATTACAACACGTGTCATGACAGTATTGGCTTTCTGATAAATTTACACCAGGAATTTGTTATAAGGGTATAGAAACTATAATAGAAGGAGTGAAGAGCACTGCAAAGAGGGATATTTGAGAGCTTAGGTGTCTTTCTTGACACTATTGAATATGGAATCACTTTATCTTTCTGACCTCAATACACAAAGTAAATTCAGTTTACATTGTTGATTCTAGTAACAAATTAATCATTGACAATCTTGTCTCTAGAAGAGCTTACTCTGTCAGGCTCAACTTTCACTTATTTTGCTGACAGAACAAAGTTTTCCATTTCAAGGAGAGGCCTAACTGAACTGCATTACACGTCCAAAATATCATTCTTCAACAAGATGTGGATGCACAGTCTTTTCTTGCAAAATAATATTTGCTGCATGTGTTTAGCTCTTTGCATTAAATATCCTTGTAACAGCTTAAGTCTCTGATGTTCAGTTACGTTCAAATGTTACTGGCATTGTTACGTTGTTCCTTAGTTGTCAATTGTTGATAAGTTGGACAGTTCTGCACTTAGTGATTTTGGATATGGAAAGATCTATCATTAGATTTTCTATGTAATATAATACGTCAAGACTTTTAAAATCAGTATGGCCTCTCTATCATTTAATATAATTCAAATCTCTCATTTCCCATATTACAATTAGACTATATTAAGCTGTATCACCAATCCTGGGTAGGAAAGCAGACAGACACTAAGGTATTTCTCATCCTAACATTATCAAGTCTGGAATATTTTAACAGAAAAGAAGAGTTATGTGCAAATTTCCATTCTCTTTGTATAACATTTATGCAGCAAGAAATGAGTTGAGTACATGATTTTTCATTTCTGGATAGCTAGGAATAGTAATGCATGAGCTACACAAAAGAGCATTAATCTCTAAGCTGCTAAGAAACGGAATGTCACAGATAGCCACTTATTCTCCACTGGTGCTTTCTCAGCATTGAGTTTCCTTCTTTCACCTTACAAAATTCTTCATGAAAAGAAAAAAGAAGATCACACTTCTGATTATATTAGCTTACAGCAACGTTATAGTCTCTAGTACATTGATTTACATACTGTATCTCTTGCATAAAGTTCTCATGTGTTATTTCTTTCTTCCTAAGGGTATATAATTTATAATGATTTTGGAGTTCCCAGAGGTTAGTGAGGGCTAAGAAGAAAATGGTGGCAGTCATAGTTTTTACTTTTATTTTATTACATGAGATTAGAGCCAATTTCTAAATTAGATATATATATTTTTTTCTTTTCTTACTGTTTGTGGTTTTAATTTAAACTTGCAGTGATAGATGTGTGACATTTGGCTTTCATTGACAAAGTACACATGCATTCACACTTGTGAATTCATTTGTGTAAGCCTAACAGTACAAGTTCCTCAGAGAAAAAAATTCATCAGATCAACTTACTCTGCAGCAGTAATACTCAAAGGGAAATAAATGCTCTCCAGCTTAGTGCTTCTGTATCACCTTTTTGACATCTTTTAGCACTGCTTTTGCATTGCTCCTCTAAGAATCTAATTGGGATCAAAGGGATGTGAGGTCTTTGAGCAATTTTCTTGTGCCAAGAAATGAATTTCACTCCTAGACAATAATCAGTATTTTCAGTATGTATTTTTTTTAAAATAGAAGTCATAAGTTCCACAAACTATTGTGAGTTCTCCATAGTACTAATGTCCTCAGAGATGTGTTCCTGTTATCATACAATCATAGAATCACAGAATGGCCTGGGTTGAAAAGGACCTCAATGACCACCAAGTTCCAACCCCCTCTTATGTGCAGGGTCGCCAACCAGCAGACCAGGCTACCCAGAGCCACATCCAGCCTGGCCTTGAATGCCTACAGGGATGGATCCACAGCCTCCTTGGGCAACCTGTTCCAGTGCATCACCACCCTCTGAGTGAAAAACTTCCTCCAGCTGACTTGTTGTGTTTTAGATCAATATTATCGATATGATGCCACACAGACAAATGAAGTAAGAAGTCTGATATCTGATAATATAGCAACATGTTTTATCATATGAATTTCTTTTCCTAAGTTGCAGAAATTTAAGATACCAGAGAAAACTGACTTCATTTACTTATGCTTAGGACAAACCACTTTGCCTATACACTACAATTGCAATAACTTTGATTTTCTGCCCTTCTACTCAGATGGAACTCCAGAAATGTCTGTACTGTTTAGGATATTCATTACTTGTTCAGGAATTTTGCCAGCCAGTCTGTCTCAGATGTCATTACAAACACAGAAGTTGATGTAGTTTTACAAAGAGAATTGTAAAAGTGTTTGTGTGTACATGAAATGCTCACGTCTGGCTCAGTGACCCTCTGCAGAAAAATGTAGGTCCTAGAGAAACCAGGCCTTCAATCAAATAATTATTTTTAATTATTAAAAGGAATTAAATCTTACAGAAGATTGAAGAGATATAGCTCTTGACAAGTGCTACAGCATGTTGTGTAAGGAGTAGAAAGTAAAGTAACATATGTAAAAAATCCATTCCCCAAAGAAAAAAAAAGAAAGAAAGAAAAAAAGAAAAAGGAAAAAAGAAAAAAAATATATATTTTATCTGAAAATTATTACATGGAAGAAGAAAAACAGAAAGTTTGCCAGGCTGCTAAGATTTCTTCCTATATGCAGTGCTCCTATTGCCTTGCTTACAATTATTTTTTTCGTAGGCTTCCAGTGTTTAAGACATTGCATCTGTCTACTTTGGTGCCCACAGTGGTGTCACCTGTAGGATACCTAACAGCTTCAAAGTGTATGCTTTTGTCAGAGAAGAATCTTTCTGATTGGTTTGTATGATCTTGCCTGACACACATAGACTTCATCATGGAAATTTTTATTCACCATTACCAAAGCAGATGAATTGCAATGTTATTGCCAGTGTGACTGTTATACTTTCAGCTGTCTATGTGTGGGGATATAGGTTCTCTGAAAATTTGTTTTGCTTATGAATGAAGAAATATGTAAATACATTTGTTCCTTAAATGTGGCTGAAGCAGTATTTCTTTGCGTGCAAACAAAAGCCATTCTCATTTAATATGTTCAGTTAGTAAGGAGATCTGTAGGCAGCCTGGACTCCAAGTCACCTCCAGTCATTTTGAATATGGCATACGTTAGATTCACTCCATTTCTTTTGCTGAAAACCGATGGAGGAATTAATATCATAACATGGAGGATCGTGAAAAAGGATGGAGGAATTAATATCATAACGTTAGCTTCTCAACTATTGCTTTAGTTGTTCTTCTGAAGCTGTATGTTGGTCCTACATACAGAGTACAATGTTTTTCTAGAAGAAATTTACTTATAAAATGTAAGCAACAACAAAATCAGAAGTGTATATTTTAGCACTGTGTTGCATGCATAGACTATAGTAACAATATAATTTCATAATGTTAGTTCAGAGCTCAGAGTGTTGAATGGAAACGAGTCTCTTCAACTTCTTCAACTGGAGAAGTATCTTAACCATGCAGTGACACTTCCTGTAGTATATACTCCAAATCCCACTGAAATGAGAGTCCTTCTATCATTTTCAAAGACTTTATATTAGCCTTCAGAGGCCAAACAAACCTGTGAAAGAGAGACAGATACCAGTTTGTGCATTCTTCTCTAATTCCTTGAAAAATTTTCTCCATGTATATACGAGGGTTGAAAATTTATATTAAGAAGATCCTTTTAAACATATGAGTTGTTTGATATTTTGGTAGAAATTACCCCAGGTGATCAATAACATCAAATTCACTTATCAGACATGAAATGCTGATAAATTCCTGTAGAGTTAGATAATTCATTCATGATCCTTGAGGTCCCTTCCAACCCAGGCCATTCTGTGATTCTGTGTGATTCATTGCTTTTATGAATGCTACTTTATGTCTTACCATTTATCCTAGAGCAGGTACTATTGCAGACAAATTTTTGTGTTTCTCATTTACAATTCATGTTTCCACTTTCTAGAAAATATGTGGATTTGGTATTATTCACCTATTTGAATCACTGTTTTTTGACCATTACTATTGATCTTCTGAATTGTATAAAATGTAGCACAGACTAAAGGCTTGCCTTACGGCTTATTTCTGGCATATTATAGCATTGTCATAATGAATCAAATTAATACATATACAACTAGTGTTTTTCTATGGGATTTGAGTGCTTAGGGGATTTTGAAGATCAGGAAATTAAATAAAATACTTAATTCTGAAATGAACTTCAGAATATCTAAAAGTTTATCTTTATAGCCCTTATCTGTGGTTTGTTTCTTTACTCTCCCTTATAAGCAGTATTTGAAAGCATGATGCATAAGTTTACTAGGATTTTTACTCTTTTCTTTCCCAAATAAGGTTCTCTCTGCTGAAGCTGAGAAAATTTCCTTATTTTTCAAAGGAATAAAAAACTTGCAAGCACTCCTGTGTTATTACTGGATGTCAAAGACATTTATTATATACATTATATAAATATATATATATAAATTACATATAAATTTATACTTAAACAAAGACATTTCTGTAACACTCATAACACTCATGTATCAGTGCTTCTCAACACACAAAAAAAGACAACAGTGACTAAGAAATACAGACTTTCTCTTATTTTCCAGTTCATCTTTAATTTGGTACAGTGTTTATTATTGTACTGAAAATAACTCTATGACAAGAAGCTATTTTCTGTTTAATACAACAATAGATAATCACTGGTATTCTAAATTCCAACAGTTTTCTTGAGAAATTATGAGATAAAATTTGGTGTGAAATACTAGTAGCTGAACAATGTTTAGTGTGCAGTATGACAATTCATTACTGTATGACTTCATCACTGTAACACAGGCAAGAAATATAGAGGGTTGTGCTAAGTGGAAAACAGTCATGATTGTCAAACTGTTATGCTTTTGGTTCAGAAAGTCCATACTAGCAAGACCAAGAAAGAAGACTTACAGGCTCAAGAATTCTAGAAGATGGGATATGGTGCTCAGGGTGCTCAACGAATTTCCTAATTCATTGCCAAAAAAATGAGGTGAAATATTCTAGGGGCATGTAGTTTAAAAGATACTTTAAAAAAAAAAAAAGAAAGAAAGAAAGAAAAAGAGTTAAGGATGGTTTTTAGTAGAGGAAAATTTCTTATGTACACCAAACAGGTAAAAATTTTTCTAAGCATCATTTAGGACAAAAGGGGACATCAGCATATATACATATACGTATCATTCATTCATAGAAAACTCTGAAAGTAAGTCTCCAATTTATTTCCATGGAAACTACAACGGATAAAGAGCACAATAACACTATTTGATAGAGCAAATATTCATGTATAAAACACTGTTTTTCAGCATAATCACCAGCATTAACTATACATTTTTGCCAGGCCTACATGCTGCTCTTGTACAAATCTGTAAGAGCAGAGGTGACCACTGTCACCACAGCTGAAACACACCACCCATTGCCTCACCATGCTCACATCCACTCTTTGGTCTCCATAAGCAAGCATTGATGAATGTGAATGGGTGGTATTTTTTTCCACATGGAGAAATTCAGTTCCACACCTTTGCTTCATCCACACTTCTATGACAGATGTCATTTTGCCAGACTGCCTCTCTTCTGCCATCTGTTGCATGAATATCCAACAAAACGAAGTGGGATATTGCTGTGAAGGTTCATCCTTTGCTGTCATACAACAACATCTGCCTCCGGCATTGTGGGCCAACATAATAAAACAGGAGGCATTAATTTTGGAACAGCCCTTGTATATTTATGCAGTTCTAACCATCCAGAAATGTTAAAGTATTGCATAAATGGTAACAAATGAACTCTTCCAGAAACATTTTACTGACAAGAAAATTAAGCTACAAGAGGCTAACAATCTTCTCCACGTCTGCATAAATCAAGTCAGCCATGCACATTCCTTGTTATTACTCAGCATAACAAAGCTTTTATAATCCACTGTTGGAGAAGATCAGTGAACAAAAGGAACGGAGAATTCTACTTCAGGATAAGATGTTCGAAGAAGAAAAATATCAATCTATACTAGTGTCAGTTGTGAAAAAATTAAGTTCACAGAGATGTTTTGAGAAAGGATGTAAGAAAAAAGTCTTCATATTCAGTTTCCTCACCTCCTTTTGTCCTAGTCATGGGTTTTTAATGTCATGGTGAATTGTTTGCCATATGTATCCAAAATGTTAGAAGAAATAATATGATAACAAAAGGTGTCCCTTTCTGTGCCAACATCTATGATGCTAGGAGTGAACCAGATCCAAAGCTGGGAACTTTTGGCCTTGAAATACTACTTACAGTGATAAGAGAATGTCTCAGTTTTGTTATTTTCTAAAGCTGAGCTGTATTTACTTGAGGGTTCTTGAACACTGTCCATTTTAAAGGCAGAGTGAGAATTTTTTATTGCTTGCACCTTTACAGAGAGAGAGTAGGAGATATAGGACTGCTGTGCATTTCCACCATACAGTAAAGGGATGTGATCATATTACAACATCTGTTACTTGAGTTTGGGGAAATGGATGAGATTGGATTAGAAATACAAAGTGCATTGTCCTGTTTCAATAAAAGGCACATGTAAAAACCGCATAGCAAGCTTACTGCTGTGTCTTTGCCAGGGGACCCATATTAGTCTAATACAGTTAAGATACAAACAGCTAATGTACTCTTTACTTGTGCTGTGATGACAATGGGAAATTTATTTCACAGTTCTTTCTTCTGGGTTGAGAGGAACTGTTCTACAGTTTTCTGGTTTGTGAAAGAGTGGGAGGAGCCAGGGGATTATGTGCATCCTCAGCAAGGTAAACCTGGATTTAATTTATTGTGAAACCTAGGTGAGAGATTTTTGTGTTTACAGAAGAGGGGCAGTGTTAGGTTTGAAAGTTCTCAATTTTGAGCTGTTTTGGAAATGAATTTAAAATTCACACTTCTCCATTAAGTTTATTTCTTCTTGAGATGGTGACTGAGTGGTGTATGCTTCCCAAATCTTTTATTTTGAATTTCTTTTATTTCTCTCTAAATTGACTTATTAGACTTTAAATTTGAACAGCTTTGTTTTTCTAGCCTATTTACATCTGTATCTTTCCATGAGCATAAGTCCAACCACATGAAATAATCGTTGCTCTTTTTCTTAATTTCACCTGATTTGCATTTGGAGTAGCAAAGTAGATTGATTCCATTTTCTTCCACGGTAGGCTGAGAATTTCACACTGATGATTTCTGTCCTTGTCTATGGGAACTGAGCCAGTTTACAACATATAATTGAGAACTCCTAACAAACATGTTTCTTACTTTATTGCTCTGAATTTTGCCTAGCATAGATTTTGCCTTTTCACAGTGTTTGTTTTGATCATTTTTGCTTTTGTTTCCATCACTAACAATCACATTTTCAGTATTATTATTGCCTTTTGATACTTAGACGTGGTGCTTGATTATGGGGTCACATGCAATTTCCTTTTTAGAATATTTACTGCTGTCACTGGACATTCATGAGCCAATCTTAAAAAAGACTCATACATATATTTTGTGATTTATGATTTAAATCATATGAGACGGATCAGGATCATAGGATAATTCAGGTTGGGAAAGACCCTAGGAAGTCTCTGATCCAATGTGCTGCTCACCACAGGATTAGGTCTGAGGGCAGACCATGGTGCTCAGGACTTTTTTCCCATCAGGGTCTGAAAATTTTCAAGGATGGAGATTGAACTGACTCAAAACCAGGCATCACAGAAAGCAAATCAAATGCACAATTTTTTGCAGGAGTACTATTTTACACAGATATGCGCTTTTTTTGAATATCACAGCTGTCTGGTACAATAAGGCTGCTGAACAAAATTCTTGGAAGTTGTGTATAGGGAATACTCAAAGGACACAGATTCTTTGTATGTTTATTTGTGAACAGCAACAAATTACGCTCCTTAATTATTAATTTTAATGGAAATATTTTTTAAAATGACCATTTATCATGACGTGCTTCAAACATTCTATTTTCAGTATTGCAGTCTCTGTGGATTAATATAAAATTCCCCCATCACCGCAAATAACAGGTCTCACCTCTCCACTCCATTTCTTTTCAATTCTCTTTCACTTCCCTGCATCTGGTGGTGCAATCCTGAATTCTCTCATACATCTCTCAATGAGCTAATTAAGTTTATGATATCTAGGTCAGTTTTTGAAGACATATTGAATACAACTTGTTAATGTACAAAGCCAAAAAAAGAAAGAACAAGATATGAAGAGAAAAGAGTTGCTTACTCCCTGGAGATCATAATGTGAGATTGCTCAGCAGTCTTCATCTCTAAAATTTTCTTTAAAATGTATTTTAAATAATATTTTAAGTACAAGTTTAAAAACGTCACTTTTACTAGATTAAATAGAAAATAAGTTTATAAATGTTCACTTTGAATCAAGTTACACTCACGATTTTATTTTCAGTAAAACTTATTTTTTAGGTTTTCTTTGTTTTAAGAATGTCATGAATATGTGTGTCTCTGTGTGGACTACACATGTTCATACACACAGACATTAACATAAGTGCATGCACTAACACTAATATGTATATATACCTACATTTCCCAGGGATGTTATGTTTCTTGCTATGTTCTAATCCATCTGTCTGGAATGTTTGTGGCAAGAACTACTACACTGTGTGTCATAGGAATGTGTCTAAATTTCATTAAACATCAAATCAAAATGTGCTATCTGAAAGCAAACTTAGTGAAATATACAAAATTGATGACATATTGAAAGAAATGGACAATAAAATATTGGGGAAGGATCTTACTATATGCTATATACAGACTGTAAGAAAAAACAAACAAACAAACAAAAAAAACCCTCCAGCAATTCTGAAGAATAATTATGTAATTAAAGTCTTTGAAGTGAAAATGTTCAGGGTATGGTGCTAAGTTTGTGTATTCTGACAACTAAATGCTTAACTATGCTACTTTAATATTCTGTTAATAATGGACTTCTCTATGGAATAAAAAGAAAATACTCAATGCTGCAAAATAATTAACTTGAGCAGTTTTCAATTGTGAAATGTTTGCTCTTAGTTAAAAGCTCCATTCAGACTGAAAAGCTCAATAAATAAATATCTCCAAGTCTAAGTCAAAAGATGAATAGAAAAATGACAGCTGGAAAGGTTTCAGGGTTCATTACTCTATCCTAGTTCCCTGCCCAAACACCTCATTTTCATTCCTTTCTGTCAAGAAACAAAAGCATAGAAACTTTAAAATTGAGAACTCAAAGGCAAGAGGGTGCCATTTTAGACCTGTTTCAGATGATCTGTCCAAACAGCTTCCAAACCTATCAGCAATGGGCAGACAGTTAATGAATTATAAAGTACATGTATTATTTATATTTACACCATTTTTGATATTTCCAGATGTGGGGAGTCTTTTGCCATGTTTTTAAGTGTACTGGAAAACTTACTTAATCACTACATTAAATAGATCATTAATTGTAATTTGTTTCATTGTTGTTGAGAACTACTCCCATACAATGTCATTAGCAGTTATAGAGAAAATAAAATGTTTAATTTCCCTTGAGAGTGGAAATATGAATAGAAATGTTTACTTCCTCTCATATAATCCAGTATTCTTTTTTCACATGTCATGATACAAGCCAAGCAATCAAACATAAATAGCTGATTTCTTCTGTTGTAGGTCCTCACACCTGATGAAAAATTAAATCTCTAATTGAAAACAAAATTATACTACTATAAGAAATAATATACTAAAAAAAATACTATACTACCACATAGGAAATGAATTTCACAAACACTGAATCTGCATACTTGGGCTATTCTCCTTTCACTGGTTTACTTTCTTAATCCAACTAGAGAAGAGTTTTCAAACAGGGTATGGCAGCCTGGACCAGCTTCAGGTCAGTCCTCTCATCATTAAAGTAGATGAATGGGCTAGGCTCACGTTTTCTGATTTGGATCAGAGACATCTTCACAGAGATATTTATAAGCATGCCTGACTTCTGTGACAAAACAGCCCAAGGAGCAATGGCTAATGGCCACAAGTGCAGGGCTAGGCACAGCACAGTGCAAGGCACATGGGCTGCAGGAGGTGGGGGAAGATGTGCACACAACATCTTGTAAAGCCTGTCCCTACACTGAACGACTCTCTATCCACACAGACCAGAAACCTTTGAACAAGGAGTTGCAGTGGGTCTCCTGCAGGATATATTATCACCTGTGGAAGTGAACCCTAGCTCATGTGCAGTGATTTTCTCAGTGAATCACCTTCTTGTGTTCCTAAAATCAAAGTGTCAGCAGCTTTAAGTCGTGTTAGTTGAGGAATCAGTGCATGTCTCATTGCAGTCTGCATCATCCACCTTAAATAAATCACTGTAAATGTGTAGTCCCTTCCTTAAGGGAAAGATGAAGCTGCAGAAAGGATCAGTCCGCAGCGACTTAAAGTCCTGTGTCATTTAATCACAAAGTCAATAGCTCTCTTCATCCCAGGGTGAGAATGCTGCTAAAACAAACTGCTTTCTGTTCTGCAGCGACGCCTGAAAGAGTTTGCGCTGTAGTAATCCCAAATCCAGGGGCAATCTATTAAGAACTCAGCACCACCGATCCTGAGAATCAACTAATCAACTGATAAGCACATTCTACCCACCTCCCCCCACTCACGGCTTTTTTTTTTTTTTTTTTTTTTTAAGCTTAATCCTCTTAAAGATTGTGCTAAGTAATGAAAGGATGGGATGAAAGAGGCCTTTTTCATTACTACCACATAAACTTCTTGTGTAAATGTTTCATTAACACACTGCCTGACCAGTATTTATTTCTCCCCTCCCCCACCGCCATAGTTCTGCGGCAGCCGGCAGGGCTAAATGCATGATTTACACGTTTAAGAGAAACGCTCCCACACTTGAATGCTGCACTATTCTTTAGAGAAGGAGAGAGCTACCAAAAAAAAAAAAAAAAGCATTGTGGAGGACATTTTAATTTACAACTCTTTTTCTTCATCTGTGCTTTATAAGATCTATACCTTCCAACTGAACACTAGTTTTGTTTTTCATTTGGGGTGTGCTTCCTTTAATACGTGGTCGTCTCTTGCAAGCACCCTCAGAGGCAACCTGACATTTATTAGGCACGATGGGTTTGAAGAGATATTTATATATTTCTAGATTATTGGAGAAAAAGGCAAAGTGATTCAAAGGAGGCTTGCCCTTACGTACTCTGATGTATTGGCAATGCATTGCACTTTAAGCCTACGTATCCCGTGGTATCTGCTTCTACAAACAAATGTAGAGAAAGAAGAAGGTTTAAATATGTCAGGTGAAGGCTTGCAGCAAAACCAGTTTTTTGTTGGTTGGTTAGCTGGCTGTTGGTGGATTTTTTGTTGGTTTGTTTTTATGTTCGAGCCAAAAGATGTAGCTTTCTTTATCAAAAAAGGCATTGCATAATATTTCAATCTTGCCATATGATTGCAGTCATGAAGTTCCTTGTTCTAGAGCTAATCCTGTGAAGCTTGGGTGTCCAACATTTTGGCTTGCCTGGGCCGTACTGAGTGAAGAGAAATTATCTTGGGCCGCATTTAAAGTATGTAGTGTAGTTAATGCATATAAATAACTGAAACATAAAAACATAAAAATAGCAACAAAAGCATAAAACTAGTGGGACATCTGTCCTTTTCGTAAAATTAATGTATCAGGCTTGTTCAGTGGCAGTGCCTGCAGTACTTAGTGAGTTTCCAACGTGTTCATCAGAAATTTATGATGAAACATAGAATCATAGAATGGCCTGGGTTGAAAAGGACCACTATGATCATCTGGTTCCAACCCCCTCTTATGTGCAGGGTTGCCAACCACCAGACCAGGCTGCCCAGAGCCACATCCAGCCTGGCCTTGAATGCCTCCAGGAATGGGGCATCCACAACCTCCTTGGGCAACCTGTTCCAGTGCATCAACACCCAGTTTAGTTCTCCTGTACATTATCCTTTAAAGTCAGTTGTTCACAAATGCACATACTGCCAAAAAGTGGCAGGACATGATTGTGTCCCACAATCATGCAAGACATGATTGTGAAGTGAGGGACATTTTTCTCTGGTAAGATGGAAGCCTAATGATCAAATTTTTCTTTTAATTGAATATCTGATTGCAACTCTATATATTCTATTTGAAATTTTCCAGGTATTGTATTTATGTTGATTGAAAATGAAGTCACAAACATGCAAATAAATGACAATTTTCTCAGCAATCTTGAAACCATTTCTCAAGTTCCTTTATCAAAATGAAAAGCAAGGGTTGCATAATTTTTTTCTGTTTACAGGTCTGTGATTAGGCAGAAGCTATACAATTATTTGGCGTAACTTGAGTTAGCACTATACTGCACTAACTTGAGCTAGCACTATACTGTACCCTGCCTTGGTTTCAGCTCAAGACACTGCCAGTTGCATACCAATGTATGGTTGCTGATGAGTAGTGGGTGCACACTTAGGGCTGGGCCGGGTTGCTGGGCAGGGAAGAGTCACTGGCACAATTGTGCAGAGCAGGAGGTGTCTGTATTATGGGCTGTACTGGTGGCACATGTGTTGGGCATGCCTGCTCTAAGGCCTGGCTGTTTTCATAATCTTATTCAAACAGAAATAAGGTATTTTTCTCACAGTCGTTGTTTATGTAGAAATAAATACCACTTTCAATGTGGGTAGCTTCCAGGATAACAACATCCCACTGTATCTGGCTCATCAGTATCAATGTCAAGTAGATATGTTAAAGTCAACAGGAAGGCTTCCCTGGAGTTAATCAAGATTTACACACAGCAGTCCAGAGCAGATTTGGCACATCCTGCAGAACATTTGCAGAAATGCAAAGTACAATTTATCAATTTTAAAATACAGTTTCACAATTTACAGGAAGCGTTATTTTAATCTAGTGAACGATAGAATAACATATCTATTATCACAATCACCTCTCTCTTTTGTATGAAGTACATGAAAATGTTATTAGATTTGCATCCTATCGCAACTCACTTTACCTAAAACTAAGAAAAAAAAAATGGAAAAAATGATTTAAAATATAACCCCTAAACTGCAGTCAAATACTTATTTTCAACACCTTTTTTTTTCCTGTCAAAAGTAGAACTCATACTGCTACAGATCTAACCGTTACTACAGTTAGTACAAGGACCACTTTTAGTCTGGTGTATAGAAGACTGTTTGCTGCCATGACCGTGATCTGTTTTCAAAATGAATAGATTCATTTGGATCAAAAGTCTCCCTGGGGGTAAATGCCTAAATGCATTCAACCTTCGCAAAAGTTGAAAACATCAATACCTTCATAAAGCCACTTTGATTTATATTGACTAAGATTGTGCAGCTAATTCACATACATTGTTTACTTCACAGAGCTTTTAACATGGTATTTGATTTATAGAAATAGTGATTCAACTTCTACAAAGAACTGCAGAATAAGACCTCCCCCAGATTCTTTCATTAGTTCAAAAATGCTGAAAGTCAAAATAAGCCTATCATTGCACTACAAAAATTGCTCAATAAACGTTCATGTGCGCTACATTTTTTACTTGCTTAGTAACAGGTAATAGCAGTGTAGATCTGTCAGGTAAGGGGCAATCAATTATCTAAGCATGTCACTGATGTGACTGCAACAAAACCATTGATTTATATCTCAGCAGAAAGCATCTCTGAAGTGTCTTTCTCCTGTTCAGTTCTGCACATAATAATAAAAATTAGGAAACTAATAAATAAAAAATTCTGAAGGTTTTTTCTTTTTTTGGAAGGCTATTTTATTTTATTTTATTTTATTTTATTTTATTTTATTTTATTTTATTATGCTTTTTCCATTTAGAAACTGTAATCTGTGACCCTCAGCAGGAAGCAATTAAGGCACATTGGTAAACCCACATAAATAACATACCAAATCCCATAGAAATAATTGCAGTGCTTACATTTGGTATGAGTTTAGAATGTTTGTTTGATGCTACACCAAAAATGTCTTTTGTAGCTCATTAAGCAAACCAACAATTTTTTAAATGAAAGTTTTCTCTAGTATATGAAGAGGAGCAGCTCAATTACTTTGTATGTTTTAATTAATCTTTCCTGAGATATATTATTTCTAATTCTTCCTGCTTTGGAGTCAGACGCAAGAAATTGTTATGTGTATATATAACTGGGCCCACAGATATGGAAAGAATGAAAAGAGAGAGAGAGGGAGAGAGAGAGAGAAACAGGAAGAAAGAGAAGGGGAAGGGGAAGGGGAAGGGGAAGGGGAAGGGGAAGGGGAAGGGGAAGGGGAAGGGGAAGGGGAAGGGGAAGGGGAAGGGGAAGGGGAAGGGGAAGGGGAAGGGGAAGGGGAAGGGGAAGGGGAAGGGGAAGGGGAAGGGGAAGGGGAAGGGGAAGGGGAAGGGGAAGGGGAAGGGGAAGGGGAAGGGGAAGGGGAAGGGGAAGGGGAAGGGGAAGGGGAAGGGGAAGGGGAAGGGGAAGGGGAAGGGAAGGGAAGGGAAGGGAAGGGAAGGGAAGGGAAGGGAAGGGAAGGGAAGGGAAGGGAAGGGAAGGGAAGGGAAGGGAAGGGAAGGGAAGGGAAGGGAAGGGAAGGGAAGGGAAGGGAAGGGAAGGGAAGGGAAGGGAAGGGAAGGGAAGGGAAGGGAAGGGAAGGGAAGGGAAGGGAAGGTGGACTCCAAATTCATCCTGTGCTCCACTTAGGAAAAGAGCACCAAATATAAGGTAACCTTTTCCTGAATTTGCAAGCTGCATAAGTTTTACAGAGAGCTGAGTTAATTTAGGGACTGAGATTGTAGACACAACTTACAGAAATGGTGCTTTCATGACAGATCACAAATGTGACGATTAGAAAATAACAATGACAGAGCAGTTATTTTGTCAGGATTGCATTTTCTGGATTAAGCTGTTGATAAACAGATTTGTGTGTGTGGTTACAAGAAAATTCACGTTTCCAGGGCAGATAAATTTGGAAAGCTTAAACACACCATAGTGCTAGTCAGAATCTCACAGTTAATTAAAGGAGTGGAAAGTATCAAGGCTTGCTCCCCTCTGCATGAATAATTCACTTCCTGAATCCATTATTAAAGCCAGTTACTTTGCCACAATCATTTGCAGCCTGTGATGCCTTGGTCTCAGAAATGAGACAAATTGCAACAAGGCCTGCAGCTATATTAATAAATTGAAATGAACATTTATTTGCTCATCTAATTACAACTGTAGTTTTTTCCAAATGATATAGTAATGCATTACCTTGGCAGCAAATACCTGCTGCAAGAAGTAATTAGCAGAAACACTTCTTATAAATTTCTCTTTCACTGAAAAAAAGGCTTTCCTTTTGATTTTGTTTCCTTTAAAATTGTTTGCTTTTAACCATGTTTATGGTGAATTTCGCATAGTTGAAACGATGTGTTGGCAGTACCTGCAAGAAGTCACAAACTTATGAACAAAACTTGCATACATAAAACACTACATCAACTCCTTGCTACAGGTGTAATCAAATGATAGGCACTTTGAATAGTATTTGAAAAATGTTACCATTGCAAAGCTCTTCATAATCTCATATGCAAATAAACTATTTAAAAATGAAGAAACTGCTGATAATCCAACCGTACTGAACTAATGAAGTCTATTACCTTCAGACCTCATCTTGAATTTACTAACTTAATTTCTATTTATTTTCAGGTACATTTGCTTGAAATGCTCCCTGCCACATCCTTATCTTTAATTTGGAGAGTTATGGTTTTAAAAGGTAGACTATTCGGTGGATAAGGAATTGGTTGGAAGGTTGCAGCCAGAAGGATGTGGTCAAAGAATCTGTGTTGAGGTGGAGGCTGATAAGGAGTGTCTGGCAGGTGTCTGTCTGGAGTCCGGTACTCTTTAGCATCTTTAAAAATGACATCAGTGATGGATTGAGTGCATCTTCCACAAGTTTGCTGATGACACCAACCTGAATAATGCAGTTGATTCAGCAAAAGGAAGGGATGACATCCAGAAGGGTCTTGATAAACTTGAAGGGGTCTGTGTGAACCTGATGAGGTACAACAGAGAAAAGCGCAAGGTTTTGCACTTGGGTCAAAGTAATCCCAGATATGTATACAGCCTGGGAGAAGAACTTATTGAAAGTAACCCTGTTAAGAAGGACTTAGAGGTCATGGTAGATGAAAAACTGAACATGAGGCAGCAGTGCATGCTTGCAGCCATAGTATCCTGGGCTAAAACAGAAGAGAGGTGGTGAATAGAATGATGCAGGTGATTGTCCCTCTCTCCTCTGCTCTTGTGAGGCTCCATCTGGAGTACTGCATCCAAGTCTGGAGCTCCCTGTGCAAGAAAAATGTGGAGAGGGTCCAGAGGAGGGACACAAAGATGATCAAAGGGTTGGAACACTTCTCCTATGAATACAGGTTGAAGGAGCTGTGCTTGCTCATTCTGGAGAAGGCTGCAGGGTGACCTCATTATGGCCTTCCAATACTTGAAGGGAGCTTATAAGCAGGAGGAAAATCGACTTTTTACATTGGTAGATAGTGATAGGACAAGGAGGAATGTTATTAAAGCTAAAGGATGGAAGATTTAGATTAGATGTCAGGGGGAAGTTTTTCACAGAGAGAATCATGAGGTGCTGGAACAGGTTGCCCAGAGATGCTCTGTCCCTGGAAGTGTTAAAGCGTGTAAGCTGCATGGGACCTTGGGCAACTTGATATAGCAGTTGGCAATCCTGCTTGAAGCAGAGTGGGTGGAACTGATGATCCTTGAGGTCTCTTCCAACCTAAGACATTTTATGGTTTTATGATTTACTACAAAAGGAAATTCAAAGTTAAGCAAAGTTTTCCTGTCAGTGTGATGTTGTCTGTGAAAGTAACAGAGGTGTTATAAAGTCTCCTTTTCTGTAGATGTATTTTGAGTTAAAACAGCAGGATTAGCTACAAAAATTTTAGTTTTCCCATTCTTCAGACTCTCATAGAATAAAAGCCACTCCAATTTATCACCATGTCTCTGCAACAGGCTTACAGATTTATGCTTGTCAGCTCTGTCTATTGTTATCACGGAGCCAACACACAAATGGAAGCAGAAGTGAGAGCATGCTATTGTCACAGTTTTAGCCTCCTTTTCTTCTCCTTTTCACATCAGTAAGCCAGCATGAAAATTGAATTTGTGGAAAAGGGGTTGAACCAAAGTATTAGAAACTGATAGAGTGTGTCAGCGTGTAAAGATATTGATACAGATATTGATACAAGTATCCCCAGATTTCATTAGTTATCTAGACATTGAAACAAATAAATAAATAAAAGTGAAAGGGAATAGATAAAATGGTATAAATCCAAACGATTACTCAGGAAGATATCACAGTGAAGAAAAATATTGTAGAGCAGCACTGTATTCAACACAATTTCAGCAATGCTCTGCAAGGGCGTATACACACCAAATGTTAATACTAGAAAAAGTTTACATTGTAACCTAGAGAGAAAATGGATATTGATGACCAAAGGAGGGCTCTTTCTGAACAGAATAATCATTTTTCTTTCTCACTTTTTTAAATAAATTCCTGTCGTTGATTTGTTTGATATTTCATAATTACATGTGAAATATTTTCTTGTGAATCATTTTCCAGGTTGTATTTTCTAGTTTCCACTAGACATACTGTAAGAAAATAAACTGAAATGATCTTTATTTAATAGACTTGGGAATAATCATTAAATTTTTTTAGTGTTATGATTAATCCATGGATATGGCATTAGTCAGCGTGGCTGAGTTTGAGCCTGCAATTTTTTTTTTTTTATTTTTTTTATTTTGAGATCTAAGCACATAAATAGATTTGAATGTCCAGCCTCCTTCCTCCTGGTATGCTTTCATCCAGCATGGGAAAGCAAAGCCTGTGTGCTTAAAGAAGCATGTCAAAACTGCTTTGTGAAGAAGGGGGAAAAAAGCCATAGACCAAGTGACAGAACTAAGTTTAGTGTGCTAATCATATTCTTTCTTCTTGTAACCTAAGGAGTCCTGCTGTAGAATTTAAATGAAATGAATGGTGTTTCAGACACACGGTTAGTGATTTTATATGGTCAGTGTCATTTTTCTTCTTCTGGGAATTCAATTTGTTCCCATTATGTCAAGGTCACAGATTGGGGAATCTTAGAGAACATTACTTCTCTGCCTTTGATGCAAAGGGTCAGTGGATTAGTACAAAGGAGAATTAATCCAGTGTGCTTGCTCACCAAATGATATTTAAGTCATTTTTAATGAATGACTAGGAGTTCCCATTAGTTTCCTTGAAGAAAACAGAAGCAAGCCTCCAAACAATGACTTCATAAATGAATATTCAAGGAAAGTACGACTTTGTTGTCAGCTCTAATTGCTAGTTTTACCTTATTAGAAGAAACTTTCTGTTGCTGAGTTTGACATACATTTGTTTGCACACTGTTATTAGTCAAGTCTCATTGAAGTCTTGTAATTAACACCTCTGTATTATCTCATGCAATAAAAATGAAGACTAAAATAGATGACTCACTTTGTTTTAGCTTTGCTCTTGTTTTCTGGTACAGAAATACTTAAGAAGTGTGAGCTCATCAAACTGCTATACAGAGTCAACAGAAAGCATTAAAAAATTTTGAGGAAGGAGGGCATCAAAGCTCATTCAGAACCAAACTCTAAGGTCCCAGAGAGCAGAGTGCCATGGTGCAGATACAGTGTAGTTTTTACTGCTATGGTTGCACCAGAATTGTTCTCTGTGTCTGATTTTCCTTACCTCAAAAGACAGTGTCCACTTATGTATTCCTCACTTAAGACAGGGAAAATATATATTCATACAGCCTTTCTCCATTGCCATGACAGTGCTCACACTAGGGAAACTGTACTTTTAAAGCAACTGATGGCACATTTGCTCACTGAAATTACATTCACAAATGCTGTTGCACATAAGGAACCACTCTTCCCTTCCTCTCATTCAATGTTGTAATGGATGGGAGAAAATAAACAGTACACAACTCAAAAAAAAAAAAAAAAAAGTCAAAAATTCTAAGACAGTTGCAAGGATGTTTTACTGTGATCTCTCAGTGCAGTCACTCAGTTTATAGCTGTTTCCAAAGCAATATGCAATCCAGTCATTTAGTTATTATTGTTGAGAACTTAAATACTCAAATAATGTCTGAGCTTGTTTACTGGATAGAAGATAGCCAAGAAAGTTTGAAGAATTAACATGTACCTGTAATTTCCCACAACTTTGCAACAGCCATCAGAATGGGAAATTACTGAGGGAGACTGAAGTGCTCAGAACTGCTGGCTTATGTTGTAAGTATTCACAGCCCTCATAACAGAGGATTGCAGTTTGCTACAGTTTGCATCATTGTCATCACTACTGATCTAACCTCCTGCTCTATTATTTTGCTATTCAAGAATAACCATCTCAAGTTACAAATGTTATCATGATTTGCAGAATTATTAAAGATGGTCACTTCATTACAGAGATCCCAGAGGTGTTGTATATAGTGAAGTTGCATTAGTTGTGTTCAATGGAAGATGGCAGATGCTTAGGCATGACTGAAGCTAACAATACTTCACCTCGAGCCTAGCAAGGCTGCCTCTCATGTGTGCACAGGTGTATACCGCCATGTTTGTTTGCAATATATCATTGCACAGTAGAACTTGTCTTAAAATAAGATCTTGCAGTGTTTTGTAACCTTCAAACAGGACTTCTAACAATAGGACTTCTTTTTGCTTTGAGCACTGACCTAATAACTAAAAACATTCAGAGTGAAGCACTGAATGCTATATACCAATCTAATAAAAATGTTTCTAGAGGAGATAAGCAGTAGTTTTGGAGGCATTCATATTCCAGAACCACTCCTGATAGAAATGTTGCTTTACTGGTTTCAGAGTAAATTTATCATCTGTTTTACTTTTACAAGACTTGGACAGAATAAAAAGCTGAGCAAAAGGGATTACTCACACAAGTACTTTGCTTTGTAACACAGGCTTGTCTACAGCAGAGTACACGAAGACAGACACAGTGAGGGAAAACAAGGAGAGTAGCTGCTGCAGTGATGGACGTATTAGTTTGAATTTGGTTGTGACAACATTGGCTTCATTAAGAATTTATCAGCAGCATAAATTGCGTTTTTGTTGTAGTTTCTCCTGTCTTTATACTGGCAGATAGACCTACTTGCTGCTCCATGTGAAAACGGAGATTGACCTCTCAGATAGAGTGGGACTGCCTTTGTATTACTAAGGCAGAGTTCACCTTCTTGTAACCACAGGATGGGCAAAGAGGTGGCTGCATTACTGACCCTGGGATGCTGACCTTGATACCAGTCCCTCATATGGACTTCTTCCATGTGTTTGTAAATCTCTGACTACTTCTGTGAAAGAGGGTGATGGCAGCTGTGCCCACATAACATTTGTACTCTGTTCATGGAGAAGCCAAATTATAGCTTTTTATTTGCTCTGTCTGGAACGGAAGCTCTTTTCTCTTGTCATCAGTGTTATACATAAAGAAGTTTCTGCTAACTATACATTAAGATTCTTGCTTGATGTTTAAAAAACTTGAATGTTAATACCAGTGATATTGGTTGTTAAAAATACCTAAAGGCCATTTGGTTGGTTAATCAGCAGAGAAAGATTAATGGTTTAAAATCTGGTCATTAAGTACGGTAGCAAATGTTTTTCAGTGAGGTTATTGCTACCATAAACTTTAATCAATGCTTCATAAGCAGCAGCCTCTGGTTCAGTGTTCTGACTAATGACAAATTAACTATTTCTTAGCAGTTAATAAAGACTTTTCACCATTTTGCATACAGAACATGATTTCTTTTGTTGGTAATTAACACTCTCCCCTGGGTGCTAACTCCATATATCCATACTAAAATCTTCACTGGCAGAGATTAAAAGCAGCAAATGTAACAGTATTTCACTAGAGGTTTTTTTTGTTTTGTTTTGTTTTGGTTTTGGTTTTGGTTTTGGTTTTTCCTTTAAGTTGTCTACTTAAAACAGGCAAAACAAGTTCTAAATTTGCTGAATAGTATCAGTAATACTGTTGCTCCTTTTGCTTTTCCTCTTTTTTTCAGTGAAACTTTTTACACTTAGATCTAAAAAACAGGAGTCTGAAAGTTGTTAATGATCTACAAAAGGGAAAATGGGAGGGATGAAGGTTAGAGTTGCTTGATTTTTCATAAGGTTAACTGCAGTTGGTGTGAAAAAAAAACACAAAAAAACCAAAAAAAAAAAAAAAACAACAACAACAACAAAAAACCACCAGAGAGCACTAATAAATATATGCCTTATAATAGTGGAAGGGAAAAGGTGTACCTAACCTTTCTAAATAGCCTAAGGGCAGGGCTTTTCTTTTCAATGGAAAGGTCATCTAGAATGAATTAAAATCATTTTCCTGCTGAGGTCCAAGCATGTGGCTTCACTTTGAAGACTATAATGGAGCTGTTTTCACACATGTATCTTACAGTCAATCTTTTAGAGAATGCATTAGCATATATTCAGTCAAAAATTGCAACTATTACACGGCTTCCGAAGGATGAAATTTTCTAAATTGTTATTAAAGGCAAAAGGCTTTACAAGATGCTTAATTATCTAGTTTGTGTTCTTTCAGTGACAGTCTTTTGTCACTTAATCCTTCTCATGTTTTAATATTGCTTATTCTCATTCTGAGTTAAATGCTTTAGTCAATATCCTGACTTGAACAAAACTGTTCAAAAAAAATACTGCAGCACAAATTTTCTTCTACCAGCATGACAAGGAGAGGCTCTGGTACAGTAAATTTGAGGCAGAAGATTTTGGTACACCAATCTGAAAAGTGTATAGTGATATCAAACAGTACACAATTTACACTGCAAATATTAGTTCTTGATATTTTTATTTTTCCAAATTTCTAATCCCAAATATGATTTGTGCAATGGTTCATACTCAATAAATCAATCTGATCTAAATAAAATATGAATCAATTTTACTTTGCCTTCCATGTTTTTCAAAGATATATTTGTAAAGCTCTCCAAACAGCTATTAGTGCCATAATAAGATGGAGTGATAATACATTAATAATAATAATAATAAGCCAATAAAAATGAAACTTGGAAATGAAGTAAGCTATCATCAAGATTCCTCTAGGAGATCTTGCAAAATGTTCCACCAGTTTTTGTCCCCATTTACTTGCTGTGAAATTGACTCATAATTCATTTGGCATTCCTGGAAATCTTGGTAAGGAAAATTTTTGGCTTTGGCTTTCTAAACCAGCTTTGAAAAACTCGGAGAAGCACACACCCCTGGCATAAAGCAATATGCTTTGTCTATGATTCATGAAAACAGTGTCCTTGGCTGAGCTCAAGCTTTGAAGGTTAAGGATGGGAGAACAGTCATTCACTTTCTCCTAAAATCTCTTACAGTAGATTATTCTCATATACAAATCTGGACTCCTAGAACCTCTAAGGCTCTAGGTGCACAGGGGAGGAACAGTGATAGAGGAATCCAGTCCCTGACAGAGTGTGGAAACTCGATATTCTGTTCTATTACAAGCTATGATTTTGATGGAGCACACAAGGTTAAGATTGCTCTTAATTTTCATTTTGCAAGCTTCTTAGCTGAGTGACTTCTAAAGAACAAAGAATATACCTGAGAAAAATGTCCTTGGTGCTAGACTTCTGGATTGACTGTTACCTATATGTATGGAATGTAATGGAAAGGAATGGGCATGCAAAGTACAAAGTGCAAAAATTTAGATGTAAGTAACTGAAGATTTGAAAAACTTTAAAATGCCTCTATCCTAGGTCATTTTCTTCATCTCCTCTATCTGTTTTCTCTCCCTCTGTCTCTCTCTCTTTTTAATTTTCTTTCACAAAATGCATGTGAGTGTGTTTTTATTCCAATGCATCCCTCCCTTGTGGTTAGGTTCCACAGGAGGGTTCCAGCTTGTAAAGGTTAACCACGCAGAAATCAAGGCTTTGTGCATTTTTGCAAAGGTCACACTCATCAGCAGTTCCGGAAGAACTGCTGGGAAAGGCTATAGTAACTACTCAATGATTGAACTGTGGCTCTGCTACAATCACTGGTTGTGTCACTAAGAGATAAAGAGGCTGCTCAGTTACTTGAAATTCAATTTGTACGTTACTCAAATCTACCCCACCTCTTTCCTTCATGGTGCCTGGCAGCTGCTTACTGGCATTCTGAATTTCAAATACCTGAGCTGCAGGAAGCAGTTTAATAAACAGGATGGGTTTTGATTAATGTAACAAGCTGAAAATTGACAATGATGCAATGCGTATCTCAGCAAGAACCACAGACTTGGATCAAATCTCTCTGTGCTGACGAAGGCTGGTGTGGCAGAGACTTCAGCCAAAGACATCTATTTATATTTTGATAACATTTTGAATGGTCAAAAACTCCCAGTATGTAAGATTTTGGCCTGTAATCCAGTTATGTCTTTTAGCATTTACTAAAAATGACTACACAGTCATGAAGTTCAAGTCTAGATTAAGTATATGACATTGACCAGCAAGGGCACTGTGTACCACATATCTCTGGTTTTATGTAGGAAATACTGCAATCTGTGTGTGTGTGTTAGAAAAGTAAGCAATTACGTGCTATGATGTATTTAAAAAATGGCATAATATCAATTCAATTAGTAATTCACTATCATGTAATAAGTTACATGCTTTGTTGTTTCATACGAACACTAAATGGAGTTTTCACCCAGCGTGGGTTTATGGCTTTAATGCTAGGAAACCCATTCTTTGTAAATTCCTTCTCCTTCCAACACTTAAAACTCAGAATTGGTATTATATTGCAGTTCCTCATCAAAAACATGCAGAATCACCTTTTTCCTCAAAAACATTTCATTGAGATAGCAGTCTACTATGCCTCCCAAACGGAAAGTGCTGAAGATGTCACTGAAAATTATCACCATTTTCTTACCCATGAAGAAAATATAGCTCACATATATATCTTCCATGAAGATGGAAATTATGAATATTTGAATCTATTCTTTTTCCTTGAGGCCTGCCAATGGGGCATAGCAGGATGTTGAAACTGGAGTGATAGCTTTCTTTCAAAGACAGCAGAAAGTGGATGTCAGGTCTCAGTCTTTGGGCACCATTCTCTAACTAGTAAAAGCTTCTGGCTTATCTTTCCTTGATTCCATTTACAGAAAGGGAGCTAGTTAAGGTATGTTTTTGTAAAATGTTTTACAGTATGATAAAAAATGTTGGGTATGGGATTTTTGTGTTCTTGTATTTATATAGTGAATGTTCATCTCACTGGTATATATGACTGTTAATATTTTATTGTGATTAATTGAGTAATATATATATATATATCTATCTTCTAAAGAAACCTTGTGATTCAAAACTCAGATTATTTTAGTATATTAGAGAATAGAAGAAATTCACTTGTAAATCTGTATGAGACATATCATTACTTGAACATATTAGCATGCTGAGTTGTGGATTAAGAATGCTCTTTTGTTGTTGTTGTTGTTTTTCTCCTAAAAATACTTTATATTTAAGACTTATTTCTGTGTTCATTTACTTTTTTTTTTTTTCTTTCTTCTCAAAGTCAGATTTACTATGATCCTGTGTTTCATATTTTTATTTTTATGCTTGCTTTATTTTTATCTAGGCTGCTCATGCTTCTTCTCCCCTTAACAACCCAAAGAGTTCCCCATAAAGTTCAAAGTCAACTGTGGTATCTTTAAAATTTAAACATTATCAGAACACTAAATCAATAAAGTATTAACTCTCTTATCAGTCATCTGCCATGAATAACAAACATTTTAAGTCAGCAGTTTGTAAACAAGCCATGGACTAATATTTGTTTGCATAAACTATTCAGTACAGATGCATAAAATATATTTTGTGGGAACGATCTGCAGAAAATAAATAAATAAATAAATAAAATAAAAACACATAAGCACAACAAAAAACTCCTAGAGATATCAGATATTTTACTTATAATTAGTAATTAAATCAGCTCTAGTATGGATGCTGACAATATCAACATAGCATGTTTTCTGCTAGATTTATCACATATTTATTAATCACATATCACATATCACATTATTATTAAAAAACAAAACAAAACAAAACAAAAAAACAGCACAACAACCTATTTACTTTTGAAGTGAGTTAATAGTGGCATGGATAATAAGCACAACAGTAAAGAAATTTGACTTGAACTTCAGCTCCAGAGTTGACAAGGGTGAAACAAAAAGGGGTAGTCAGAAAGACTGACTTTATGATAATGAGATGACTGCCTACACTCTGCCTGCCTCCACAGTCTATGGCAACACTCATTATCCTTTGGGAGCAGTCTTGATACAGGAGCACCTTTTCTCATTCCCTTGATGAACTTCAATAAAGTTTTCAACACTAGTAATTTTTGAGATTTTCTATATGTTTGTTTTTTAGCTTCCACATGTATAAAAGAAGCAGGGCAATCTTTGGCAGTAAGCTGGCAAACTCGGTGACGTGACCTCTAAACTAGATCACTTGGGATTAGGGTCCACAATGGCAGTGCTTACATCATTGTAAACAACTGGGGAATGAGCCAAACTAACCAGAACAGTGATTAATGTTATTTAGCTGCCTTGCATGACACAGAATCACAGAATCATTTTAGTTGAAAGGGACCCTTAAAACTCATCTAGTCCAACTCCTCTGCAATGAGCATAGGAACATACATAAGGAATGAGGAACATATACAGCTCAATCAGGTGCTCAGTTCCCCATCCATCTCAATCTTAAACATCTCCAATAATGTGGCATTCACCATCTCTCTGGGCAACCTGTTCCAGTGTCTCACCACATTTATCATAGTATTTTTTTCCTTATACCCAATCCAAATCTCCCCTTTTAGTTGGAAACCATTTCCCCTTGTCCTGTCACAGAAGGCTCTGGTAAAGACTCTGTCCCCTTCTTTCTTGTAGCCCCCTCTTTAAACATTCTGAAGCTACTATCAGTTCTCCCCAGAGCCTTCTCTTCTCCAGGCTGAACAGCCCCGGCTCTTTCAGCTTGTCCCCATAGGAGAGATGTTCTATTGCATTATTTTTGTGGCCCTCCTCTGGACGCACTTCAACAGGTCCACGTCTCTTCCATACTGAGGATTCCACATCTGGACACAGTACTCCAGGTGAGGCCTCACTAGCACTGAGTGGAGGGGTCAGAATCAGCTTCTTCAACCTGCAGACCACACTTCTTTTGATGAAGCCCATGAGTCAAAAGGTCAGCCACTTCAAGGGTATGTATATATATGGGAGTCTTTCTGCATTCCTCTAGGGAAACCTCAGTAGTTTGCTCCCTTTTCTTCTCTGTAGTGCCTGTATACCAATGCACACAGCATGGAGAATAAACAGAAAGAACTAGAAATCTGTGCATTGCAGGGCCACAATCTCATGATGTTCACATAGACATGGAGGTCCACATTTTCCCTAGTCTTGCTACTGATTTACCTAAAAAACTAAAAAACCTTCTCCTTAATAAGATGGGTGTCCTGATAACTGAGAAGATGAAGTTACTGAACAACTTCTTTGCTTCAGTCTTTACTGCTAAGACTGCCCCTTGTGAGTCCCAAATCTTGGAGGTAAGAGAGGGAGTCTGGAGAATAAAAGAATCCCTCTTGGTTGAGTAGGTAGAATATGATTAGAAATTATCTAGACAAACTAAGCACACATAAATCAATGGCCACAGTGGGATGCACCCATGAGTGCTGAAGGAGTTGGCAGAAGTGATTACCAAATCATTCTCTTTCATTTTCGAAAGGTCATGGAGAATGGTGCCTGTAGACTGGAGGAAAGCCAATATCACTTCAATCTTCAAAAAGGGTAAGGAGAATCTGGGAAACTACAGGCCAATTAGTCTCACCTCTGCCTCTGAGGAGGTGGTGATAGAACAATTTATTCTGGATATTACCTCAAAAAAAAAAAAAAAAAGAAAAGCAGGTTATCAGGAGAGGTCAACCTGGATTCACCAAGGGGAAATCACTCTTGACCAATCTGGTAGCCTTCCATGATGTTGTGACTGAAGGCAGATTGTAATGAGGAAGGATTTGGCCTCTTCTCCCAGGCAACAAACAGGACCCGAGGAAATGGCCGCAAGTTGTACCAGAGGAGGTTTAGGTTAAACATAAGGAAGAACTTTTTCTCTCAGAGAGTGGTCAGGCACTGGAATGGCCTGCCAATGGAGGTGGTGGAGTATACATCCCTGGCAGTGTTCATGAGGCGTCTGGATGAGGAGCTACGAGATATGGTTTAGAGGACTGTATAGCAATGGCAATGGGAGGATGGTTGGACAAGATGATCTTGCAGGTCATTTCCAAATTTGCGATTCTATGATTCTATGATTTTATGACTGGCTGAATGCATGAGGAGAGAGCAGTGGATGGTCTGTACCTTGATTTCAGCACTTTCATAACATCGTTGTAGGTGAGCTTAAGATATGTAGGATGGATGAGTGGACAGTGATGTGGACGAGAACTGGCTGATTGGCAGAGCTCAGAGTTCTGTGATCAGCATCACAGAGTCTAGACATGTATCTAATGGTGTTCTCCAGGAGTTGACACTGGATCCAATCTTGTTTGATGGCTTTATCAGTGACCTGGATGAAAAGATAGAATGCATCCTCAGCAAGTTTGCTGATGATATGAGGCTGGGAGGAGTGGCTGACACACCAGAAGACTATGCTGCCATTCAACAAGGTATGGACAGTCTAGAGAGAAAGGCAGAGAGGGAACTAATGTAGTTGAACAAGGGCCAGTGCAGAGTCTTACATTTGGGGAGCGATAACCACATGCAGCAGTAGAGGCTATAGACTGACTTGCTGGGAAGGAGATCTGCAGAGAAGGATCTAGGTGTCCTGGCCATGTGCCAGGAGAGTGCCATTGTGGCCAGAAGTACAATGGTATCCTGGGGTCCATTAAAAAGAGCATGACCAGCAGGGCAAGGGAGGTGATCCTCCCCCTCTACTCTGTCCTGATGAGGCCACTTCTGAAAGTACTATGTCCAGTTGGGCTTCCCAGTTCCAGAAAGAGAGGAAACTTTCTAAGAGAGTGTTCAGTGGAGGGCTACAAAGATAATTAGGGGCCAGGAGCATCTCCTGTATGAGATGAAAAACTGAGAGACATTGGACTGTTCAGCCAGGAGTAGAGAAGACTGAGAAGGGATGTTATCAACACTTGAAATATTTGAAATGCATGTGTCAAGGAGATGGGGCCAGGCACTTTTCATGCCCCAGTGCCCAGTGACTGAACAGAACAAGGATCAACTGTCATAAAATGGTACACAGGAAGTTCTATCTGAACATGAAATCTTGTGATGAGCACTGGGATGGGCTGCCCAGAGAGGTGTTGGAGTCTCCTCTGGAGATGTGCAAAACCTATCTAGATACTTTGCTGTGAAACCTGCATAAGAAATCTACATTAGCAGTGGGGTTGAACTAGATCATCTCCTAAAGTCATTTCCAAATGAAATCCCTACAGTTCTGTGACTCTGTCATTTCCAGGCATTTATCTGGATAGCACTATCTGATGATTGGAGATTTATGGGGGGATTAATTGAGGGAAAAAAAGAAAAAGACAGGTCTAATTCTATCTCATTTTACATATCTTTATTTCACTGTTACATACATTTTTCAAAGAAGCAAATTGTGTTTCCCGTATTTGCTGAATAAATGTTTTATTTTGGAGTCTGCATGGGAAAACTGGGGGGATAAGGAGGAAGAAAGCATGATTACGGTCCACTTCTGAGAGCTCAGGAATTAGTTGTAAACAAGCACCTTGGACATGCATAAAAAAGAATTTCATGAGGCTATGAGAAATTGGGGAAACATGGGAACAAAAATGTAAGGAAAGTATCAAGACTTTCTATGTCGAGATGTGTTAAAAACAAGGTAGATGAAAAACTGAGCTCTTTTTTTTTTAACTTAGAGTTAAATTCTTCTCTCTGGATATGCAGTATTCACAGGGCAAAGTGTGTAAATTTTGGCTACAGAAATAAAATTAATGGATCTTAGAAACATTGCAAGAGGAAATCTAGCAGGATCTTGCCAGTGATTTCCATGAACAAAGGGGAAAAAACTGAAATTAAAATCACAGTCTCAAAGGAAAGAGGAGAGAAATAATGGAATCACTATCAGTAACAGATGGGGGAGGAGGTGTTTCTTATGTGAAGATTCTCCTTGTTTACAGTTTTCCTGTTTTTTGAAGTCACAGCTGCAGGTTCAAGCAGCCAACTGAATCTGGAAGAGGATGGGTTGAGTTTAGGTGTTTTATGGGTGTTTTATGGGTGTTTTATACTTATTCACAGACATTGCTTAAAACAAGCTCATGCTGTCTGTTAGAGAAGATCCCACACTGCGTATTTTGTGAGATCGAATTTTAAATGACTGGACACACGAAAGTCAGTTAACATAGAAGGGAATATGTCTTCAGTTTGATTGCTGTTTAAAAGTTTATTTTTCACTTTTATTCACATATATGGTAACATAACGTTATATTTGGGCTATGTGCAGTGAGAGACATTATATTTGTTGTATTTGCACACTGTGGTTATAAAGTGCCACACTGTATAATATCAAAATTTATCAAATATTCACATTTTAAAGTGAGTGGATTTAATCCACTGCTATAAGAGACAAATGAAGAGCTCACTTTCAATTTGCACTGCTGCTGAACTGTTACTGAATGGTTTGATTCCAACTGAGTTCTGCATGTTTTTGTTTTTTTTAATTGTAATCGTTTCTGGTATAGAGCAGATCCTTGCTTAAAAATAGAAAGCCTTGCTGTCTCAAGAGCCTCACTGCTTCTGGCATTACACAGAATGGCCACAATAAATGTTTATTTTGAAACTCGTGTTTTGTTTATTTTTTTCACTATAGTCATGCCAAGCATGTGTTCTAATTCACAGCTCACTCCCATAGTAATACTTCCTATTTATTTCCACCAAAACTACAACATTTACAAAGAGCACAACAACACCATTAGATAGAGCAAACTCTCAAATGCAAAGCACTCTTTTTCAATATAGTCACCACCATTAGCTGCGCATCTTCACCAGTGATGAACAAGAGCCTGCATGCCATGTTTTCATCATGGAGGAATTGAGTTCCACACCTTTGCTTCTTCCACACTCCCATGTCAGATGGCATTCGGTCAGACTGCCCTTCTGCTGCCATTTGACACATGGCAACAACATTGAATGGGATACTGGTGAGAAGGTGGGAAGCCTCCACCATGCCAGCAATATCTGCCTCTGACATTATGGGCAAACATAATGTTCAGAGCAGCCTTCATAAATAGTGTGTAATATATATACGTTTATTGATAACAGTTCTATGCAGTGTATCCTCTTCATTTAGACTTCATATAACATTTCAGTTAATATTTCTTCTTTCTCTATTTTGAGCATTCAAGCAAAAATAAAACCTGGGAGCATTCTTTCTATTTTTTTCCTTTCTACTACTAGAGCTGCTGTCTGCCCTTAGTATGCAGAATTCATTATCTTAATCTTGTTAATATTCTGAGGATCTGCTTTATCTAGTAGCAGCTTTATGTTTATCTGTGAGCATTATGTCTTAATACAAATGCCACCTGGTTCTGCTACATATATTTATATAAAGGCAATAATGTGGAAAACCTTAACTCAGAGCCAGTGCATCAAATGATGTCAGAATAATTCAACAGGTCAGAGTGCTGCCTGATGTTAAATATTAGCCAGTGTTTACTGCAGAATGTGTCACTTCTCTTGCATCATTCAGTACAAATTATTTAACAGTTTTATTTCAAGGGAAATGATATAAATTTTCATTGAAGAAAACATCATTCCATGACAGCAGTAAATCAATTACCTGCAATCACTTTTAAAATACTTGATGTATTTGCTTCTGTTGGAAGGTTGTAAGTTATGAAAATACTTTTGGTGACAAGAATGACATATAGTTCTTATATAGTAATAATAAAAAAACCCTGCATCTCTCTAAAGACTGTGTTTATATGTGTGTATGTGCATTTGTCATTCCCGTAATTTTGAAGGTATCTGTGTATGAATATCATAAAGAAATACTTGTCCACATCTCCTTTTGTAAGAAAAAAAACATTGACAAACCATCAGAGACAAAAATATAATTCATCATAACAGAAGAGAACATTTTCCTTAAATGATTCATATTCATATATCTTTCCCTGAGACTTTCATATATTTGGTGACATTGTGAAATGTCATTGAAGAAAAAGCATTTCAGTTTAGCCTTGAACAAACGTACCCTTAGTAGAACTGTCTGTCTGCAAAGCTTTCTTCTTCTTCCAAAGGGGATCGTTTTTGCTACAGATGTAACCAAAGCTACGCTTCAGCTAGTGAGGTTCTGCATGATAAGGACTTGGTTAGCAAACACACTGAGCAATGAAATGGCTTGAGTAACAAAATTCCCTGCAGTGTGTTTCAGAGTTAACTGCATTTGCACTCCACAAGGAGATCAATGCTTCACCCTCATTGATTTTCTTCAATTGCAGAAGCAGGATTATGCACAACGTGAAACTGTATTCTCAGACATATTCAATCTGATTTCCTAGTCAGTGCTAAAAAGGCATGGTGTTGTGCTGAAAACATAAGGTTAGAGAAGTGTAACATATCAAATTTGTACTTCTGGTAAGGCTGTATGTTAAACAGATGCATCATCATGTATTCTGGGCATGATGCATTTTACAAAAACATTAGTTTGGATCCTGAAGAGAGGAAAAGAGCCTCTTTGTATGTATTGCTTAAAAACAAACAAACAAACAAACAAAAAACAAAACAAAAACAAAAAAACAAAAAACAAAAAAACAAGCAACTCCAAAGAGAAAAACTGAAATGCATGTATGTAAATCTCACATGACTTTAAAACACAGTATAATATCTCTCTTGCAGACACGAGATTTAGTGTAAAAACATAATAAAAAAAACCCAGAAACTTCAGAGCAGAAATGTAGTACATTTTCAAAACTTAAATAAAACCTTGTAATTTGTACTGTATACCAGTTTTCAAAAAGTAATGATTACAGTAAAATATATCAGTGGGAAATGACAGCTGACAGGAGCTTCATTGTGATCTGCAATTTCCGCTTGTTTGCTGCTTCATACACAAACCGTGGGAACATCTAATGCAGTTTACCTCTAGTTCAGTTTGAATTGCACGCAGGAATAAATTAAATTAGCTCTGTTCAAGATTTTCCTAAATTATCTGTTGGTGAACCTGGTTAGATTTCAGAGGTAGAGGAGCAAGAAACAGCTTTGGAGAAGCAGAGGCTGGTCCTTAAAATAGTAAACTGCTTATGAAAAAGGACTAAATAGTGCTACTCTCAGAGATGTGTTTGTCATTTATAGACGTATATACAGAACTGAACACTTACTGCATTTCGTAATTTAAGATCTCAGCCATTTATTGCTGTCTGTGCTTACCCAATGCCACTGCCCAGGTAGGCACATATGCATACCTACATTAGGTGTCACATCATACAAATATTAATGAATACTAGTAAGTTGTGAACTACTGAAATAAAAATATTTTGTCTGATATATTACAAGATTAACATTTGTTGTTTGGTTCCCGCTTTCTAGTCGTCACTGTTATTTTATGTTTCAGACATTAACATAGCAATTAACTAATTAAAGACAGTCTTGAAGGCTTTACAGAAAAAATGTTAATCACCATGGTGGGAGTGAGGACTGCCATGCATTGCTCATGAGTGACCTGTGGTATGGTAGAATATTTGTATTAGGAGTTAATGTTCTGAATAGATGTGATGAGAGCAAATTAGCTAGGAAGCAAAACATTCCCTTAAACACAGAAGGCAATATTTATTTATTTCATTCTAGCACATATAGAAGCCTATACATGGAATTTATAATGAATTTTGCATTTCTATTACTTAAAGATGTATATTTTTTTCAACACTAAATATTTGATAAGAAAATCACTTATGAGTCTACTTGACCTCTAATCATGAAACAACAGTCAATGACCTATGGCCTTAAATGTTCTTGTTGAATTAGGACAGATATATGCAAGAATTTAAGTGCCTTCCGAAGATGAGACCTTAGTCTTGAAATCACTGAAACACTCAGTATATCGTTCCTGTAAAAACATTTTCAAAATCTGTTTCCGAGAAGATTCCAGTTCCATGTTGAAGTTAGATACTAATTGAGTGCATTGATTATGGTCTTGTTGATGAGGAAGTCACATTTTTAGGACAGGATTTGCTTGATTTAAGCAACAGTGGTCTAAATGTGACCACAAATGTGGTTTTTCTGGATAACAGGAGGCTCAGGGGTGACCTTATTGCTCTCTACAACTATCTGAAAGGAGGCTGTGGTGAGGTGGGGGTTGGCCTCTGCTCCCATGCAACTAGTATTAAGATGAGAGAGAGTGACCTCACGTTGTGCCAGGGGAGATTCAGGTTGAATGTTAGGAAATACTTTCTCTGAGACAGTGGTCAGGCACTGGAACAGGCTGTCCAGGGATGTGGTGGAGTTACTGACCCTGAAGCTGTTCAAGGAATGTTTAGATGTTGTACTGTGTGACATGGTTTAGTGGAAAATACTGGTGGTGGGTGGACAGTTGGACTTTTTCAACCTCAGTGATTCTATGATTCTATGATTCCAAATGAACATTGTAAAGTAATTTGATAATGAGTAAGTAGGAGGATGCACACAGAAATCTAACACCATTGTTTAACCTCAGAACTATGCTATTAAATAGGGTGATAGACATGAAACTCCAAATAATGGAGCTGTTATTCTAACCCACCAATCTGTCTCAGGGGATGTGTAAGTGGCTTTGTCATGATTAAATGTAGCTGCAGTCTACTGTTTTGCATAGCCTAAAGTATCTTGTTGTGTTATAGCCTCACACTTAACAAATTAAATTGGGATTAGAAGAAATTATCTTCTTCCAGATAGAAAAATAAGGTATATATTATATTATTTACATGCTATTTTTCTCTGTGTATATAAAATAAAATGATCCTTCAAAAATAATCTGCTTGTGAAAAAGACTTTTATCAGCCTATGAATTGTAGTGTGTCTGTTAAAAATGAAAAGTATCCTTTTAAGAGGGAAAAAAAATATATAACACAGGAAAAATGTTAAGTATCATGAGCTCACAAACACATGCAATGTGCGCATATGTTTATCTGACCAATAGTTGATTGTAACACATAACATACTTAAGGAATTATATGAACCTAGTTTAGACTGGATGCATCTACAATTATAGTCAGCAATGAGTACCGACTGTGTTTTATTTTATTTTACAACAGCCACACTCTGCCAATGAAAGATCAAATAGTTTTGTTACTGCGTTGAACTTTTTAAAGTACTTGATGTTCCTCTTGAATCTGTTCTCAGTTACAGCTCACTACAGGGTCTGGTCCAGCAGTGTTTCTATAAATACAAACGTAAGTTGAAAAAGCTGCTCCTAAAGCAGAATGCATATCTGATGTTCAGTGATTTTCAGTCCTCTCTATCTTGTTTGTGCAGTAATCAGTCCTGAAAATGGGTGTTTATGGAGAATTAGAAAAAAGGAAAAAAAAATCTGTTTTGCTTACTGTGACCAATTTTCTGTTGCTCTTCTAAAGCAGAGAAGCGTACAGTTACAGTATACTTGAAAAGCACTAAAACAAACTCATCCCAGCTTCCCAAATGTACAAAGAGATGCATTTTTAGATAAATTACATTAGACAGACAAGCAGGAGATTGCACTATGGTTTTATTTCCAATTACTGCAATTACTGGTTCCATCCACTTTGGCTTTTACATCTGTTAAAAAAAAAATGCAGAGGACAAAAAGTCCTAAAACCACACATCTTGTAGTGAAAAAAAAAAAAAAAAAAAAAGAATCCAATATTCAGCTTTCATCATGCACTCATACTTGCTATTACAATGCCATTTGTGTTGTTTAGAAACCTGGTCTTCCAGTCCATTAAAATCTCCTTGGCTGCTCTATGAAAGTGGGCCTGCAAGGTCAGTGATTGGCATAATTCCAAGCTAAGCCCAGTGACAACCCTTCTCACAACCATGAGAGAGCTGAGCTCTCACTCAGCTGCTACAGCAGATGTCTGCAAAGTTTTACTGCTCTTTGTCTTTTTCTCTCTTTTTTTTTTTTTTTTTTTTTTTTTAATTTTCAGACTGTTCTATTTCTAAACAGGTTTTATATGAAAGCCTTCTTATTTAAAAACCATATAGGAATGTGCTCCCATGAAATGACTTTTGGGAATAGCATTATTCTCTTTTTGTCTGTTGGGCTAGAGGAAATTTTCTTCCTCTTCTTTTCTTCTGAGGCTAATTTTTCAGACAATCCATTAGCTCCCATACTTCACTGTATAATCTCTCCCTCTCATACAAAGCCTTTTGCTCACCTACACTGTCCCTGACCTCTGTATTCTTCTCTTTCCTTTACCCTTCCTATTCCTTGACCATTCTTTGTCCTCCTGTGTGTCCTTAACTCCCCCCTACATTCCACTTTCCTGAGCAACCTCTTGCCACAGGGTATAGCTTCTGGCCCTCTGTCCTAAAAGCATTTCACAGTTAGAACACACTATCCATTCGCCCATTAGAATAACGTGAGCACTGCTTTACAGTATTTATCACAACTGCTTGAGCAGGTGTCTGCATCGCATGTGGTACACAGATCACTTACATTGGGAAAGATTCCTGAGGCCAGATAACATGACATCCTCTCAGGCTGTAGTTCCTAGGTGGCCCTAAGGAATGACTAGAGTACAGTTATACGTTATCTGACTACATTTGCCTGGCAACTTCTTTAAATGCAGCGTTCTTCATCCTGTGTGCTGGTGAGGAAGTCTTGATGTTGAAGAGGAACAGCATTCACTAATGCTCCCAAGATTAGCTCCAAACTGTTACATATTGTTACGCCACAGTTACACTTTTTGCCTGATCAAAGTGGATGATGGAATGAGCAGTTCTTACAGACAGCTGGTGGTCTAGAGATTCAAAGACACAAAGCTAAAGTCTGTTCTCAACATGTGAGCACAATTACTTCAATTGCTTATTTCATTCATATATGCAACCACCTCAACTGCACTTGCACAGCAGGTGTAATTCACATGTACAGGATAAGAAAATATGGCTCTAACAATCAAAATAAGTAACACCAGTTACTTGTGTCCCATTCTTTGTATATCATACTAATGAAGAGAAGCTTCTCTCTACACAAACCGCCTTTGGATGAAGCAAATTTCTTCCTTCCATTCTCATTCTGTCCACTTTTTCCTTTTCATAACAAAAAGAAAATCCCAACTATCACATGGTGGCAAAATTGAATATCTATGAATTACAAACTTATTTATAATGCACATTTACAACCAGTGATGACCAGGAGTTAGAGGTTGAAAAGATGTAGGGAGTTCTGTGGCTGGTTTTGGTGACTTAAGAATTATACAAGTAAAGTTTAAAGCATACAGTAACTGTAAAACAACATCCTCATTACCTTTCAGGAAACTCGGTTGCTCTTTAATGTTCAGCAACACAACATATACTGAATAGAAAGTGATTATGTCCCACAAGAAAATGGTTTATTTCACTTATTTAATTAGCTTGATATGGAGCTAAGCATTCTAGGGTAAACAATATTCCAAAAAAATTCCAAACAAATGTCACAACCATACATATCAAATGATTCTAAAATCCTGAAGTTCTATTGTCCTACAAATTTTGGTAATGTTGATCGTTCTCTAAATCAGTTTTGCATTGTGTTCAAATTCTGCTTCTAACGTATTTGGCCTTATACTTCTGCCAGCATTTTTACCAGCCCAGTATAAACATAGAAAATGTGGACATGGAACTGATGATGCTGATCATGTTAATTAAATGGATTAGTTTATTGTATTCACTGTTTGTTCGTTTTTCTTCTTTAACTTAATGTCAGTTCTAGGTAACAGAAAAAAATTGTTCAGTATTTGAATGAACATTATAAACATAATTTACAGGAATATGACTGCATTTATTGGGCTTTTACAGATATCTGCTTGTGGTCACCAGGTAAAAATTGGAACAAAACATGAAAACACCATGTAGCCCATAATTCAAATTCCTGTAAGTTGAGGACTTTCCAATAAAATCCAGACACTTGAGAGGTATAGAAACTGCTGTGACTCAATAAAGTTGATTGAGAGCCCTCAACCCCTGTGTATAGTAACAGTCAGGGGAAAAAGAGAAAGAGAGAGGAAACATTAACAAACAAACAATCAAAAACCTAAAGATAATAAAGATTTAACTGTTAGTTCTCCGAGTTTCAATCCTGTGGAGTTTCTCAAGAAGTCTACAAAGCTCATCATACAGCAGGCAAATGCACTACAAAATATGGTGAATGAATAATATACCAGACCAAAAGAGAGTAGTTGATTGATTTGCTATGTGACTGAAGGTTCCTCTTTTCTGCAATCAATAACATAAACCTTTTCACTTTCTTGCCTCTCCTGCAGCTCCCTAATATTGCCTCTCTGCAATATTGAATGTTGCACTGTTCTGAGAAAAGCTGCCCATTGTATTGTTTTCAAATGACAGTTCTCTTGGGACCATGACCCTGCAAATAATTGCTGCCAATTTTAGTGCTAGACTGAATGAAGTGTCTCTTCATGGAAAAGCCATTTCATTCAAATTATTATGATCTGACTCTTAATTTTCCTTTACATAACATCAGGAATGCCACAGCTCAGATTACTGCAAGAGCAGAGCTCTGAGGTTTATGCTGTGGCATTGAGACAGTTAAGAATCTTGAGGGAAAGTTGCCTGAAAGCAACATTTAAAGAAAATCTTTGGTTGTGCTGAAAAAAAAAAACCTAAGCCTGTGGAGTGATTTAAGATTTACCTTTCCAGTACAGCTATTTATTTGTCTGTTAGCAAAACAATGCAATTGCTGTGGTTTATACAGGGACAGAAAGGAAAGGGGCCCTTCTCAATGCTGAAGACTGCTGAAAGGCAGAATGAATGTCAGCAAGTGAATTAAAACAGAGACTTGTGTGGGCCAAGGGAAGATTTATGGGAGAAGGCAACACAACCCTTTCCTGTGATGTTTGAGCTCTTCCCAAAAACACTTTTTCTTGGAATCTGAGAAGCTGGAAAGTGTTAGAAAAAGGTGGATTCAGTACATGAGCGGCACGGCTGCACAATTGCTCGACCTGAATAGTTTCCCTGTATAGATCAAATTGCAGCTAAGAATTTGGCATGTTTTTTCGTGCTTATGTTGAAGAAGGAAAGCAGTTATCAGTCATATGCCTTCACCAAGGCATTCAATCAGAAAAACAAAATACTTTACTTTGCCATCCCCACTGGAGGAAAATTGTGTTATCTTGTAATAACACAATCTTGTTCAGCACAATTATTTAGATATTTAACTGAAGTGAAAACAAAGAAAACCTAAACACGTTGTCTTGAAACCCATGCTGTCAAGGTGAATTGAAAAAAAAAAAAGTTGCTTGTCAAAGCAAAGTTCTATGTTGCTTTTGATTGGAATTAGAAAACGGAGTTCCCATTTGCAGTGGCTCATCTCTCAATTTCAGAAAAGAAATATTCTGTGACAGAGTGAACATTTTGATCTCTGAAAAACTTCTTCAAATTTAAGAAAATAAGAAAATGGCTTTTTAAACTACAGTCTGGATAAAATGAAATGAACGTGGAGTTGAATTTAATTTCTGATCTCTGTCCAGTCAATCTGAACATTTTAATCTTATCTCTGTTGTTAAGACATCCGAAGAAAAACTTCTAGGCTCCCAGGTGGTGACTCTCCTTTAGCTCTTTATTTGCACTTTCAGTCATTTTAGTCACTCAGCTCAACTGATGGCAAAATCTTATTTAGAGTAAAGCTTCAGTGCAGTTTTCCACATTTGTTTCTTCCATTTCCTTTGTGATATCTACAAGTCTGGCATATTTCTCTCTATGAATTCTCCTCAGGACTGTCTATCTTATTCTTCAAAGGAAAAAAAAACCAAACTTCATCAAGCTAAGTTTCTAATTTCCACGTGTGTTCTTCGGGCATTATTCAATCTTAGTGGGTATAGACTGCCATACCTTTTAGCACATGCTTCATATCATATCATAGAATGGACTGGGTTGATCATCTAGTTTCAACCCCCCTGCTATGTGCAGGGTCACCAACCAGCAGACCAGGCTGCCCAGAGCCACATCCAGCCTGGCCTTGAATGCTTCCAGGGATGGGGCATCCACAACCTCCTTGGGCAACCTGTTCCAGTGCATCATCACCCTCTGTGTAAAGAACTTCCTAATATCTAACCTAAGCCTCCCCTGTCTCAGTTTAAAACCAATCCCCCTTGTCCTTATCACTATCAGCCCATGTAAACAGCCATTCCCCCTCCTGTTTATATGCTCCCTTAAAGTATTGGAAGGCCACAGTGAAGTCTCTCTGGAGCCTTATCTTTTCCAGGCTATACAAGCCCAGTTCCCTCACCCTGTTCTCATAGGACAGATGCTCCACCCCTCTGATCATCTTAGTGCCCTCCTCTGGACCCGCTCCAGGAGCTCCACATCCTTTCTGCACTGGGGGCCCCAGCCTGGACACAGTACTGCAGATGGGGCCTCACAAGAGCCGAGCAGAGGGGGACAATCACCTCCCTGTCCCTGCTGGCCACCCCTTTTTTAATGCAGCCCAGAACACAGTTGGCCTTCCAGGCTGCAAGCACACACTGCTGGCTCATGTCCAGCTTCTCACCCACCAGGACCCCCAAGTCCTTCTCCAAAGGACAGCTCTCAAGGAGATCTCCCCCCCAGTTTGTATAAACACCTGGGATTGCCCCGACCCAAATGCAGCACCCTGCACACGGCTTTGTTGAACCTCATTAAGTTTTCATGGGCCCACTTCTCCAGCCCATCCAGGTCCCTCTGGATGGCTTCCCTTTCTTCCAGTGTGTCGATGCTTCCTCAGTGTTATGCGGCTGCAGACCTTATTTACAGATTCTTCAGCATTTATTTCCATACCTTATTGCTTTCCAGGCTTTTCTGGTCATTACTAATCAATAATATCTCAGAAACAAGAGAAGGAAAAAACAGGTTAGATACCTAGCCTCTGATAGATGCTTCTTTACGTGGGGGGGGAGAGAGTCTCCTAGTTGGCAATATGGGAAAAAATGCTCAATTCATTCCTTATGTTTCCAGGGTAGCATGTTGTTCACTGTGAACTGAGCTGAAATATGTTTCAAACTGACATTCACTTAAACCTTCCTGCAGCAAGCATTGTTTATTCCTACAACAGCAAGGTCCTCTTCTCCAGCTAAGGCCACTTCTCTTTTGATTTTGTCCGTCTTACTCTCAGAGTCTGTTATTAGGTCTTTGCTTGTCAATTGCAGGAGCTGACCTACATTTGTGTTTTTAGTTTTACATTTCATTGAAAGTTTTGGATGTTTGTAATGAGAAGCAGAAAATTAAACATCTGTGGCCTGGCAGCCCTGGAAATGCTACACATTTTGCTGCCTGGACAAGTCAGAAAACACCTCTGGTGAAAAATGGAACATGGATTGTGTAGCTGTGTAATAACAGATGGAAGGAGGTACTGATGCTACAAATGGTTTGCATTACTTTGCAAAACTGGTATCACAATGTTTGTTTAACATTCAAGTAAGATTAGATAGATAAAGAAGGAAGGTAAGAGGGAGGGAAATTTAAGCAAGCCATGGTTAAGGCAGTCTAAAGGTCAAAATTGTAATATTAAATAAATCTTACATGGTTTTATAAACCTTAATTTATTGCCTATGTGCAACTGACATTTTAGCTCTTGGTTTAATACCAAGCACTTCAAAGTATTCTTGTAGAACAGTCGATAACCCTCTTACACAGTATAATTGGAATTCTGCATGTTAGAACATTTGGTTTCTGAAAGATTTTTGTAAATGTTAATAGCTGTCTTTTAAAATGGTGCAAGTGTGAAATGCTATGAAAAGCAAAGGTTTAAATGTCACTGTGTCTATAATTTTCATATTGTAAAAACTAAATAAGTTTTCTGAAATGAAAAACCTAAAGGCCTGCTGCAATTTTGAAGATATAAGTTAGCTCATTGTTAGTTTTTTGAAACTTATATGAGAGATACATTTTGTAAAACAGTGTGAGTTTTAAGCTAAAATGTATAGTTGAACATTTAGCTATTTGGCAGTGCTATTAATGAAATTCTTCATATTTGCTTGTACCCGTGAGTATTGTGGGTATGAATAATTCATGGTAATAAAAGGATTTACCTGGAAAACCTTCTAGAGTCTAATCAGAAATATTCTCCTCTCATGGATTCACTAGAAATCAAACTGAGAAGCTACTTACGTTTGTCTGATTAAGCAATATGATTTTCCTCTAGTAACAAGAGGCCATCATATGTCAGCAGGGAGACTTGTACTGTTTTCTGAGAAAGGAGGTTGTTCCTAACCAGAGTGGAAAGCACATGTGTTCCTAGCTAAAACGTGTAGAGTTTTTCCATTCGCTTAAGTGAAGACTGGAGCCATGAATTTTGGATTAATGAGATCTGAAAAAGGAGGTTTTCTTAGCCTAACCTTCTGTATTCTTTCTCGGTAAAGTCAATAGCACAGTAATGACCATGCCACAAAAAGGAGGAATGATTATTTATGACTCCTTTATCCTACCGTACTTAGATACATTTTAAAAATGAAGAGATAGCTTTAAAACAAGCTCAGCAGTCTCAGCATTTTTTGAGGGTTACCAAGAATGTATCAGTGTACCATTTAGCCTGCCTAAATCAAAAGGACAAAAGCATCAAGAATTAAAGAAAATAAATAAATAACGAAAAATCCTCATTTTTACAAAATGCTGGTAACAAAACAAAAATCATGCCAAAAATATCTTTTTTCCTCCCCCCCCCACATGTGGGTTTTAGGAAGTAAAATAAAGCTTATTTAGTGAATTGTAATATTGATTCCATCAAAACAAAGTAAGATAATCTTTGCGAGTTAGAGGTAGGTCTTCTTTAAAGCCTTGTTGCAAAGTCTGGGATCCCTTGTTGCTTAAGTTGATTTCTTAAGCTGAAAATTTATTTACGAGGTTGTTACTACAGTAGCATGTCAAAAGTTTACACAGTTCTGACACTCATTTCCACCCAGAAAAAAATAACAGAGGCAGCGAGAGCACCCTATCACAATCAGCTAGTACAGGGGCCAGGAGCTCACCTATCGAAAGCGCTTGCACAACCTGAGTTTTATTCCCCATTGTAGCAGAAAAACTGCATTGACTTGAGTTGTTGGAGGTCACCAAGTGCCGCCACACTGAGAAGGATTTGAAACACAGTGATTTTGATCATACTGTACAGGTCTCGGGTCTGAAAAGTCTAGCGTCAATTTGGGAAAGAGCAAGAGTGAGAAAGAGCAAAGAGAGAGGAATAGTATGGAGAGCTTCACCATGAAGGGGCAGACAGAAAAGGTGTTCCATTATAAAATGCAGAGCTTACATGGGAAGGATGGCTGCACTGACAGTGCTGGTCCTGGCTGCCTATTTCTGACTGCCATATTTCCTCTATTCAGCAACAGAGTCTGGAGCTACTCTTCTATGCAGGAAATACACTGCTCTACAATTAGTACGTATTCAACAAATAATACTAGGAAGAAAAAAGATTATAATTTAAAAGGTATTTTGTTTCCTGCATCTGCTCACTTAGAAAAGTGGAACTTAGTCAAATAGAAACTAAAACATGACTCCACTTAGTCTATAATTTCACGGAGCTGTTGCCTAGCCATTAAGAAAAAATTCTAAGGTGTTTTTTTGTTTTTTTGGTTTTTTTTTGTAGGTTTTTGGTTCCCCTTCCCCACCCCCTCAATCAAAAAATGACGAGGACATCATGAATTTTTATGCTAATGTTTAAGGGAATGTATTTATTTTCAATTTATAGGAAAAAAAAAAAAAAAAGGTTTAATACTTCTACCCTGTGGTAATATAATAATTCCAGGTACTTGGAATTTAAAAGTATTGTATTATGCATCTTGAATATCAAGCCACTTAAACTGTATACTAATTCACTTTTCCCTTTAAGAAATAAAAAATATTTATATTACAGCAACAACATAAAAGACAAGCTAATGATAATTTCCTTATTTACAATAATAACTGAAACCTTAATCACCTGTAGTGTCCAGCATGTTAATATGAACATACAGTAAGTATTAACTGACATATATTTCATTGGAAAAACACATTTGTTCATTTCACATCACAAATGATGCATGACCTTATGATATTACTTATCAATCTTCAAATTTTCTTCTCTATTTTTTTTTTTTTTTCAATTCCCATTTTTTGAGTCGAAGGAAATCACTGAGTGACCTTGAAAACTGCACTGGCATTTTCCTGGCAGAAAAGGAAGCTCTCGTTTCTCATTTGCAAAAATGAATAACAATTTGATAATTCTTAAAACTTCTAAAAGGTTAATTATGCTCTCTCCATGAGCACTGAATAAAAACCCACTTTATCTCTGCCCAAATGAAACCCGCAGGGCTTCCATTCCCTCTCACACTGCCTGGAGACCAAATCCTGCAAGCTGTCAATTAACTCCTATCAGCTCATAGATCTGTGCAAGCTACAGATGATTTTCTCATCCAAAAACTATGACAGCTCTCTCATTTGCCAGGGCTGTTGGATGACTTTAAAACATTCACAGCAGGAAAGTGTTATCTGGCTTTGGGCTTGGTGGAGAGAAAAAGAAAGAGTGAGAAAGCGAGAGGCAGAAAGGTCCTGGGTTAGAGAGAGTTCATTTCAAGCTCTAAGATTTCAGTCTGGTTGCAAAACCCCACTTGAACCTGAGCTGTATATTTCAAACAATAATAGAAACTGAACACGATCTTGTACTACAGAGACGTTTCCTTGAGTGGATTCTTTTTTAACATTGCTCCATAATAACTGCCAGTCACGGAGGAGGTGATGCTGGTATAATAGGACTGGTAAAACAGAAATCACAATATGAAACATTTAGCCTGCTGGCATTATTTTCTGGTTGAGATTTGTAATTTGCTTTGTAATTTGTAAATAACAATAATCTGATCAGGAACAACTGAGAGCCTGTGAGAATATTATTTCGTTTAACTTGCAAGATGATTAATACTATTTCCAAATGAAAGAAAAGGATTTAGAAAATTGCACTGAGCACTTGGTGATACCTGCTTATTTTATTTCTGTGGTTCAGAATTTGCTCTTAAGGAGTCAGATGCAATAACCTGCAAAAAAGCTGAGGGGACTGGTACTGCTGGCTCTTTGCATGCTAGAAGTTCAAGTTAAAGTAATTAATTTTATGACTGTAATAAATTGATAGTGTTACAGTTCACACTTGTATGGGATTCAGGAATCTGGGTTCAGCTCCTGGCTCTGTTTTGACCTTTGGAAAGCTGTTCATTCTCCCTGTGTGATGTTACTGGGTCAGCAGTAAATATCAATGCCTGCTCTTTCAGCAAGCCAAGGTAACAGCTCAGGCTCACGACAGTACTTGCTCTGTAACATCACACAGTTTTCAACAGGAAAGAACCAAAAAAATTACAAATCTTCACACAAAAGAAAACAAGATTTATCCGCTTATTACATTTTTCCTTCTATAAATTCAAGGTGCAAGTTCTGTAGATGGTTATGTTGTTCCACTCCCAAAAAAGATCTTATTAAATTCATTATTTCCTGTTTTAAATAACCGAATTTTGCAGTTGAAAGAAAAAAAGGGAAAAAAAAAGATGTTGCCTCTCTCCATAAAATTCTTTCTCCTCTCTTTCTTTCTTGAGATTCATGATTTGCCAGAGTTGTTACTAGGAGCTCAGCATGGGGCAGGATGGGTTTTCTTCAGTAACTATCAGACTTTTGCTCTGAAAATAATGGGTAAGTCCCATTGTTTTCAAGTGAGCCAGAATTTCATGTCAGAGTTATTAACACAGAAAAATGACAGATTCTTTGGAAAACTTTGGAAAATCAGACTAAACTGAGCAGTAGAGAAGGTCAAGTAATATTTAAATAAAGATGAATTCAATTGCATTAGAAATCTGTGAAATTTTACTTCCTTTTCATTAAGCAGTAGAGCAAAACAGCTATTGTGGAATTCATGTTGTTTATACAACTATATTCTGTTACTTCTTTAAGAAGATCTAATGAAGACTGCAAATTCGGTATAATTTAATTACATTTTAAATAAACCAAGATGCTTTAATGAAAAGTTTTAAGCATCTTAATTACAGTATCAAAATTACCTAACATAGTAATGCGTGGTAATATGAATGCTTGAAATACATTTGAAATATTAATGTATTATCTGATTTTATTTCCACGTTCTAAGAAGCAACCTGAAGAATAATCATCTTAAGACTGCCCAAGGAAAGATCTATCTTTAAATGTTCAGAAAAACGATCGGACAGCACAGTTGAGAGCATGAAGCCAGTGACGTATGTATTAATGCCAGAATATGCATCCAAAAACAGAAGTCTAGACATAAAACCTCTGAGATCTTAGTTTTCAATTTATTTTTCTTAATGTTTGTTTATGTATGAGATAATTCCTGTTCTTGAATTTTCACAGGTACCTTTGTGAAGGCCTTGTGTTTTCTTTCTCAGTCTGGTCATTCCTCTTTCTGTCAGGGTTTTTCCACCCACAACATATTTACTCCAGAATAATTTCTTTTGGGTAAGAATTGTTTATTTTCATTCAACATAATGAGACTTCAGAAGGATCAGTGACATAATGATTAATTTCATAATTAATATGAAAAAAAGGCTAAAAAAAAAAATGGAAGAATGAGTTAAAAACATCAAATACTCCAATGAGGTTAAGTGTTGCACCGCTTCACCTGCTAGAAGCAGATGCATCATTGCTGTAGGTGCAGCTAATCAATCAGTGATGTGTCTGGAGAGTCATATTCTGTGCTGAAATGCATAGCAATTCCACTGACTGCAGATGGACACCCTGCAGCTCTTGGTCCTCTGCATCTGGACAGGAAGACAACAGCCCTCGTTGGGCAGGGTAAATCCACTCCCATACATCTATGGCTGCCAGTATTCCTCACGTCTCCCACTCAGTCATCAGAACATCTTGGTTAAGCTCGCATCACTAGGACAGTCCTCAGTATTAAGCGTGGCAGAATTTTTTTCAGCAAGAAGTCTATGAAATGGCTCACCTCAGGCAAGTGATGTCAGCCTACTACATTCCTTGTCCTATGAAATCAACATTTTCAGCTGCTTTTACCCTGTAAGGGGCAGGATTTGGAAATAAGAGCTTATATTCAAATTTTGCCTTAATAGGAGATGAAGCATGTCTGCAAAACTCTACACCCGCCAGGTGCAAACAAGGGCTTGTATAAGCGTGTTTCAAATGTTTACCAATGTTCTGTGCTGTTAGCTATGTGCCAATGCAAAACTACCCTTTACACTGAGTTCAAAAAATGTTGGCATGTATTTAATATTTTATCTTCAACCTGTACACCATTTTCTTAATGAAAATTAGGAATATATGAATCCACTTCTACATTTCTGTGAATGCTCACATAACAAAACATTGTGAAGTTGACACAATTTTCTGCCAATGGCAAATGATTTTTCCCATCATTCTTTATTTCTTTTTGCTAATTTTTACATCCAAAGCCACTCTGATTTCCAGATGGATATTATATAATATACCATGTTTCAAATAAATGGCTAGATCTGTGGAATATGTTAAAGATGTAACCATTTTGGTGTTTGGATTACATTCCTCACAGCTCCCATTATAATCAAGATAAATATTCCTTCTGATATCATTGAGAGTTGGATCAGACCAGAACACTTTATTTCTTTAAAGCAGTGCTAAGTGCTGTTGTTCACTGACATTGTTTCTCAGACACCAGTGATTGTTCACTGACCCAGATGTGAACTTGTATTTTTTTTCTGTCTCTGTTTATGGACACCCTTTCTCTGTCATGCTTATCTACTCCAGTTACGAGACCTGTTTGACTTGCTGAGAAATTGTAGTGGACAAAATTAGAAAGCCTACAGAAAAGTGTTTATAGCTAAGACTGTCAAAACTGGTATTAAAAAAAGAAAACAAACCACAAAAATAATGTTCACATAGATCAGGGTCCTCTCCATTTTGCTGTTCCTCCTCCTCTGCTATTACTCAGTTGTAGGAAAGGAAATTAGTAATTGGAAGGGGAGTAAAAAAAGCAAACTCACTTACTGAGCCCTAGACATTGGAACAGAAGAGTATTCTCATCAGCCCAGTGTTTCCACCTGACAATGCAAGGTGATAAGTTTCACAAAATTGAGGGTCTTCTGCAAATGTCTGCCTATATATGTGAAAAAAAGTTCATTCGTAGGACCCAGAGCCTCTATCTCTAGCAAAGGTATCCAACAAGGTTTTATTTTGTTCAGTTTTGTGCTGTTGTTATTTGTGGTGCTTGTGGATGCTCGTTTATTTGATGGCTCCTCACCTCCCTTCCCCTTCCCTTCCCTTCCAAGGTTGGTCTTTTCCAGCCTTCATGATTCTATGGCTCTCTATTTTGAAATTATCTAAGAGTTTTCTAACTAAATGAAAATTGCAAAAGAAACAAAGCTCACTATCAAGTAATTTTCAGACTAAACTTGGCACAAGAGGTACATATTATCATGAAAAAGATAATAGGTAAATTAAAAAATATTTACTCTTCTCTACTCCAGAACAGAGGAAATGTTATCAACTTCAAGTCCCGCTTTGTTTTCAAAAGGCTGTAAAACCAATTGTCACTGTGGTCAAAAGCAGAGATTTGTTTTGATTTTTTTTGAGTGTTTTCTTCTACCGCTGTTCCATGACACAAGGGACTCCAAAAGCATACACAGTCTGAAGGATTTTCTGAACCCTTAATTAATCCTTTTCAGGTAATTGTGTAAATCAAATAAGCAAAGAGCTTCACAACAAAAATTTGAGACCTAGGGATTGTGTCAATTCTAATTTAATCCAGGTCACTCTACCTGCTTCTATCATGCTTCTTGAATTGTACTGAGGAACTGTTGGCTGTATAGAATGACTTGACTTAACCAAAATGTATTTACTGGAGAGATTTTAAAACGTGGCTGAGCAAATAATTGAACTGGCACGTTGGAATAGTAACCTTCAGTACAACAAGAAGGTGAGTATAGGTAAAGATAAAGACATCACACTCTCAAAACTGATCTGCCATTACTGCTTTTTTGCAAATTTCAAATCACATGTTTTAGTAGCTTATCTGTGTGACCAACTTGGAAATATAAAAATTGCAAAATATAAAAATAAGCCTGGTCACTGCAGTAATGCTTTCATTGAGACAGAAACTTGTATATACTGGTATTTAAATTTGGAAATATCAAGATGAAAGACTTTAAGAAAGCATTTGAAGAGCAAATGTTCCCCCAAAACAATAAATTTTTGTCCTGAAGTACATCAGAATGATGACTTTTCAACCAGAGTGTTGGTAGATTTTTCACTGAAGTACTCAATGTCTAATCAGTTGTTACTTCTGCAGTTGGCTTACTGATGGCAGTAGAAAAAATCCAACTGATTTGACCTTCTTTTGTGCTGAATTGATTATACTTTTTGTGACACTTGAACAGCCCTGCTGCCAGGCAAGTACAGGAATATCCAGCTCACACTACTGATCAGAACGTGAGGGAGAAGGGCACCTTAGAAACCTGTCCTTTGTCTCTACAGTAGACTCTACTAAGCATGGAGATAGCTCAGTTTCAGTTCACATTACAGGTGCAATGGTATTTCTCATTCTCTTTCAAAACATCTGAATACACTGGAATTTTATTTCCCTTGTACACCTGTATAGGATTCTGTATGTTGAAAACTTGGTCACTGATTGCAGAATGTACTTTTCCCCTTCACTGAGGGATTGATTTTAATGCAAAACATCCCCCATGCCCGTAAGATATGTATTAACACACTTGTAGGCAGCTACAGCATGAAATGCAAATTTTGATACAACACAGATCTGTCTGGAAAGTGGTTTTAGTCAGAAAGTGTAACCATACATTTCCATAGCATTTTCCTTGCATAAATAGTCAGGTATATCTTATTTTAGACTAAGGCAATAATAAATGCAATGGAGATTCAATGTGGCCTCTTGGAAATTGTTGCTACCAAGTCAAGGAAAATGTCACATAATGTGCAGTTGCACATAGGTTGCATTCTCTGCTGCACAGAAAATTAATTGCAGTCTTCTCAGTGCATTTACAATAACATTTGCTGGCAAAACTATTAATGATTGCCATACTCACTACCGTGCAAATAATCTATTTGCAACATCTGTGAGTGATGCATATCTCACTAAATTACTGTGCTGTAAGAAATACATTTAAAAACAAATTTTAATGTTTACTTCTTAGCAACTCTAAGGGAGCATTGGCAGTCATATTGTTTCTTCACAGACGCTGGATGGTTGAATGAATGAAACACAGAGAGGCTTTGCAGCTGTGAAAGATAGGCAACTGAATTTAAATGATCCAACACAGTCACTAGAATTCCTGAAAATGTCCACAAGCCATTGCACACAGATATTTTCAGACTATCCCTTGAATACAGGAAGATTGGCAATGAAGAAAAAATCAACATGAAAAGAGTGCCAGACAGCCTTTCTCTGTGACAATAGCAGACCTAATTCTGAAGTTTCTAACTGCTTTTTACTTCTACTTGGCAGTTAGGGCTCCAAGAGAAGTAAATGGCATGTACTTAGAAAGGCAAACCATTGTTGCATTCATGACCTTACAGTAAACATCCTTCATAACCATGCTTGACTGACTGGCATGCAGATTTGTTTCATAAACAAAAAGTAGTGTTTTCACTCTAAACAATTCATTGTGAGCAATTTGTCATTGCAAACAGCTTCTGGCAGCCGACCAATTTCTTTCAGAGAACCCTTCTTTAAACCAACTGGCCATTAAAATCTTTCCTCCCGACAACAATGCTGATTCAATCCCAATGAATAATTTGCTTGTATTATTGCTCTAGTTGGATAAGATGGTATGACACTTGTATGCCCTAAATAAAATTTATCAGTTAATTGTCTTTCTCCTCACCTAAGTAATTCTGGATCATTTTTATTTTTCTCTCCTTCAAAGGCAATATCTGAACCTACAGTTCTTTTTAAAGCCAAAGGAAATTGACTAGAGCTATTGATTGGGCTTTACATATGCATTCTTCAAGTTTTAGGCCATTATTCTTCATGCCTTCTGTGGAAAAACAAACAAAAGAAGAAAAAGAAGAAACAGCTAAGTCCACTGTACGGAAGAATAATTAAGATTCAAATTCACTGCAAAAACAGAAACAAAATGAAAGCATCTTGATAAATATAAGAATGGATGTTTGAAAACGAGTTTAACAGGTTCTGTTCTATTCAGAACTGAGCAATGTGGTGTTTCTCTTTCTCCTTTTCAATCAATATAATGTTTTGTTCCTGAATCTAAAATTCTTTTCATAGCAACTTTTTTAATAGCGTATGTTGAATTAAATCATTTTACACTGGCTATATACATCAACTTCAAAAGAAGAGAATGTTAGGTTTAAAGTATTGAATTAAGAACTAGAAGAATAAAAATTCAATTAATGTTGTCACAGTGATCAATTTCTGTTCAGCTTCTTTGATTCTTTGTGATCTGGAAGAATCCACCTCTACAAGCTGGGACTCCATTTTGTCTTTTGAAAAGTCTTTTTAGTCTCCCAGGTGTTGTCTGATGCTAACCACATGTGTCTATGAAGACTGAAGGTAATTTGTTATTGAAAGCAACAGAAAGGCTTGTAAATAAGCTGAAGTAAAATATGTGAAGGGGAAATTTCTTTTAACCACAGCTGATAATATTTCTTGTCAATACTAATGTATTAGTTTCATTTTCCATTATTCCTAGATGTTTTATTTTAGCCAAAATAGCATAGCTTCTCAAACATATTCAATTTATCATTTTATGTACAGATTCCAGTGCCTTTGATGAGTCTCAGTAAACTTTGCAGAGCTAAAAAAAAAGTTTACTATTGGAATTAACAACAGTCTTTTTTTATATAAGGGACTTAAACAGCTTCAATTTTGGGTAGTGCTGACTTGATTTCTCCCACTGTTCTTATCTGATGGAAATTAGACTGATCAGGGACACAGCTCCCCTGAATATCTATGTGAAACAGGTACATGGTACAGGTACATGAAACAGATTTCTTTCTGTTTCAATCTTCTATCTGAATCAAGGGCACAAACTTCAGAACTAGTGGATGACAGGAGAGAGGATGTGTTTACTTGATAAAGAGTTAAAAGGAAAGCAATTAGAATATTATTTTGCTAATAGATGACCCCACTGTTCCCAAATGACCTCTTCCATCTTTTGATGTCTCAAAATTCCTCCATGCTGAGTGTGAACAAGTGCTTCAGAAAAGCTACCTTCATTCTGCCTTTGGCACTGATAGCTCATACTCTTTGAAAATCCATTTATTAATGAGGAAGAGTTTTGCATTAGTAGTCCACACATTGTATAAAAACTAAAGTGAGTATTCTCATAAATAAGTAATTGTGTAAACTGGTCTGTGCAGGGACTGCATACAGCATGGATCGTTACACTTCAGCTTGGCCCAGTAACGAGGCTGACTTTTTCTCACCTCTGTGGACCTTATATACTAATTCATAATGTACTGCCAAGCATGCTCTGAAGTACTCAGAAAAGTTGCATAACACACAAACACAACATATATATAAACTGTTGAATGCAAAAACCTCAGAAAATTGACCTGCCACAACATGCATTTCTTTTCCACTCCATAGGACATAAAGTTGTACTAATAGTGCTATCTAGCAACACTCTCATTAATGCAAACAAAAATTTGATGTCCTGAATCACTGCCTGTTATTCAAAAAGCAATTGGAATCAGTTTGGAGGCACCATCTCTGTTATCAACACATACACGCCAGGGCTAGTCAGAAGAGTAAGTTGCTGACAGAGCTACTTTCTCAGTATCAGTAGATATGTCTGGTGAACATGTACATGCTGATAAATTGACTTGTGTACAGTACTGGGATGGAGTTAACCTTCATAGTAACCTCTGTATTGCTGTCTTTCGGGTTTGTGACCAACACTGCTGATACTCCAGCTGTGTTTTGGCTGTTGCTACATAGGGTCTGCAAAACACCTTCATGATCTGCGCCACAGCAAGTAGGTTAGGACTAGGCAAGAGCTAACTTCAGCAAATCAGTAGGACATTACAGATTGTGTAACAACTTGCTCAGCAATGAAACAAAAAATGATGTCTGAAAAAAAAAAAACAAATTCCATAGAGGCTATCTGGACAGTGCTCAGAGAGCGAGAGATAGTCCTTCCCTTCCTTCTCCATGTGCCTATATGCCCTTTCAGTTTCTGTTCCTGCAATCAATAATCCAGAATACATACTAACCCCACCATGGTTCCAAATCCAGCTTAGATGCAACATCTCTGTGTGTTCCTGCAACCGAAATCACTAGGCAAGGGATAGAGCCACAAGGAGCAGATGTCCTCACTGAGTGAAGTCAGATCACTGACTGATAGCATCACCGTGGTGGGTCTGGGTCCTCTCACATATCTACCACAGAGCATTTTCTGGCTTCATGGAGAGTTCTTGTAAAGGATTTGGACAGGCTGCTATTGAATCAGATCAGAATGGGATGGTGGAGACAGTAGGAGAACAGCCAAGTGAGGCCATAAAGTGCTTTATCTGTGCTGCCGTAAATCTTCTTGTGCTCCAGTCTACTGAGGTACACTGGCACTCTGCTCCACAGTTCATCACAGCAAATCTTGGTCATCATCAGTCTTACCTAGCTTTGAACCAGCAGCCTTGTCTTGTGGAGAAACATATCTCTCATCAGCTGTCCTGTCCGTATTTTGTGACACCAGAAGTCAGCCTTTTGGCTTTGTTTATGTACTTTTAAAGAGACAAATGCTACTAGGCATGAATGTTAAAATGCTTGAAATAATTCAGGTTACTGTAATTTTCAGGCTTTTCTTGTATTAAAAGTGAACATCAGTCAATTAATCTCTGGAGTACTAATGGGTGGAGATAAGGTCAAGTATAATAGTAATGTGGAATATATTTTATATATTTTCTTTCAAGTCTCTCTTGTTGTCTCACATGTTAATCCTTAAAATGACATCGGAAAAAATTATGACTTTCTCATTGCAGAATGTAATAACAGTAATGACCACAAAATGAGAAAATACAAGAAATTCTTGTCTAACAATGTATTTCACTCCCTAGATGCTCACTAGTATATTATTCCATATCCAGGATAGACGTCAGTGATGATATGACTCAAGACAAGTAAGTGGGCACCCATTCAGTGTCCTGGCATTTAGATACTAAGCTTTTAAACTTGAGCTAACATGAAGTTCAGATTTGCAAAGCTACTACTGTATTTCAGTTGACCAGAACTCTCTCGTCTGTTCCAGTTCAGGACATTCATCTGAGGTCAGACTTACTCTACATGCATGGTAAGTACCTCATTATGTCTGCCTTCATGGAAGTTTTTTTAAAGCATGCTTTTATATTAGGTTTGTTGTGAATATTGTCCAAATTACATGTGCATTTGTTCTTGTACTCTGCACATTGTCTCCCACATCACTTGCTGCAGTTCTTTTTAGCTCAGTCTCATTTCCCTCTACTGATTCGGATTGTAGCTACGTTTGCCTTGGAACTATGCTCAACTGGCTTGCAATACCACATACTTTGTAAACTATAGGTTGGCCACGTCTGAAATCATTTGTGACATGACAGATGCATTATTATTTTCATCTTCTCTTGGGATATGGATCCCTGACTTTACTAGAAATGTAAATTAAATACAACTAATATTATTGCAATTACCTTTCATTTTACTTGATCATTGATACATTGGTGTAACTGTATAAATATTATATTTTTCCTTATGTCCATAATCCTTTCTAGCAATTCCACATGATATCTGTAATAGGACTGCCAATCAAAAAGGAGCCAGGGAAAAACGCTATCTCTAAGTACAAGGTGGCTTTGGAACACTCTCAACAGAGATAATTCTTAGACTAAACAGCACCTACAAAGCTGCCAAAACAACCAGCAACCGGGTTCACCAGGAAGCCAGCTTCCAACACTAACAACATGTTATCTGCAGTCTGATAACTAGGTTCTGGAAAATATAGAAGAGCTACAAATCCTCAATTCAAGTGGCACTAAGTTATGAAGGATCTTGTTTAAATTTCAGTTGCAATCTCTATATGTAATTTATAACATATATGTAAAATTGTACTTTAAGTAGCCTCAAAATAGCTTTTACTGAAGTCAATCCAGTATACTTCATGCCCTAATCCATTGAGAGCATGTGATCACAGAACAGTTACATATGTATTTCACCAGTATGAATACATTTAAAAACATATACATTGGTTATGCATGTGTTCTGCTTCTTAATTCTAATATATGCCTCGAATTAAAAAGAACTAAGTGTGGACATGGATATAGATGTGCAAATGCATATCATGTGTATGTATATGCATAATATATACATGCAAGCATACCTATATGTATAAACTTGTAATATCAACAAGATGTTAGGCTAATAAGATCACAGTAGAAAAGATAATCAGAGTTAAGTGAAAAATGCTCACCAGCATTCCAGGCTCACAAGAAACTCCACAAGGAACAATCTCCCAAGAGAGATCCTTACTCAGTGGCAGTCAGCCCTTAAATGGGGTCTAGGAGAGGTGCAGCCAGGCTCCACCCCTTCTATCACACAGGTGATTGCTTTCACCTGTGTTCCCCAGCTGACTCAGTGCTCGCCTCAGGTGATCAATCAGAGGTTCAGGCCATGATTCAACAGTTCTAATACAATCTATATGCACAAATACAAATAATTTACTTGCATATATATCCAAATAGATAACTTACATATAGCAAAAGATTATCAGGAAGGTACTGCAAGAATCAGTGTAGTAACACAGAACTAACACAGCATTACTTCTTATGGCACTGATTATTGCAATGTCACTTATTCATGTAATTCAGTATTCACTTCTTCTTCTTTTTCTTAGGAGTAGGAGCTCCGTTAATTTGCATATGATATGGAGCTCTCACTCTTATCTACTTACTCTGCCAATGTTAATTCAAGGACAGAAGATGTACATTTTTACTCAGATTTATGTAATGGCCATTGAAGGTGATATTCTACCTGCAAATTTAGGAGAATAGAGAACATTTTAAAAGCACAAATGCTTTCAATATAGAATGCACTATAGAATGCCAGTGAGCTGGCATTTAGTAATAAAAACTGGTTATCAATTTGCATTATGTCTCCAAACATTTTGAGTCTTCTAACTTCTTTCAGCCTTTGGGGCTAATCTCTCCCATGCAAACAGTGCCAGAAGATTGTCTTCACTGCTGAGTGAAATTAAGTAAAAGTAGAGATGGCATTAATCATAAACAACTTTATCAGACAAAGGCCATTACATAAGTCTTTGTACAAAATTGACACTTTTTTCTTGCCCTTGACAGTCCTGTGGAAAGGTTTAAATGTACAAGATATGACTAAGGATATCAAAAACTTATCACTGAGTATTTGTTAATCTTGTTCCCTTAAAATTGTAGAACAAATGGAAATAAATCACTGTCTTTCAAAAAATTATCTCCAATCTTAATCAAGTTTTTTCATGCAGCTGAATAGTCAGTGACTTTCTTACTTAAGAACAACGTACCTACAATTTCACACTCACAGTGTACCTTCAGTTCCTCTAGCCTGCTGAGAGTATCCCCAGTAAGGGAATTCAGCTGCCTGGAAGGGACAACCAAGGGATCAGGCCCAGCCAGCATGGCTTCATGAAATGCAGGTCCTGCTTGGCCTACATGATTTCCTATGATTTTGTATGATCTGCCTGGTGGATGAAGGAAAGGCTGTTGATGTAGTCTACCAAGATTCAGCAAACTCTTTGCCAGTGTCTCCCACAGTATTCTCTAGGAGAAGCTGTCAGCCCATGGCTTGGAAAGGTAAACTCTTTGCTGGATAAAGAACTGACCACCTGGATGGCCAGGCCCAGAGAGTAATGGTAAACAGAGTTAAATTCAGCTGGTGATTGGTCATGAGTGGTGTTCCCCAGGGGTCAGTACTGGGACCTGTCTTGTCCAATATCTTTATTGATGATCTGGATGAAGGCATTGAGTGCACCCTCAATTAGTTTTCAGATGACACCTGGCTGGGAGGAAGCGTTGATTAGTCTGGATGTAGGAAGGTCCTTCAGAGGAAACTGGACAGGCTGGATCACTCGGCTGAGGTCGGTGAGATGAAGTTCAACAAGACCAAGTGGGAGTTGGATTTTCTCCAGTGTAACTACTGATACAACTAGAGGGAATGGCTTCAAGTTGTGCCTGGAGAGGTTCAGGTTGGATATTAGGAAAAAATTCTTCTCCAAAAGTGTGGTCAGGTGCTGGAATGAGCTGCCCAGGGAGGTGGTTGAGTCATCATCCCTCGAGGTATTTAAGAAATGTGTAGAGATTGCACTAAGACATGTGGCTTAGTGGAGAACACTGGTGGTAAGGGACAGTTGGACCAAATTATCTCGGAGGTCTTTTCCAACCTTAATGATTCTATGATTCTGTAATTCTATTTAAATCCCCCATTTTCTGAGACTTAGACAACTTTCCAGCAGCACTAATGTACACTGATCTGTTTCTGAAAGAGCTGCTGCTCCTGGAGACTTCAGAGTATTGCTGCCTGACTGGCAGCTGACCTGGGTACATGGCTTTGTTCCCTCAACGGAAAGGTACTCTAGACAAACATGGCATCTATCTTCCTATAGAGCAGTTGTTCCAATTCAAAAGCTTTTTTTTTTTTTTTTTTTTTTTTTTTTTTTTCTGGTTTGTTTACTACTACACCTCCTCATTTGACATGAGTATTTCATCACTTTCATCAGCTTTTCATATTGTAACATCCTCAGCAGTAGCTGCACTGCAGGGAGCTGGCACACAAACCAGTTCTGCCCTAGCTCTCATTCTTTGCAGAGGTGCTGGAGCAAAGATTAACTGCTATTAATTATCTCCTAATGGTTTTAAATCTCATGCTGGATGGAGTTTTGGACTGTCCTTGCCAGCCAAAGTTCAGCAGAATCAAGTTAAACATCACAGGTTTAATACACAGTTTTTGTAGAGGGGATGCTTCCTTTTTTTTTTCCTTTCCCCCATTAACAACAGAATGTTAGTGAAATCAACACCTCTCTATGCTGCATTTTGGCATAGCAAGGTGAAAGATAAAGCTGGGGTGAAGGAACAACTCCTTCTATGAGGCACCGGTGGGCAGAGTTGTCGGAGCACAGCACCCTGAGTCCTGACACAAGAACAAAGCCGAGGCTGCTCCGAGATGAAAGGCTGGCATTGTGGCAGATCTATAGATCGTAACCATGAAAATTCCTCTGCTCTTTCGTCTTCTGTCTTTTCCGTTTAACATCTGTTAGTTTTACTGCCTATTTTTTTCCTGCCTTTGTAAGGAAAAAAGAAAAAAAGGAAAAAAGAAAGAAAAGAAAAAAAAAAAAACATTGTGTGAGTGCTGCTGAGTGTTCTATTGCTTCAACGTGAGTGGAGGTCACCCAGCACCATGCAGAATCCAGCCATTAGCAATTGCATGCTCAGAGGTGGGGAACAAAAACCACCTTTATTGCATTTTTCTCAAAACTGCAGCCAGAGAAACAGTAACATTTTACCCTCACTGTGGGATCTGGAAAAAGTTTCAGAGCCAATAATAATAAATAACTGCTGTCACATAGCCCGAAGACAAACCTTTGTAGGAAACTGCCAAATGATGTTTTATGTGTTTGATGTTCCCCTGTCCCTTTTTATGTCTGATCAGTATCTCCATTCTCCTGGCTCTTCCTGTTTTAGTCGTCGCTGAACCACTCCTGCAACTTTTCCTTATGCAATTCTATAGACAGCTTCAAATTCAAGAAATGAAAAATCCTTTGTGGTATTCCACTCTTTTACTTACCCCACTGCTGTATGAATTGATTATCTCAGGAAATGGTTAATGGTGCTAAGTATTTTTATATACTGCAGCAAACCCCAGGATTTGACTGTTGCTTTTGTAAGGTAACCTATGTGATTTTATACTTTTTAGGGGAACAGGGCTGTTTTACTCATATGGCCATGAACTGAGCTCTAACAAAACAGCGCATGGTACAGTAAAATCTTAGATGTAGAGGGGTGTATATGTATATATATTTGTGGGTTTGACACAGTTATTTTGTATAACCTCAAAATAATGCTTACAAAGCATAAGTAGGACAAATCTAAGCAGCTTTTAGTTTTTATCGTTTTGTGGTTTTGTGGTTTTGTTTTTTCTATACCCTTAGATCAGCTGAGCTTCTCTTTACAGATAGAGATCTGTGAATTATCTCTGTGTCTCCCTCTGCTTGGCATGTAAAGCAGCCCAGGGCTCTTGGTAGAACTTTGTTGCCAGGTAGGCTAGCAGATTAGGCTGATGGGGAAGGTTGATGCTCACTCATGCCTGTGTAAACAAGAACTTGCAGACTGGCTAGTTAGGCTTACAAATGCCGATTTTCAGTGTACCTGCAGGTATATGTGTACATGATGTCACAGGTTCTGCTTGTTCCTTTAATTTTATACAGAAAGGCTTTGAGGGGCCAGTACAATTGTTTTACAAAGTAAAAAAGCTGAGCTTTTTCAGCTTTTAACTGAAATCCTCATCAGAAGCCAAGGAGAATCTCTGTGGAGAGAGACAAAGAGTTTCTAGATAGGAAAATTTTGTTCTCTTTGCAGAGAATCTTAAGATTGCCATCAGAATACATCCATGCATCATGACTGCATATCACTGAATACTAGTGGAAAACTGTCACAGAGATTCAAAGGAAACTGTGAAATCTTCTCACACAATGCTAGAGCTTTTATTACATGGTATGTCTACTGCTTGTAACACCTGAGTTTCTGCAAATTTCCAACCAATTCATTCTTTCTAACCACTAACAAAACCTATCCTATTGCTCTTCATTCACGTGTAAGGAATTCCTTGAAATAGCAGAGACTCGTGTTACTGGAGGCATCTTTGATATCCCTTGCCCTTCGCATGCAATTCATTGTCTCTTTGTAATTTTATACGAAAGATTTGACAAAGCAACATGCTCTGGGGGCTGGTCACATGCATAAGAGACTGCAATTGGGTCTCTGCCGCTCTCTGTATTGACAGGAGACCAGACGGTGGCCCAGCTTTTATATTTTTTTTACTTTCTGGACAAGAACATTGTTGCTTTCTGGACAAGAACATCGTTCATTAAACACGTTATGAGTGCTTTGACCATATTAAAGAGTCAGAAATACAGTGCATATGTAAGCATATGTGTTCAGTAGAAAATGATGAAATTTGTACGTGGGGAATTACTCAATCTTGCAGAAAGAACTGAATCCACCAAGACTGATTCACTCTAGGCTATGGCAACTGAGAAGCAGGTTAGAAAAGCTACTATATGCAAGATTTTTCAGCAGGACTGCACATTTGACCTTTGCAATTCAAGCATCAGTGATATCATTTCGTTTTTTTATACAGTTCTGGCTGTGTAACTGTTTTTACTACTACTCTTTGGTTTTATTATTACTCTGTGGTTAACCCCAGAACTCTAGAGAAACTGTTTCTTGCTGTATTACACATGTTAATTTTGCTTATCATGCACATTTTTCCTTTTGTATCATTCAAAAATAAAGCCCAGTGAATCTGTTGCAAGTAGCCACAGTAAAGAAACAGCCTGCGGCTCCACGGAGTTGTTTGTTCACAGGGCAGTCAAGGCAAAAGTAGATTGCAGAGCTTTTTCTTTTGCATGTTTGCAGAAGCAATTTTGAAGCCTGGACCGCAATCTCTCTTGAGGGTGCTTCTTTGCTTGGTTGGTTGATTGGTTTTTGGCTTCCTTCTTTGCAGCTCTTTCCATCTGTTCATCTCTTTTCCTTACCATGTTTCTCTGTATATCTGTGTAGGAATCATAATCTGCTCATCTTTTTGATTGTTCCATTCACACCAGGACATCTGGATAATGCTAGTTTTTGGTTACCATTCAAATGGCTGAATTGATAATGAGCTGGAATTTGAGGGAAGTTATGTAGAACTCCTACAGACAGTCCTCTGAATTAGGTAAATATTTATTAGATTTCTGTTAAACAATTTTCATTTTTTTACACAGCTTCTAAAATTTGCATACCAAAACATCATCCCTTTGTTAAATCTGTGGCAATTTACCTTTTCAAGATTTCAACCAAAAAACATCAACAATAGAAAAATTACCATATTGCTGTTCTTGAGAACAGGTCCTCACCTGCAATAAATGTATCTACCTAGAAAAAAATTTGTGCAAAAGCACACTTTCAGCATCCCTTACATGCCTGCAGACACACCTGGTAAATCATTCATCTAACCAGCCAGTAACATCAATTAAATTTTGATTTACATATGTATCATAAGAATTCCTGTTTTATTTTAAGCACAAAAAAAAAAAAAAAAAAAAAAAAAAAAAAAATATAGCAAATGCACGTGCAGGGATAGGAAGATAATTATTATTATATAAAGCATACCTATGCTGAATACCATTAATTACCTTATAGTGGTTGTTATTGGGAAATGACTAACATTAGGGCTTACTTTCTTCTGCCAGCATCAGCACATATGAATACTTGTATGCAGCTTTTTGGAACGATGTAGAAAAGGACATACTTCTTCAAACAGCCAAGAAAACTTGCTTCTGCAATGGTGTGATGGGATATTACAGTTTTTTTAGGAAGGTAACATACTCCCTAGATAAACTATATCAGACATCAGCATAAAAAGATCTTTATTGAGAAAGAAAGGATGAAGAAAGAAAACTAAAAAGTTGATGGGAAACTGCAAAAGGCCACAAAGTTAAAAGCAGTAAGAAAGCAGATACAGAAAACAGAAGAGAAATGAAAAGATTTATGAGAAAGAATGGAGCCATTAGTAATTCCACTGTTAAAGCAGGATTGACTGTGTCTGATCAAATGAGACTTAGATTCATTTATTGAACAAAAGAGCAAATGTGGACCATAAGCAAAATTTACCACGTACTCTGTGGATAATGATGCAATTTTCTCAAAAGTTACAAGAAAATTGTTGAAGGAAATTGAACAAATACCTTTCCAGACAATGACTGCTAAAATTCACCGGAAGAAATTATTCTGATGTCTCTTTACATGTCTTTTTGTTGCTGTTATATGGAAAGGGAGGAAAATCACGAATGTGGATCCTTATGTTGAATAATATCTTTCATGAACTTAGGACACAAGCCTATCACTGAAAACAATACAAGAGGAAATCATGCCTCTCTATTGAAAATGTAAAAGCAAAGCTTCACTGCACATTGTTGGATATGTTTTCAATTTCACTACTGTCAATGAGCCAATAAAGGAAGGTTCGAAGATAGCAGATACATTCAGTTGTTAACAACTGTGTGACTCAAATGGTCTTGCAAATAGCAATAGGGAGCAGAAATTCAGTTTTGGATACTTTGTTGTAAGAAAACTAAATAAAACAACACAACAAACTCCGAAAAATATGAAAAATATAAAGAATGACTATTTTATTGTATACCTGCTACTCATGAGGGGTACCCTTTCATGGCTTTCTAAGGTTTCCTCTTCTGTTTAATATCTTACCATCCTCTGTTCTCAAGAATATTCGAGTTAATTGCACTACACAGTGCAATAACTGGGCCATCTCACTTCAGTGGACTTTCTAGAACTTGTAAAAGCTGCTGAAGCCTTTATTATGTTTCATTCTACTATTTGGGGAAAACAACAATACATGGAAATTCACTTTTAAAAAGTTGTAACTGCCTGTTATTTTGGACAACACCAAAGAAAGTTAATTGTAACATTCCTTCATGTATTAATATAGCATTATTTATATTTTACATCACTCTTTATGAAAGAGTGATTGATTGCCACAAATCCTACAGGAGATACCGGGACACGATGCGAAGTCTACAGTTTCTTCCAGGCTCACATAGCACTTTTCCTTCTTCAGGTTCTCTGTCCTGAAATGCAGTGCCACCCCTTCTACAACAAGGAAGGTGAAAACAAATTTTCGAGGTAAGTGAGGGAGGTATCCTCTACACATTAAAATCCAGCTTCTTCTACTTTAGCTACTTCTTCTCTGAGAGTGGTCAGGCACTGAAACATGGAGGTGATGGAGTCACTATCCCCAGAGGTACTCAAGAAATGTGTAGATGTTGTATTGAGGGACATGGATTAGTGGGAAATATTGATGACGGGGGGACGGTTGGACTGGATGATCTTGGAGGTCTTTTTCAATCTTGGAGATTCTACGATTCTTTTCTTCTATATGTCATCTCATGCTGGAGAGAAGAGTGTGGCCTTGCAGATTGTGGACCACCTTTGCTGGAGGGCCAGTCGCCTTTGGCATGCATGTAGAAGATAGCAGACACAAACAGGTGAAGGAAAGAACTTCTGAAGCTTGTTTCAGAAAGAAAACATGCAAAGTAATTAAAAGTTGTAGTACAGACAGTTTAATCTGTCTTTTCGTTTCACTAAAGAATAGATGAGATGATGCCAAACCATGAAAGAAATGTTCTGACACACTTCCTGACAAGAGAGATCGGAGTGTTTTGCACAGACACATGCACTAGGCAGCTCATTTCTATTTCAGTCTGCATGGTGCTGATGGCAGTTTGGCCACTGACAACACACATGAGAGATGGCAGAGGCAGATCATTGTGAGCTTGTGGTGTTTATTAGAGTGCTTCCTGAGGCATGCTCTTAGAAGCTGAAGTTTATTCTGAGGTTTCAGATGTAGTGAATCTCTTTGAATAACAACAGCGAGAATCTGTTAAAGCTGATCTTGTTGCCAGTTTATGGAGATTGAGAGGCTGTTGGAAAGACATCATGGGAGATTTATGGATTGCTAAAGTGGGGATTTTAAGCATGTTTGTGGAGTCATACTCATGAGCGATTTTGCATGGCAGTTGTTCTACAGGTTTTCATGGTCAGATTATGATCAACCTCAAAGGAATTCAGTTTGGTTTCAAGAGCAGTTTCTGATGATGAAAGACTTGATTTGGAGTACTTTGGTCAACTCTTTTCTAATTTTTCCCATGACATACATGTGTTAATCTTTGGGCTATGCTGCAAAATTCTCTTATTTTCCTAGGTAGGAAGTGAGTCTGCAAGCTTGCAAGAGAAGGAGCTGAATGTTGTGAGTTTCTTAGCTGATTTTTTGTGGCTTTTATGAGAAGCTAGTAACAGGAAAAAGCATAAATAAAACTATAATGAATAAGGATCTTCTACTGGGAAATGCTATACTTTCTGATTATTAAATTTAAGACTGTTCCAAGAAGTCAGAATTGATACCAGAAAAAAAAGGAAAAAAAAAAAAAAAAAGAAATGAAAGAAATAATTTTCACCAATAAGAGCTGAAGTTACAGAAGGAAGGCAAATCTGGATTGAAATGTTTAATGTTATTTAGAGAGCTCCATCACTAACTCTTCCCTTGACAGGCTTATTCCTTTAGCAAATATTTTTTTGAAATACTTCCTTCCATGTGGCGTTACCATATGTTTCATACTGCATAGATTTCCATAAACAGAGCACATGCACACATCACATTTTGTAGACTATTGGTCTTTTCCCTGTTCTGCGCTATGTTGATGGGAATTTTTTCCCTTTTATAAGAAGAGCTGTTTTTTTGTTGTTGTTTGGTTTTGTTTGCTTGTTTATTTGTTTGTTTTTAACAGATTGAAGTATATATTGGGGAAGTTTGTGCTTTCTACGATACTCCTTATGGTGACTAGATAGAGATTGAGGAAGAAAAGTACTCTCTGAAGAAGTAAGTGTGTCAACCAATGAGAATGTCCACCCAGTGAAGGTGCACAGCATGGCTGACAGTCACATATCTCACCTGCTCCATGAACAGCACTTCTCACTGGGGCCACTACTCGAGGTGCACCCATATTCCATGAGATGTACTAAGCAGGGTGCAATTTTATGAAAATTACAGCTTTCAAGGTGCACGGTTAAGTAACCTCACCCAGTTTCACTACTTAAAAAATAGCCAGCCTTAAATATATCTCTGAGCAGTTATATACACATAGATAATTAATAGTCACATTTTATTTACAACACTGTTCATTTCCATTATATGAGAAAGAGCCCAGGGAAGCAGCACACACTGTCTTGTCTTCTAAATTAGACACAACAAGAGAAGAACTTTGTTGATGTCTGGTACAGACATTGTACATAAACACAGCTAACATAGACTTGGCAAGAACTTACCAGTGTTGCGTTTTCTCCTTTTGATATCACATCTGTCTCTGAAAATACATTCATGTCATTGAGCTGAGTTTCTGCTTAATAAAGTAATCTACAAGACAGCCATGTTTTATCACCTGCTTTAAAGAACACAATAGTACAGTATCGAGATCACTTCTTGATGCAGTTTCTGCTATGTTAGGGTAATCCCAGGTAATACAGAAATGAGCAATCCACATACCTGCTTTAAAGAGTAAGTTTTCAAGTTGCATTATACATATACTTAATATTTTAAAATGTCATCGTGGTAGAGAGACATCTTGAAAAAAAGGAAAACGGGTGCAACTTTCCATATTCTAAGAGTATTATCCAAGGTTTTTAGGACAGTGATAAGAAAGTTAACCTTTGTATTCTTTTTGTACCTCTTGATTCTCTGATTATTATTGCAGGATTAATTCCAGTGGAACATTTTTACAAATGCTTGCTTTCTTGTGACCTGTACACGTACCAGTAAAGTTCACATCTACTTAAGGGGAAATGAACAGAATTTTCCATTGTAATACTGTGTCAAACCATCCTTTTAAGTCCCTACCTTTGCCTGGTGATGTATGCCACAAGACTTTCACATCAGACATATTCTTGTAGTAACTAGTCGCCATAGAAAAACACATACAGCTAGAAAAGCTTGCCAACTATGTGAATGGTGTTTCTCTTCAGCAAGTATTACTGGAAGGGGAGGGAAAATAGCGTTGACTATCAGACTGCTCCCGAAGGGTCACTTATTGAGGTGGCCAGAGGGAGGTCAGGACAGGCAGGGCTGCAGCAGCACTGTGGGCTGTGAACAGCTTCAGCCATCTAATTAAATACCCATCTGGTGTTGATTCAGCTGTCTCCGAGTCCTCAATTTGTTTTGTCTTGGTGAGGTCTCAAGTTTTAGGATCTGGCCTAGAGCAGTGCTCTGTTTATGTGTAATTTGTAAATGTTGGCTAATAATTGCATTGCAGTTGCAGAAATCTGAGCTCTCTTTAAAGATCTTGAGCTGAATTTCCTTCTTGTCATACACCCATAATGTAGCAAAGAAAAACTCCTATTGCTTGTCATGGTTGATAAAATAAATATGCTTTTCAGTCCATTAGTGATACAGTGCTTTCAACACAGGAGAGAATAGTACCAATTGTTCTGTGAGATAGAGACATTGTGGTCACATTTCACTTCATAGGAAACCATGGAAGAAGGCCATGTTTGCATTCTGTAGCTGGAAACAAAGAAGTGAATATTTTTGAAGACTATGCCTTCAGTGTGAAATGTGGAATGAGGAAGGTTTTGCTTACTGTGAGGAATGTCACTACTAAGTTTTTTAATCCTTTGTCAACATTGAACTAATTCAGCTTTCATAAAGACAGGGTAGGGCCATGAGTAAATGGATCAGTTACATTCTTCTTCTATCACACTGCATTAACACTTTGCTCCACTTGCAAGGCTGTCTGTGATTTATGCTTTGTGGAGAGGTTTTTTTTAATGTATCTTTGGCAGACTATGCTCTAAGAAAATGAGGAAGCAGCAAAAGATGTCTGTAAAACAAACATGACACATTTTGCAATGATCGCAGCTATGCAGTAATAACAATTAAAAGCTACAATACCACAATGCTCACTACAATTAATGCCATTAAAGTAATTAGGACCAGCAGCTGTAGGGTCAAATAAAGACATCTTTATAATGAGAATATGCCAGAAGAAAATTACTGACATTTCCATCTAAATTATATTCCCCTAATTATCCTCTTAAAACTAAATAAATAAAGTTATGATAATTCAGAGACTGATTATGGATTAAATTAGCACAGCTACTTGTTCCGCAGTTGGTTAGGGTTAACGTTTCCGGCGTCATTAATAGCCTTTATTCGCTGTATCTGGGTGTACATGGTGTTTCTCACTTACATTCCTTTGCAACTTGCTGACAGCACTGCATGTCTGAGGAGAAGGGTCTCATCCACAGGAGGAAAATGGCTCTTTGTGTTAGAATGCTTATAATGGTCATCGCCGCTGCACTGTTTTAATAATAATGGCCAGAAAAGGAATGCAAGAGAGAGAGACTCGACGCTGTTTTCTTTTCAGTGCTGTGTTCCAAGCCTTTCCTGGAGTGAATGTGAAATGTAATTGCTCTTTTGACCTCTATCTTCTCTTCCCCAGGTCTGAGGAAGAGCTACACTGCTTGATTATTGCAGGAATGAAAGGCACTCTGACCTTGTCGACCGAATGCCTTGCTGCTTTCAATGTTGTCCATTATGCTGGAGGCAGGCAGCTCCTGGAGAGGGGCTGAACTCTCCAGGAGAGCTGCTGGCCGGGCAGCCTGCCAGCCAGGGCTCGGGTAGTCACACCACCAGGCAGCGGTGAGCCTGGCTGGGAGCCGGGTGTTAGATGCGCCCTCCTTAGCAGGGCTCTGCATTGCCCACCTGAAAGGAGAAATAGTTGGCACGTAGAGGAGAAAGGAGATCACCACAATCATTTTTTTCTTGTGGAATGCAGTGGTCACTAAATTAATTAGAAGGAAGGAAGGAAGGAAGAAAGAAAAAAGGAAGGAAGGAAGGAAGGAAGGAAGGAAGGAAGGAAGGAAGGAAGGAAGGAAGGAAGGAAGGAAGGAAGGAAGGAAGGAAGGAAGGAAGGAAGGAAGGAAGGAAGGAAGGAAGGAAGGAAGGAAGGAAGGAAGGAAGGAAGGAAGGAAGGAAGAAAAGCCACTGCCCCAACCCCAGTTTTCACAAGAATAGAGGGATTGTTGCTGTATACAAATCCATTCAAAATATTCCTCCAAGGAAAATGGGTCAAATATTCAGCTCTAGTAATCGTGCTAAATTGAAAAATGTTCACCGTAAAATCTTCCTCACAGTATTCTTGGAGCTGTTAAGAGGCTGGAAAGCATACTACCTGGTAAACATTCTCTCTCTTTTCATGTCTGTACATGGTTTTGTATGTATTTCAGAAAACCAAACCCTCAGAACTCACAGATGTAAGAAGATGTTATTTGAAACAATTTCTTCTGGCTCTGACTGGAACTTTCTATGCTCTGAGAGAGCTGTGGTGTCTGACTGAGCAAGGTTTCTGCTTTGACCTGAGGATAATTGGGAGACCTGAGCGAAGACATTGGAGGGCACCAGTAATGCAAAGCCCCTCCACTTTAAATTAAGCTATCCAAAATGTGATTCAAATAGCACAGGCATATCATATGGAAACTGAACCTATCCCAGCTGGGTCACTAAGTTTCAATGTTATCATGAGTTGAAGGGTGTTTAGTGATTCACACAGAATAAATCAGGGCTATTCTCTATTGGTCACATGTCCCTATCATTAAAAAAAAAAAAAAACAAAACCACTGCTAGAACATGGACAAATTTCTCATGTAGTTTCCCCAGACGTGAGGAATTGAAAAGATTGTCACTCCTTCACCCATAGAAGCAAGCACTGTTTGTTACAAGTGTCCCACATACCACACATCTGGCACTTGCCATGCACCCTGCCAGGACCCCGCAGGTCCTGCTGGGCTGTGCAGTCTATTTGAAAGACTATCCTGTGTGGCCCCTTGCCCTCCTCTTCCTTAGGTCTGCAGTGCGTTACCACGGGAGCTTTGTGGCCATGAGTGCTGCTGCTCAAAAAGAGAAATCCAGCTTCACAATCATGCTGCACTGTTTCCCAATAAGCCTGGAGCAACAAAGCTGAAGTGGCTGTAGGTCACATACAGAGCTGGCAGGTATTCTCCTTGCTAGTTAGGGCAGGCTGTTTGGACCCACAAAGGAGAATCTTCCACAGATCACTCCAGATGCTAAAAACATTTCATGATCTTTTTTGTTGAAAGTAATTAGTCAAGGTTACACTGAGGAGACCTGAGTTTGGCTGTGTTTGCAACTGATTCATTCCATGCAGTTGTGTCGCTAATGGAGCTCTATGTTGTTACATTTCTGATTCCTTGCAGGAATTTGCAAGTGTGACTCCCATTTAACTTGTCTGTGATAAACAAAATTGGCTGCACAGTCCAAATCCTTCAAGAGAAGGCTTATTTACCATCCTTCTCATTTCTCCTCTGACTCTTTTTCTGCATTTTCTGTAGAATATCAACATCCTACTTGAACATGATGCTCTTTCACAAACCTGGAGAAAGCAAGCAAACAAACAAACAAAAATCCAGAACCATAAGGTAAAGTTTTGTCTCTTGAATCTTATTTAAGCCACCAAGCTTTGCCATTCAGCTAACAATTTCCCATAAGCCTCAACACATTTTCAGAACTGCTGAAGTTCTCTACTTATAAGTAATGTCTTCTACTATTTGCTCCAAGCTGGGTTGCTGTACAGTATGGCTGCTACCTTTCCGTCTCCTTTTGTTGAGAAAAATACTACTAATAATAATAAAAAGCCACAGTGCTGTATCAAAATGAAATAAGTCATATCTTAAAATAATATGTAGAAAGAACCTGAGTGTGCTAGTACAGGGGATCCTTTCATGTAGTTACCATAACATCAACAGTTTTTCCATGGAAAAAATACAGCTTGTAGGCAGAAATTTTCGTATCTACAGTGCAACTTATAGTGAAAAGAGACCCATTTTGAATACTGCTTTTAATATTATTCATACTCGCATTTCCTACATTTCAAGAAAGAGCTGCCAGGATTAGTGCTAGAAAAGTAAGCATAATGTACAGGCATGGCAGAAAGAATAAAGACAGGTGAGCCGGAGTCTGACATACAGACAGGAGAGACAATCCATTTTTTCCAACATACTGCAGGAGCTGAGTAACTTTGTTCACCATTCTTTTCATAGTTCGGATCTCTGGCAAACAGCTGGCTGCAGCTCAGGTTATTTTATTTGGTGAAATCTAAAAAGGTTAAGCCAACTAACACCATGAAACAAATGGATCAAAGGTATTTGAGTTTTGGAAAGTCAAAGTATTAAACAAATTGTAAGTTCATACTGTACAAGGTCTTAAGTTTTCAATGACTTAACCTGAAGAATGAAGTAAGGTAGAAATAAAAAGTATGAGTAATGTAACAAAGCATATATAAATAAGATAACTACTGTATTCATGGTCTGCTCGCATAGGAATTCAGCAAGCTGGAGTGTTTTCCTGGAAAGAAGTTCAGAGAACACAACGTTCTATTTGTGCTATGCTTTACTCCTCTCTTTGTCCTTGTCTCCTTCCACACTTGCTAAAAGCTTAGCAATACAGAATCAGAGTAGGAGTTTTGGTTGTGAAGCTGCTTTTCATGCAGTCTCTGTGGGCGCAGTTCTTCAACATACAAACACCCACTGGATACAACAGGGATATGAACGTAAGCAGCTGTGTGCACTTTGCAAACCCAATATTCCTGAATGCTGAATGCACTTTGCATGCTTAGGCTTGATCCTTGTTTTGCCTGTGAATCAGGCCTGGTAGGTATTCAAAGAGCACTGAAACATGTACTTCATAATAGGTCCTCTCATCCACCCAGACCTTCACTTTATGAAAAGGTATTAACTAAAGTCATTTTTATAATCTGTAGTCTATTTTACTGCGACATCAGTGGTAGATAAAGCAATATATTTAGAAATGATCTGGCATAGCCATAAGAAACAGCTATATATGAACTTCAGCTCGGTCCAAAAATGAAAAATGAAAATTGAAAAATAGCAAAACTGAAAATAATATACAAGTAATTTCCCAGTGTATGTGTTTTGTGTATGGTCTACTTGTGGTAACCCTTAATTCACTTTTTTTTAATTTTTTTTTTTGTTTGTTTTGTTTTCTTTGTTTGCTTTGATTGACCTTGTTCTCACACAGATGACACTTTCTACTCCTAAAACAGATGAGCAGAATGAAAATTCTAAAAGTATATGTTAAAAAGTTCATTATTTTGCTACATGTCCAACCTGAAGGATGCTGAAGTTTAGTTTACTGCTGTTATTGAACTGATCCGGGAGAGCTGAGTCATGCACCCCTGAGGACTGGGATGCATGGACAGGTCCAACAACCAGGCTCAATATGTACCTGTTATCTACGCTTGCTTTTTGCTTTAAATCTAAGACTGAAATGTAGTGTTTTAAAAATATGTCAGTGAAGTAGTAAGTCTGAAAAGGTAAAGGGCTTGCTAAATATTGGATTTCATTCAAGGAGATGAGAAAGGCATAATTTCCACAGTATTTGCCAGATTAGGGCTTTTAGTTGTTGGAAGGTTAGATTTTGTCAGGGAGGCTGGTAGTTCCTCGCCAGTAAATGGGTAGGTGTACAAGAAGCTTCCTTGTGTTCAGTATCTGTAACTCCCGTTTCATTTGCATTTGAAGGAGTATTTTCCATAGCACATTCATTTGCCATTGAGTTAATGTGTCCTTGCATAATCAAATAAAAGTGGAATAGAATTACTAATGATAAGAGGGATTAGAACAAGGGCACGGCAGGAGAGCAGCCTTTCTTTGCCCACCTAATCTAAATAGACCTCAATTTCAGCTACCTCAAGTGGTTTGTTTTTCTTCCCTAGATTGGAATAGGGATTTGGCTTTGTTTTTGTTTGTTTTTTCTTTTTTCTTTTTTCTCTTTGTTTGTCCTCTAAAGCACACTCAGAAACCTAAATGCTGTGAATTGTCTACAGCAGGTAATTCTTCATTCTGTAGAGATGGAGTGCTCTTACATGAGTCCAGGTGAATACCATCATTTACCTTCTAAATCCAACCTAACTCCCCATTAATAGCAGAAGAGTAAAAATGTTCCCTGTGAAATAAAGAGAAAAAAAAGAAAAGAAAAAACAAAGCTGAAAAAAACTGCTCCCAATGAAAGATATTCTTAGAGTGTGCAAGTCAATGGTCACAGCTGCATTAGAGCAACTGCAAATGTCATAAGCCTTTCAGATTATGCTGTGTCTCTCATGAAGCAGGTCTGCACACTGAGGAAAGAAGTAAGGCTTCAGTGGATGGTGCTAGCCCTTGAGGGCTTGGAAATCAGCAACCTAAAGCTTTCTTGTGGATTTTGCTTTATTCCCTTAAAAATACATGTGTGCATTTCCCTTTTGCAAATCATCTCTTCAGAAGGACAGACATATATCAACAATAAACCATTCTAAGTAACATAACCCACACAGGATTGCACTGGCTTTTGCAAATGATTTGGACCCATCTTATGCTTAAGTAGGAATTTAATGGACAAGGGAGATGATATTTTACTTCTCCAATTCACCGTTGTGTCCTGCATTTTTTTTCCTAAGCCATTACTGGTTTTGAGAAGAGTACGCTTCAGAAAAAAATAATAACAATAAAAATAAATAGATAAATAAATTAATAAATAAAATAAAATAAAATAAAATAAAATAAAATAAAATAAAATAAAATAAAATAAAATAAAATAAAATAAAATAAAATAAAATAGTCTCAGTGCAATAGACCTATACGAATTTCACATCTGAAATCCAGAGGAATTATGGAGCAGTCAGATGAAGCTGCAAAACTGGGCAAATAACAAATAGTATCCACCTAAATAGACTCCTGAAAAGAAGCACTAGATCAAGTGTTTCAACCACGGTCACTGAAACTAAACTTTGTTACAACTAATACTGTTGAAGAGCATTGGAAATCCTAAGTACCTCCTTTAAGCAATCTCAAGAGTGAGTCCAAGAATCACCCTAAAGTTTACAGTAGCCTGGTCTGTCGTGAATAAAGCCTTCTCTTAATCTTGCCAAGCTCAGCTATTTCTTCTAAATTCTCTTTTCTTAACAATGTAATTGAAAAAAATATAGTTATCTAATTTGAATAGGATTTGTAATCTGACTATCACAATAGTGCTTGAACATAGCACTGCCTGAGAACTGCAACAGCATCTATCTTCATCAGCCTATCTTCATCTATCTTTCTATTTTCATCTATCTATCTTCATTCTGGGGACAAGCTCTTTATCTAGTGATAGGACAAGGGGGTAGATTACTTAAAAAAAGCAAAAATTGGGTGGATTTTGATTAAATATTAGAAAGAAATTATTTGCTGTGAGGGCAGTGAGGCCCTGGCACAGGCTGCCCACAGAAGATGTGGGTGTCCCATCCATGGAGATGTTCAAGGCCAGGCTGAATGGGGTTGGAAATGGATAGATGGATAGGCTTTAAGATTCCTTCCATTCCAAGTCATTCTGCAATTCTATGGTTCATTTTGGATTGTGGGAGTTACGGAATAGGTAAGAACATACTTCAGAATTTACCTTCAAACTGAATTCAGATTCTTTTAAAAAAAAAAAATCTATCATCTTTGCAGGGCAATAGGACTCCTTCTGTGGAATGTGAAGCATATCTCAGCAATTATTTGCTTCAGGGAGTTGGGTAAAGTTCATATAACACCCAAGGAAAGTACTTATAGGGAAGGTACAACCAAAGTGCAGTGCTTACCCTGTCTGAAACAGTGAGATTCAGGCAATGTACACTGTGTTCAAATCACAGGAGGTCAGGAGAAAAAGGTTTTCCTTCAATTGTAAGCAGCTTCACAGAGATTCTACTTTGACATTTTCTTCTTGTACCACACAGAAAAAAAGGCATGTTCTGACAGAACCCACACTAGAATGACTATGATTAATTGTAAATTCTTCACCTCCTCTCTAAGTGTATTTATGGTAGGCAAAAGTAGAAAGAACTGTATGCCTCTTATGTTCAAATAGCATTTTGTTCTCTCAGTACTGAAGGTTCTCTTTAAGCACAATAGTAAATCACTGAACTGTTTGTAAGAGTCTCCAGCCTGTATGACATTTTCCAAAACAGTTGTAACTAGCTTTCCCACTTGAAGGAATCAGAATTGACCTTCAGGTACATGGAGAACAACTAGGAATTTCTAAATCTCTAAAATACAAAATTCCAGCCTCACTGTATTTGTATGAAAGTTGTTCCTCTATTTTTCTTTAAACCATAGAAAGTGTCAAAATGTGTAAGGCATAATGATGGTCAGAATTAGAGCTTCTGTTGCATTATTTATTGATATACATATATATATATACATATATATATATATATACATATGTGAAACTAATATTCAAGACATGCAGCCTTAAGGAAGTTACATCAAAGACTTTGAATGACAGTTTGAATGACAGAGATTTTTGCTTCAATGTCAAAATGTATGAATATCCACTCATGCCCATTGATAAGTACCGGAAGAGTTCTTTAAAAGAAGTTCCCAAACCTCAATTTCTGTAGGAAAAAAACAGTGTAAATCCATACCCTCTCAAGAAACAGGATCCTAAATCCTAAATAACCAAAAAAGCATAGACTGTGTCTTCCATGCAAACTTGGTAGGGTAGAAGGAGAATGCATGTAGACACTGACCACTGTTTCTGAAGGCAGCTCATCCTCAGGAGCTTGGGGCACCTGCAGGTTTACAAAGCACCTGTGCAGGGATTGTGCAATAGGCCAGAGCTCGGTGTGGCCATGGGAAGCTCTATGAAAGGAGACCTGCAGCTCTATGGAGCCCTGCTCCAAGATGGTTGTGAATACCAGCAGTAAGAGAGAGGCACTTCAAGACAGGCTTATTATCCCTTGTTTTGATCAAGTCTTGCTGAGCTGCAAAAACAGACCAAGTCATCACCTTTATCTTTTTGAAATGCATATAGTTAGAGAAATTTCTGCCAAAAGATTTCATTTCCCTTTTCCTGATTTAGTGCTTCATAGCAGCCTACAAAGAAGTCCAGTGGGCAAGAGGGAAAACTGCTCAGAAGAGAGAGTGTTTAAATATGTTTTTTCCATGTTTTTATTAAACACCTGCAAATCAAAATCATGTTGCTTGATCAAAATATCTTGTACATCATCCTGTATAATTGCTCCCATTGTACTCCTGCAGCACAGAATATATGTCAATTACTGTTTCCAGATTTGGAGATGCATACGTTTGTTACATCGTTCGTGAAAGGCTTGAAAATAAAAGTGTTTTCATTTAGATTATTAACATTATGTAAATGGCAATGTAACTAGCCTTGATTTGCTGCCACTAACTTGGAAATATTTAAACATTATTATTACTTAGCTCAACATTCCAGTTTTATCACTGAAATTAATGTATTTAGGCTCAATTTTGGCTTGTCAACAAATAATGATCATAGATGTGAGCTGGTTCATAATCCAGAGGCACTAGGTTACAATGTGTTGCCATGGAAACTGTGTTTTATTGCATTTTCTCTACTTGATTTAAGACATTTGACAATCATAGCAACTGCTTGCCTGTCTTCCCATGTCATAAAAAATTCAAAAACACAAACAACCAATAGGGGAAATTCATGCAGTTCGTGGACCTTGCTATAAAAATAAAATAAAATAAAAAAAAAAATGACAATCTTATAGTTAATAGGGACCTTTTGTGAATAGTTTATTTCGCAGAATGTCTAGGAGTGTTGGAAAATTCAATCAGTGGTTAGTCATCGAATGGAGCTGTCTTGCCTGTGGTTCATTTTGTTTATTGCATCATATATCTTTTATGATCACTGGGACTTTAGCCTGAAACAGCATTTTCTTTAACAACAGCCATGTTTCCTCTAATGTTGTTTATTGCATCTGAAACATTACTCTTTGAAACCACGGTACATTTTCAGTTGAGCAAAGGTCTGTAACAGAATACAGCATGTCTGTGTTTACTCAGGATCCTGGGTAAAAAATATCCCAGTTCATGTAACATTAATCACTTTGCCAGTGTTCAGCTGAGGTCATTGCCACATTCCTAGCAGTATTAAGCCGAGTCAAGATTAATCACGTACATTAAACCCTGCAAGGAAAGCACGTGAAGCGGATCTGAAATTAGACATTTGGTGAAGGACTGGGAGAGTGCTGTAACAAAATATGTTAGCAGTGCTGCAGCAAGCTTTCAGAATGATGTGGGGTTTTTCCTCCTGGATTGCCATCAGCTCATCTATATTTAAGGCTTTGTTGCTGTCTCCTTTATTTAACTCATTTTTTAGAAGTTTTAGATAAAGTCACTAAAATCTTCTCTGGATTGCAGGAGTGATATCACCTCCCCCTCCCCCCACATTATTTATTTATATATTTTAAAAATGCATTAGTGTATTTTTATTTAACTTAAATTAGGCTTTTGGGATTAAAGAAAGAAAGAAAGAAAGGGAAGGGGAAGGAGAAAGAAAAGGGGGGAAGGAGAAGGACTGGGAACAGGGAGAGGAGGAGGGGAGGGGAGGGGAGGGGAGGGGAGGGGAGGGGAGGGGAGGGGAGGGGAGGGGAGGGGAGGGGAGGGGAGGGGAGGGGAGGGGAGGGGAGGGGAGGGGAGGGGAGGGGAGGGGAGGGGAGGGGAGGGGAGGGGAGGGGAGGGGAGGGGAGGGGAGGGGAGGGGAGGGGAGGGGAGGGGAGGGGAGGGGAGGGGAGGGGAGGGGAGGGGAGGGGAGGGGAGGGGAGGGGAGGGGAGGGAAGGGAAGGGAAGGGAAGGGAAGGGAAGGGAAGGGAAGGGAAGGGAAGGGAAGGGAAGGGAAGGGAAGGGAAGGGAAGGGAAGGGAAGGGAAGGGAAGGGAAGGGAAGGGAAGGGAAGGGAAGGGAAGGGAAGGGAAGGGAAGGGAAGGGAAGGGAAGGGAAGGGAAGGGAATATAAAGTCCTGTAATATTTTGTCAGTCAAGCTAATAATCAAAGAGTATTTAAAATCTGTTCTCCTTACATATCTTCTTTCTGTATGTGCATATATACCTCAGTAACACAATGCCCCCATTTTCATCCTGATGTTACTGCTGTACATACATTTTATACTCTTCTTTACATTTTGCATGGTAGATTATAGCAATTCCTTTGCCCATTCTTGTAAACTTCCCTGATATTAAAGGTGTTTTTTGTTTGTTTGTTTGTTGGCAATGTTACACTGTCATAAATGGATAATGAAAACACAAACAATTCCCACTGAAATCCCCAAGGAAAAACTCGTGGTGACACGAGATTATTGTTTCCTATGCCTTAAGAAACACATGATTTAGAAATTGAGGCAATTCAGCAACAAGAATGGAAACTAAGGTGCTGAACTACAACTGTAAAGCATATGAACAAACTTTTTTTTTTCCATTGTGCAATGGTCTAGAAATGGCCTGCCATAACAAATCCCCCTTTCTTCTGCACATCTAAACCCCAGCAGCTGGACTTGATCCAGCTGTTGGGGGGGTGCTGCCATGGCCTACCAGAGTCACAGCCAGTGGATAAAAATGCCATCCTGCAGCAGTCCTGTCAGAATGCAGAACCAATGGAAGGCTGGGGCTGGGCAGTTGCATACTGGAGAAACTGTCACAGAATCATAGAATGGCCTGGGTTGAAAAGGACCACAATGATCATCTAGTGTCAACCCCCCTGCTATGTGCAGGGTCACCAACCAGCAGACCAGGCTGCCCAGAGCTACATCCAGCCTGGCCTTGAATGCCTCCAGGGATGGGGCATCCACAACCTCCTTGGGCAAACTGTCCTCTCCTCCTGCAAGTCCCAGATTTCCCCTTTGCATGAGGGCATCACCACATCACCTTTCTTTGACAGGAAAGGCTATTTTCTATGGAACAGGCATATGACACCTCATCTTGGTAATGAATCCAATCCTGGAATGGCTGCCTGACACCAACCTTTGAGAATAATAATGTTTCTCCAGTTCATACACTATTAAGTTTTCAGTCTCCATCACAATGAACCTTCAAGTCTGAGAGTGGGCTTTTTGTAGTGGACCAGTTTTTTTTTTGTTGTTGTTTTGGTTTGGGTTTTTTTGTTTGTTAGCCTGTTCATTTTTTAATTGAACTAATTTGTATTCATTGATTGGTTTCCCATTGCTGATTTGGAATTAATAGTGAGTGAACAACAGCTCTATGGCCCAGAACGTCTGAATGATCCAGAGAAGGAAGAAAACAGTGGGCAACATGGCAAGAAATCAGCTGACATTGTATTGAATTCCTTCTGTTTGGAAGAAGTCATACAGAGATTTACTTTCAGTTTCTTAAATCACTCACATTGCACTCAACTCAACTATATACAGACAAAGATAAGAAACTTCTTCAGCTACTCCCAGTTTCCTGACATTTTGCAACATTCTTCTATGGTCAGTCTTCTGGATGAAAACGTTTTGTGCAACAATTCCAAATAATTTGTCTTCCTAAGTGTCTTCTCATTTCAGCTCAACTCATCATCTCTTAGTATGTTGATTTAGCAGCCAAACCTCTCAGCCATGAAAGCAGATTTTTCTCTTTCTTCTATTTGCTTGGAATTTCCGCTCTGTGAGGCCACATGCACCCCCTTTCTAATACCTTGATTTTTTTTGCTTCTCTCCTTTTTTCCATATGAGGAAGCTGCTGCAAAATAAGGTGTCGTGAATGTACAGCACAGTCAGTCTTCTGCACTAAATCCCTCATGGTGCAGATGCTGTGAAGACACAGGTGGACCTTTTCTTTTTAGTGCACCTGTGTGAGTGGAAATAGTTTTTATCCCCAGATACCAAAAGTTTTCACCTGTTACTCAGAAAAGCTGCTTGCATGAGTATGTCTCAGCCTGCTCCAAGCAAGATGAGGTGGTCTAGCTTAGGTATCAAACATACTTTTCGCTGTTCAGCTGTCGGCAGAGGGGACAGGAGCCATGCCTCTGACCTCAACTTGTGTTCTGTCCCTTAGGCTCCCACCTGGACTCAGTGCATGTCCCCACCAGCCAGATGATCTGCTCTGGCCACCAAGCAGCCCAGCGAGAAACTGGCAGGACTCCGCTGTGTGCAACAGGGAGGATGGAACCACACAGCTCGAGGTACGGGAGGGCAGTGTGGGTAGCCCCGCATGATCACATCACTGTGCCATCCCATCACATCCCTGCTGGCCTCACAATAACTTCACTGATCAGCAAGTCTTTTTCTATCCGTGGCTGAGACAGCAAATGTAATTTTGAATTCAAATTTTAGCAGTCAATTTCCTCCTTACTGAAGGTATTCAAGGCCAGGCTGGATGTGGCTCTGAGCAGCCTGGTCTGGTGGTTGGCGACCCTGCACATAGCAGGGGGATTGAAACTAGATGAGCATTGTAGTCCTTTTCAACCCAGGCCAGTCTGATTCTATGAATTTTGACTTTTTGCCCTCTAGTAATTACCAAAAACCTTCTACTAGAATCAAACCAGCAATGGAAGAAGGTTTGGGACACAACTGTTGGCTGCCAACATCTGATACTGACCAAACAGAGGTGTTTAGTGCATTTATTGCAGTGGTTCATCACTCTACTCCTTCTTCTCTTCCTAGAAATTACAGAATATCTTACTTGCCAGTTGAGCTAGCAATAGTCCCTCTAGCTCGTTAGGTGAGCTCAACTACCTACCAAAGTGAATAATTTGTCTCATTTTGCTGGACACAGTCAAGGGAACTTTCAGGTCAGGGGAAGGTGATGCACTATCCCCAGGCAAAGCATGGGCAGTGCCTCTCACTGGAACAGCCATTTGCAGAATGATGTTCAGTTCTACTGCTCAGTCTCTTAGGGAGATAGCCAAAGATGTTGTTGGAGTAAGACATTTTTAAGGACCAATTAGGTATATACTGAATAAGCCATTAAAACATCATTTTATTGTAATGATTTGTATCTGCAAAAGGGCATAAATTAGTAATGGCTTATTAAGCTTTACTGTTGAAGTTATTCAAAAAGACCCATGAATAGAAGGATGATACTAAAAGAATTACATATATGTATGTTTGCACATGCAGTCACACACATGCACATACAGTCGCATTACTGAAGGGAGAGCTAAAATCAGTTTATTTTTGTCTCACATAAAATAAATGGCACACACATGTTGTCCAGTTTGAGAGCTGCCAAGAGAGCTGATTGCCAGCAATTATTTTATATTTTACAGTGCATTCTTTCACTCTATATTTGTTTCTCTTCAGATGGCATACTCAGTGCAACACAAAGTTTTATAGAGGGTAGGAATTCCTAGATCCTTCCCGAAGGCTTGTTATTAGGGAGACTGCTGAAAAGTAGCTGCTGGTGATCTTGAAATGCATAATAGTAAGCAGTTATGGAAAAAAAAGAAAAAAAGAAAGAAAGAAAGAAAAAGAAAAAAAAAAAGATTAAAAAATGTAAACACTTACAAAGAAAAAAAAAAAACAGGACACTAATTTTCCTTATTCTGAGTAGGAGGTATAATGTCTTTATAAAGTAATAATTAAAAGAAAAACAATTACTGGTGCCTTGTGCCTTATCTGGACCTTGCAGCTGTACTTCTCCCTTTTGCATTAGCAGTGTGTGTTCTAAGGTTATGACAAACCATGAAAATTGCATCTTAAGAGGAGTTTTATTCTTTTTCTTACGATTTGATTGAAACAGACAGCTACATTTTGTGTATATATAATTAGGCAGTAAAATAGGCTTTGAAGGCAGATTTATGTTTAGTATGTGAGTCACACGCACAAGAGTCTTTCATTCAGCAACCAAAGACTGATCTTTTTAATGCCTCAACTCTCTCAACGTGTTTTCTGAATGCTACATCTTGCAGGAAAGAGGGGGAGGGGGGGGGGGGGGGGGAAAGGAAAGAGAGGATGGGAAAAACAAAAAAACAAAAACAAAAAAAAAAAACCAGCTTTTAAGCCATATTTCTTTCCTTCTTTCTGTTTTTCCCTCATTTCTCCAAATGAAAAACAATTCGAAAAGCCAATCTAGCTAGTCTGCAGTGATTTAACCTTATGACAAACTGATTTTTATCATCTTTCTTTCCCGATTGTTGTCCAGGGCAGCACTGAATGCTGCACCAGCTCTAGGCGTATCTAATCCCTCTCATAAAAGGCCACTGTGGCTGTAAAACTGAGACCAATGGCTTTTTCATTCTCCACCTCTCAGAGCTCCAAAGTAATGGCATCGGGGTCTCCTCTTCACGTTTTTCTTTTCAGATGCATAGTTTCTCCTTTTAATAAGGCTAAAATAGAGAGAAATAAAAGGAACACAATCACATTTTCCTCAAAGCTCTTTCTATAAATGCCTTCTGAAGAACTGAATTTAGAAACAATTATCTGCAGTCTGAGTTCTTGTGACAACATGTATGAATACAGAAGTGTATCCTTGGAATTTTCTGATCATTATGAAGTATGTGAACATGCTAAAATGTTGGGCAGATAATACTCAAGGCTTCATATTTTCTGCCCAGGATCACATTCAGGCATTCTTCCTCTTGCTGAAGCCTGAGGAACTGCAGATGTGATAACAATATTACCCAACACAGGCACAGTTCTCACACCTCATCTCTGCAGAGAAACCATGTAGAAAACATTGTCCTTACTTTATGCACACGCAACACAGCCTTGTCAACAATATTTTCTCCAGCACAGACAAATCATAACCCAGTTTTATTACAAAGAACACGTAAGAAGAGAAGGCAACAAATATTCTCCTGAAAAAACACTACTTTTTTTTTTTTTTTTTCCCTCAAAAGCCTTGACCTCAGTGTTTAAATGTTTTTATTAATAATACACTCACGGATTATATTTCAGAACTAATCCCCCTTTTTGAACAGCAGTACAAGAGAAAGTTGGCCTGCATTTGATTACAAATTTTTATTTGACCACAGAGGAATGCTTTTAACCAGCAAAATACGGAGTGCTAGATAAAAAGATTTACAGCTAAAAACAGCTCAAGCAAACTCATTTATCCATAGCAAAAAAAAAAAAAAGAAAAGAAAAAAAAAAGCATTTTAGTACGCCTCACTAATATCAATTAGTAACTATATTTTAATATCATCATTAGAAGCAAAAATCAACAATGTTATTCAAAAGCTATAAACTTTGCTCCAGGCAAAATTTAAACACTGGTGTTTTAACTCTGAGGGTGTTATATTTGAGCACTTAAAGTTACAGAACTGTTAAATTAAAAAGGAAATCTTACAATAAAAATTGTACAACTTACCTCCATTTTGGTTCTGGGAGAAAGGGAAGGAAGAATATACATTCAGAAAAATACTTTCCCACAGTCCAAATTATGACAACATTCATAAGCATCTCTGTCCTTTTGCTAGGCATCCTTGATGAATATAAGCCTAGAATACATTCTTTAGATGCAATGGTGTAATGATACTCATAACATTTCTTTTAGATTCTTTTATATCACTTTCTGTTGGAAGATGGTTGAAAAAAATAGCACTTCTGGTTCCAAGATCCCACAGAACACCTTGGACTTCAGGATTCAGCTATAGCTGAGCATCTTCTAAGGGATTAAAACTTCTTTATTCAGAATTACAAAATCTTTTCAGAGGCTCTCTGGACCACAGAACATTGAGGATGCCTGGCCTTTTTCACATCTCTGTGGCTATCCATAGAATCACAGAATATCCTGTCTTGAAAGGGATATTCAAGTACATTCAGTTCCAACTCCCGTGCCATGGGCTGGTTGCCACCCAACAGATCAGGTTGCCCAGGGTCCCATCTAGCCTAGCCTTGGGAACCTCCAGCGATGGGGCATCCGCAGTTTTCTGGGCACCATGTTAATGTTACATGTTAATTTAACTCTTTCTGATGCTCATCTATTAGCATTTGGAAGTGACCTGAGACAACCAGCTCAGTTTAAACCAGGGCAGATCATGCCTGACAGATCTGATGGAGCAACAGTTTCAGTGAACAGCAGAAAGGCAACTGATGTAGCTACATGAACTTGTGCAAGGCCTTTGACATGGTCCTGCATCACATCCTTATCTCTAAATTTGAGAGATATGGATTCCAAGGCTGGACTATTCAATGGATAAAGATGGTCACAGCCAGAAGGTTGTAGTTAATGGCTCTACATGCAGGTGGAGACCAGTGATGAATGGTGTCCTCCAGGGGTCTGTCTTGAGACCAGAGCTCTTCAACATCTTTATCAACAACACAGTCAGTGGAACTGACAGTATACTTAGCACATTTGCAGACCACTAACTTGAGTGATGCAGTTGAGATGGCAGAAAGAAGGGATGCCATCTAAAGTGATCTGGAAAGGCTTGAAGACTGTGCCTATGAGAACCTAATGAGGTTCAACAAGACCAAGTACAAAGTGCTACACTGGTATCAGGACAATCCCAGATATGTGTACAGATAGGGAAAAGAACGCCTTCAGAGCAGTTCTGCAGAGAAGGACTTGGGGTCTTCGTAAATTAAAAGTTGGACATGAGCCAGCAGTACTCGCTTGCAGCTCAGACAGCCAACAGTGTCCTGGGCTGCATCAACAATTGGTTGGCAGCAGGTCAGGAAGGGGATTGTCTCCTTCTGCCCTGCTCTCATGAGGTCTCTTCCAGGGTTTTGCTTCCAGGTCTGGGGCCCCCAGCACAAGAAATATATGCAGCTGTTGGAGCGGGTCCAGAGGAGGGCCACAAAGATGAAGAATCTTTACTGTGAAGAAAGATTGTGGATGCTGGGCCTGCTCAACCTGGAAAAACGAGGCTCCACAGAGACCTCATTGTGAACTTCCAGTGCTTGAAGGAGCTTATAAGCAGGAGAGGGTCCAGATTTTAACACGGTTTAAAAATAATAATAGGACGGAGGGCAAAGGCTTTAAGCTGAAAGAGGGGAAATTTACATCTGGTGTTAAGAGGAAATTCTTTACTTGGAGAGTGGTGAAGCACTGGAACGTGTTGCCCAGAGGAGTTCTGGATGCTCCAACCTGGAGGCACTCAAAGCCAGGTTGGATGGGGATTCTGGGCAACCTGAACTGGTGGGTGGCAACCCTGCCCATGGTGGGAGGGATGGAACTGCATGATATTTAAGATCCCTTGCAACCTAAGCCATTCTATGATTTATCTCTAATATCTAATCTAAACCTCACTTCTTTTATATTTTAGAGCTATTTCCCTTGTCCTTCATGCTCTTGTAACACATTTCATTATTCCCTTATTCAGGGAATAAGACAAAAAGTCTGCAGTCATCCCTACTTAAACGCTTTGAAAACGTAGAAACTCTTTCTATAATGCAAACACACCTCAGACCTATGCATGATTCTTTGGACTGTATTCCTTTCCTAAAGCCTGATGGCACAGAGCAGTTTCAGGCAATGGAAGGTCTGCGTTAATAGTACTTATTTACAACACACACATCTAAATGTAACACAGATGTTCTTAATCATGTTAGAGTCAATCTTAATAAGATTCACAAACATGTCCTCAAGGCAACCTGTAAGGTAAGCAACCGCAATTACAAGAAATTACAAGCAAGGAAGCAGAAGCAGTGTGAGAAGATCCACAGGCTGAGCAGTTCACTTCTTCCTTAAGTTGGCCATAAACAGAGCTCACTCATAACTTCTTTTCCCAACAAGAGGAAGGATCGACCAGTCGTGATCATCTTTACTATTTGTGTCACAGTTGTAATGTGAAACACCAGCCAAGGTCCAGGACCTCTGCTGTGCTTGCAGTTCTAGACATGGAAGCAAATATCATCAGAAGAGGGTTTGAATGGTGCATGCACACTATATATTGATAGACTAAGAGAACACTGAGATCTTTATGAATGTTGTGTAGAATTTTCTGGATTCTCAGATGATTCATGGCAGTATTGTTTTTCTGTTCTTTTGTTTGTTTGTTTGTTTTGCGACTGGGTGTTTCTTACCAATGGACTTCTTAATCTATACATTCCGCAGAGGTTTTTTTGTTTTTGTTTTTCCTTGCCATTTCTTTTTGTGGTTGTTGTTTACCAGGCTTCTCTTTTTGAATTAACTTTTGTGATTGTATATATTCAGTTAGTATTTAAAAATTGGATGTGCCTTCATAAGTGTCAACAATGCAGTTCTACAGTGTTTAAGGGCAGCTCCATGGAGAATGTGAGTAAACCTTCAGTGTGAGCAGAGTCTCATCTGATCAATGTGCCTTTCCTTACCACTGATTATTACAGCTGCATTATTTTTGGCTGAGGAATTAAGGAAGTACCATCCATATAGTGGTTTTTGTTGCCAATCCAAGGCAAGATCACTGAGTCACAGAGAAAAGTACCATGACTTTCCCAAGGCCATGCCTAATTATGAGAATGCTGAGAAAAGAATCCCTATTCCCTCATGCTCTGCATATTCTTCCTCTTTTTATTCATGCTGTCTTCTCCTTCTCTTGATCTCAAATCTCCTGGTCTTTTTTTTTTTTTTTCCCTGCTGTCTCATTCAGTGCCTCTGCACACTCCTCTTCCAGCAGGTCCCTTCCTTGCAGTTGAGAGCAGGCATACAAGAACTTCTAATCTTGTTTCTTGAAAACAAGAAGAATTAATGGCTACTTTCTTATGTGTAGCTGAAGCACACACCATTTATCAACATTCCTCTCAGCCTGATTACCGAGACACACATCTTCTCCTGCAACACTTATTTTCTGCTTCCACACCTTCTGTAGTTCTAACATCCAGCAGAGGGATGTGGGGTCAACTCCTAAATATATTCCAATAACTGTTTTGTTGAGTTTTCAGGTTCATCATCTTCTAGCTCTTTTCTCCCAAAATCACGGTGTGTGCCCACCTTCCTGTCCTAAGGCTGATGCATACCTGACCTTGGCTTTGAAAACTTTCACAGATTCATTCCTCACCTCACACACTCCTAGTATGTGCAATCTGATTTTTATCTGTGCCTATCCCTTTTGCATACCCAGGACCAAGCTCCAACCTGCTGTCCCTCGTTTCCCATTGGATAACAAATTGCTCTCACTGTAGCTTCTGCTAAAGGCTCCTTAAGCCTGACTGACTACTACTCTGCAAATTCCATTTCAAGACTCATCTTCCCTCTCCATGGCCTATGACTCCTAGCCTTCTCTCTAATAAAACAATCTAATACTATTCCCTAAGCCTCAGTTTCATTTCCCCATGCTCATTTGTTCTCTCTGAAAATCTGAAGTACGGCACCCAGCCACTGGCCTTTTGTACATTTTTCACCCTAGCACTACTATAATGTGGATGCTGCCTAACTAATAAAATACTGTTCCTCTATCCATCTATTACAAATTATAATAAACTGTGAAACATTATTTTATTTTGTATGAAAGTAGCTGTAAAAAATGCACAGTGTAATAGGGTACTAAGGCTATGGCAAAGGGCTATAACACACATTTTAACACGCACTGCCGGCTTCTTATCACACACGATTTAATGAGAAATACATGTTTTTAAATATTATCTGAATGTTTGCATTGCACTACATAAATAAATAACCTCTTGTTTGAATTACTTGAGGAGAAATTGAGTATATAGAGCGCTGAATGCTACATTAATGTCTGGGTCAAAGGTTTGTAGTACAAATTCTACAGCAGAATTTCACAGAACTGACAGTAAGGAAATGGGAAAGAGTCGCTATGTCAGTCCATTCTGACACCAGGATGGAATTATTCCCTCTAGTATTCATTTTCTATTGCTTCCCACATGATGGGAAGGAGGAACCTGTTTTGAGGCTCCATTTATTAGAAGATCTCTTTGTTAGCATTTTTATTATTGTTATTATTTATCTTCAATTGGTGATTTTCTTTTCTTTTTATCCTTCTTGCATTTAGGTAGCTTCTATCAGGCGTACCTCTGGACTGTCCCCATCCCCATACAAACACACAGGGTTTTCCTAAACTGCTTCTTCCAGTTGCTAGTTCTCAGGTGATATTTTGTTGCTGTCTATAAACACTACACAGGTACTTTGTTTCCAGACATAACTATATTTCTCTGCTGAAGCATCAGAGGAACTGACCTTTAGATCAAACTGAGAGACCTTGTGAATATGCAGATAATTGTAAGAGAGTCTACAGACTGTTCTAAGGAAGAAAACATTGTTAGCAATGCCTCCTTCAAAAAATAAAATAATAATAATAAAAAAAATAGTATCTAACATAAGTATCTGCCAAGTGCATGAATGTCTGTATCACCAGTTCCCACACTCCAGTTTATGGATCACTGGCAGGCTGCGAGGCTGTAATAAATTATCCACAACGAATCTGCAGCACCAGTGGTTCGCACACGCCAATTAAAATAGCGACCAGAGGACCGCGGGACAGGCTGTGATGAATTCCGGGGGTTGTAAGGGTCTGCTAATCCAAAATGGTCGGATCAATATGATCGTTTCCAACGCACTGCTGTTAAATATGCTCATGTCTGCAAAACGCTATGTGCAGCGGCAATGACATTCACCCTATTAACCTGGTAAATAAATCCTCAAGAGAAACAGGACTTTGCCCTCTTCCTCAATACGGAGGAGAAAGAGAAACGCTGTTTCGACCACCGCAGACGTGCGGTGAGACCGGCACCAACGTGCACCCGACACTCAGTCATAAAGGGTGCCGTCGGAGGAAACTGTCTGCATAAAGGAGATGACGGCTGCATTGCAATCGCTGCTAGAGCCAACACGGCATTTCCAGCCGCCGGCAGACCCGGTGCGGCTGGCTCGGCCGCGCGCCCAGCAGCAGAGCAGGGCAGGGCAGGGCGGCAGCCGGAGGCGCGCCTCGGGAGCGCGTGCCCGACCAGCCGCTCCCGCCCGCACCCGGGCTCCCCGCGCCTCGCGGCCGGCCGCACGCCGGCTCTCAGCTTCAACCAATCAGAGGCCGCGAAAGCGATTTCTGCGGCGCTGATTGGCTGTCTGCCTCCGCGGCCCGGGCGGCGGCGGCAGGGAGAGAGGCGCGCCTCCGCGGCGGGGGGCAGCGCGTCCCCGTGCCGGCCGTGCCGGCCGCGATAGCCGGGCCGCGGCTGCGGAAGCAGAATGCTGGGCTCGGCGCGGGTGGTGATGCCAGCTGTCCGGGGCGCGGCTGGGGCCTCGCGTGCCTTCCGCTGAAAATAGATGTTTGTCCATGGTTTTTCCTAGCCTACGCGATGCGTGTGTCCGGCGAGATGTGGGGGGTGGTTCTCGCTGGGATTGTTAGCGGTCTGCAGCCGCGTTAATCAGAACCGGATTTCCCATTTTAGACAAACGTCACTAATTCGTCGCCCTTCTGCCGAGCGTTCACGGGCGGGCCGGCCGGCCGAAGCCAGGTGCGGAAGCTGCCCGACCCCCGGCGGGGCTGTTGGGTGCGTGAGCCGAGTGGCCGTGCCCGCCGCTGGCCCCGCTATCAGTTCCGGAGGGGCGGTAATGCCGTGGGGCAGTGGCATCCCTGCCCCCCTCGTCCAGCGGCTCCGCCTCGGCTCGTTCTCAGACCATCTGTTGGCAGCGATTTTACTCGGTCTGGAATGATGTTCTAACCGTGGCAGATCGCTTCCCATCACGTCCCTTCCCCCACTCGGCGCTCAATGCAAATCGTCTCCTACTCGCTGGATAATAATGTGAAAATGACTGTAATTTCGCAGACGAGCAGCAGCCCAAAGTGAAACGTGTCTAAACAGAGGTCGATATTGAAAAATCAGGGCTATTACCTAAATCTGAAAAATACATATCATAACGAAACAGGAGCAGCGATCCGCGGGCTGACGAAGCCCAGCCACCCCGCCGGACTCTGCAGGTCCTGCAGCCGCTGCCGGGTGACAATCGGCGTCCCGCACCGGCGACAGGCCCGGAGACATGCGGGTGTTCCCGGGGAGATAACCGGGAGACGCCGAGGGGCAGCGAGTCTGGCCCCGAGGTGCGAGGCGTGCCGGGCCCCACTATCCGCCCGTCGGGCAACGAAGGGTTAAGCGCAATTTGAGGCGGAGGTGCGGCGTAATGGCTCCCCAGCTAAACAAAGAGGATGATTAAGGGGGATATTTTCGAGCGACACAAAGCCCGATTGGAAAGATTTGTGTTACTAATTCCTGTGAAAGGATGTTCACGTGGTAGTTATATGGTCGCCGGCGTTCACAGTTCAGTGCATGCGGCAGTAAATCAGGGGCCTGGAAACAAAAGGGTTATTTTCTGCTCTCTCTCCTTCCGAAAAAAAAAAAAAAAAAAAACCAAAAAAAACCAAAAAAAACCAAACCCCCAAACACATCACTAATAAAGGCCGACCTGCCTAACTTAAGGCATAGAGCATGGCCGTGGGTGCGGGCTCCCGATACAACACGTGTAGCAGCCCCAGCCCGCCGGGCTCCGAGCGAGGGGCAGCTGGGCGCCGAGCGATGCCCGCACCGCCTCCGAAAGCGGCACGGGAACAGCAGCATTCATCACAGCCGCGAAAGCCGCCTTGGAATTAAATTAAAACGAAATGAGAGTTTTCCTCTCAGCGAACGAATCCTGGCACAGCGGCGCTCCACCTTGGTTTTCTGTCTTGCCCCCTTCTCCCCCGTCTCTCTCTCCCCTATTTTTTTTTCTTCTTCTTTTTTTAAGCCTTAAATGTTACAGGAGGCAAATTGAAACGAGAAGCGAGACTTGCAGCCGGCCGGCTGCAGCCGGCGCTCACACGGCACGGCACGGCCCGAGGGCTGCGGGGGTGCGCGCACAGCCCGCGTGTGCCCCGCGTGTCCGCGCGTCCCGCGTGTGTGCGCCTCGCTGCCTTACAGCCCGCCGGCAGGCAGGAGGAACGGCGGCCAATGGGAAGGCCCGATTTCATAAAAGCTGGGTTCCCATTGGCCGGGAGGGAAGGGGCATTCTGAACAAAGAAAAGTCCCTTTCAGGTACCGCTCCGGTCCCACTCCCCCTCCGCGGCCGCCGCGGGGGCACGCCGGGCCCGTGCGTGTGTGTGCGCGCGTGCGTGCGGGGGGCGGCCGGGCCTCCCCGCGCTTTTGTTTTTAATTTTCCTTTTTAGAAAGAAAGGAAGGTTCATGGTATCTGGTGCTCTCTTCTTCCCAATACAATAAATCTGTTGAAGACATTAGTGTTTTTTTTTTTTTTTTTTTTTTTTTTTCCAAAAATAAAAAGCGGCTGCAACAAACACACACCCAATGCAGTTAGAAGGAACAGGCCACCTCCATCCAGTACAGACCGTAAGTACGGTTGCGTGGTGTGTCTGTAGCACGAAAAGGGGGTGATTTTTTTTTTTTTTTTATTACTATTATATTTTTCTGCCAAGGGTAGCGTTGGGAGCCGCACTGAGCAGGGCGGCCGCTGCGAGCAGCGAGCGGCCCCGGGCACGGCGAGCACGAGGGCAGCCGTGCGGCCGTGCGCGTACCCCGACGGCGCGCTGCCCGGGGGTGCAACGGGGCAGGGCCCGCCACAGTTCGGCACGGCGGTGCCAGGTGCCTCGCCAACACGCGGCCGGGCGGGAGCGAGGCGGGCGGGGAGGGGGGGCGAGCGGAGCCGCCGCACGGCCCGTCACCCTGCGCGGCTCCGCGGGACGGGCGGCCCGCAGGCCCCCGCCACCCATCTTTGCCGCGGCGCAGCCAATGGCGCCCGGCGGGGTCACGTGCGGCGCGCGGTAACGGAACCGCAGCGCCGCGGGGGTTGGCGGCGCTGCCTCGCGGCCCGCCCCGCCCCCCGCCGCCGCCGCCGCCGCCGCCGCCGCCGCCGGCTCATTAGGCGCTCGGCTTCCCCCCGCCGCTAATTAACAACGCCGCGCTGTGGCTCCGCTCCGCGCCGTCCGGCGAAGCGGGGGAGGGGCCGCGCGCCGGGCTACAACGAGGGGGGAGCGGCCTGTCCTGAAAAAAGGTCGTCGGCTGCGTCTCGCCGGGCTCCAATTACCGCAGCGCGCTGCTGAGCGCCGCTGTCGGTACGGCGCTGCCGGGGGCGCGCGGCCCGCGCTGTTCCCCCCCCATCCCTCCTCCCTCCCCCCCTCGGTATCAGCGCGGCGCTCCCCGCCCCGCCCCCGCGCCCCCTGAAGTTACTCGAAGAAATCAGATCTGTCAGGACGGGCGAAAAAAATGCCACTTCCCAGGGAGCGGGCGGAATCCAGCCCGGATTTTCAGTCCTTTCTTCTCCTTTTCTCCCTTCCTCCCTTTCACTAATTTACCCGATGTTAGCACATTCTGCCGGTAACACCCGGCCGCCTGTGGGCTGTCGCACGGGATCGTTTCTCACTGCTCAGGCGGGCTCCGAGCGCGGGGCTGAAGATGGAGTGGGAAGTTGGGGATAACATTTTTATTTTATTTTTTTAAATTACTGTGACTATTATTACGGTTCCGTGCTTACTCAGGAAAGCAAAACAGGCGCGCGCGCAAAAAAAAAAAAAAAAAAAAAAAAAAGCAAAACAACAACAACAAAAAAAAACAAAACAAAACAACAGCAACAACAAAACAGCAAAAAAAAAAAACAAAAACAACAACATCAAAAAATAACCTGATGCTCCAGTTCTGACTGTGAATGCTGCCTACCAGCATGCAGAGCTGTGAGTGAGGAACAGCATTTTTTTTTTTTTTTTTTTTTAATTATTTTTGTAAGCGAGGAGGAAAAACCAAACAAGCAAAAAAGGACCTCTGATCCGAGTGCCAAAGTAGGGGAGATGTGTCACTGACCGGGCTGCGATGGTACTTGCTGCCTACTGCGTGATCGCTTGCTCTCTAAGTAAAATGAGACACAGAGCTGTTGCTGAGACGAGTGGGAACAGCACTTTGATTTGCTGGTTTAATTAAAAAAAATGATAAAGGACTGAAGGTAAGCATTCTGCATCTCTATGTATAAATATTTCGATAAGTGGCTGTAAAAGGGAGAGATCCCTTTAAAAATTGTTTTAACTGAGCTTTGTCAAACACACACTCATTTGCGGTCACTGAGGCCACCTTGGTGCAGATCACTTAAAGTGTATGTCTTAATCAGTTTCCTGTACAGTCAGTAATACTGTATTTAACAAACCTAACAATCGTGTGACTGCTAGAACTGCTTATAGGACTGTAATCTTGGGCTGATGTTTCTTAAGAAAGATCTTACTTCTTTTCTTTCTTCTTTTTTTTAAACGTGGGTTTTGATATTTTTCATTTGTGCTTACGGATTGTTTGTTTTTAATAGAAACCGTATTGTGTGAAGGAAAATGAGGTTTCTCCCTTCCCTCGACCTCCTCTCCCCTTCCCCTCCAATAAATAAATAAATAAATAAAAAGGGGCTTAAGTACAAAAGGGGTAAAAAGATAATACAGAAATAACACAAAACTTCAAGGGTCTGGTTTAAAGCCACAAAATCCATGGAATGCGATGAAGAGAGAGCCTGTGTACTTCCTTTTCTGCCTCTGGTGCCTAGGTGGTGGTCCTGGGGTTAAATTACAACATGTGCTCCCACAGCTAGGCACCAGCTCTGAGGCTGCGTTTCCTGAGCTTTGTGGATTTAAATCACCTAGCTAATGGATTTTATTTTTATTTTTTCCCTTTTTCTTTTCCTGGACGTGGCTTTTGAGGATGTTGGGAGACAAGTAGGTTAAGGATGCTCCCTGTGAAAGCATGACAGCTATTGCCTATGCTTTAACAAACTTAAGGGGGAAAAAGAAATGTGGGTAGCAAATGATTTCAGTCCCCCCGCCTTGGCCTTTTTTACTAGTTGTGTTATATTCTGGTAAGACCCAGACAAAACACGTTTGACTTTTCCTCTCCTCACAGGAAAAGGTGGATGTGGACCACAGGTTGCAAACCCAGTCACACCTGGAAAAGGAGGACCAGAAGAATTAAATCTAGAGAAGCCCAGCGGAGATAAACGAATGTCCCCACACCTCCAGAGGAAAGTTCATCGAATTTTTACTCTAGAGATCTCATCTTCAGGATGTCATTGAACACTTCCAGTACAGGAAAAGGTGTGGATCCAAACGCGGTTGACACTTACGACAGTGGCGATGATTGGGAAATCGGTGTGGGGAATTTAATAATTGATCTGGACGCTGATTTGGAGAAGGACAGACAGAAATTTGAGATGAATAATTCTACCAATACCACCAGCAGCAGCAGCACCAGCTCCAAGGATTGTGGGGCTCTGGCTTCCAGTGGGGCTAATACTACCTCAGCCTTAGCTGATGGCCTAAAATTTGCTTCTGTTCAGCCCTCCGCTCCCCAGGGGAATTCCTCTCACAAAGAGACTAGTAAATCAAAAGTGAAAAGGAGTAAAACTTCTAAGGATGCTAATAAATCTCTGCCTTCTGCTGCCTTGTATGGGATTCCTGAGATCGGCAGTGCTGGCAAGAGGCAGGAAGTCCAAGGGCGCCCTGGAGAGGCAACTGGCATGAATTCAGCACTGGGTCAAAGCGCGAGTGGTAACCCAAACGGCAATAATAACAGCACCAGCAGCACCACCGCCATTGCCTCTTGTGGGAAAAACAAGGAGGAGAAACCATGTAAAAACCAGGGCAGCCGAGGCGCCAAGCGGGATAAGGATGCGGGGAAGTCCCGGAAGGACAAGCAGCACGACGTGCACCTGGGCCCCCCCAGCGGCCCCGGGGGCGGCGGCGGTGGCCAGGGACCCCCCGGGCACCTCTATGGCTACGGGTCCAAGGGCGGCGGGGGGAGCGGCAGCCCCTTCCACTGCACCGCCGCCGCAGCCGCCGGGGAAGTTAGCAAAGGCACCCCGGATTCAGGGTTAATGGGGAACTCTATTTTGGTAAAAAAGGAAGAGGAGGAGGAAGAGAGCCACAGGCGAGTCAAGAAATTGAAGACAGAAAAGGTAGGACAAAGTTCCTCTCCTCTGCATCCCCCTGTCTGTGACGGACTGCTTCGTGGCACACCTCCGTCCTCCCCCCACCGACGGCGAGGTACCCCGCAGCCCGTCCCGCTCCCGGCGGCACCCGCCGGCCCGGCACCCCGCGCAGCGCCCGGCACACAGTGCCGGTGTCAGGCTGCGGGCGTGCGCGGGCCGTCCGCAGCGCCGCCGGGAGGCGTCGGCGGGGACGCGGGCTCCTTCCGTGGGGACGAGGGGCGCCGACGGCACGGCGTGCGCGGCGCGACGGGCCCCGACGTGCGGGGCGTGCGGCGGCGGGCGGGGCCTCCGGGCCTCACGAGGGCGGGGGGTTGGGAGAGGGGGAAGTGGGGGGCGCGCAGCTCTGCAATTCCTGCGGGTCCGGCCGCCGGTGTGCCGAGCGGTGACATGCAGGAGGGGCGCCGAGCGGAGGTGTGCGCTTTCCTTCGTCGGCGTAGCGGAGGGTGCTTCCCCGACTAATGCCCACCGTCGCGCTCTGGGGGAGGGCGGGCGCGGTGCCGGCATCCTGCCCTGCCCGCGCATTGAGGGCTCGGGCCCGCGGCTGCCGGCGGGGTGCCCGAAGCACCGGCAAGGTGAGCGGTGCCGGGTGGCCCGGAGCTCTGCTGGTACCGTGTCGTCTGCTCGTGCCGCTCCCCGAGCGGCGCCGCTGGGAAAACGCGCTGACGGAGCGTCCTGCGAGTGTCGGCAGGGCCGAGGTCTCGGAGAAAGAAGTCACCTTTCCTTAGCGCCCGTCTGTGCTGCTCTCTCGTTTCGGAGGTGTTGAAGGTTTTGTAGCGTCCAAGTCGACTTTCCAGGATGGGATTTGCGTGTTTGTGACATGAGTTATCAGTAAAAATCCGAAAATATTTTTCAAGGGCTTGCATTCGAGGCAGGAAATAACGTGAATTTCTCATTGTGTGCGTGTTATTGTTTTTAATGTAGCGTATCTACGGATGAATTTGAATGAGCCTTTGTGACCTTGTCTAAACGCGGATGAGAAGAGAGGCAAACGGGTGTAATTCATATGTATACGTCTGCACTTTTATTTATGGAGGTTCTGTTCACTGTGAAAAGGTGTCACAAAGTCTCCCGCTCCCTCTATTAACTTAGTACAGTAGGCATTTGCTTTTGTTGCCAATGGTCTTCAAATTGCAGCTCTCTAATCTGTTTTAACTATCTAGATAAATTGCCCTAATCCAGTCCTCACAATGGCTGTGGTTAAGGAGTCAGAGCCGTTTGATTGGATTCAGTGGCTGCCTGGAATGTGGGAGGTACTGCCCTTTTGCAACCCCCTTAGCCTTTTAATCTTCCAGCCAAATGTTCACATTCAACAATTTTGTTTAGCTGGCAATCTGAACATTGCAGTATCTCAAAGGCTGCTGTCATGGCAACAGAGATTAGAGAGCGGTGTGGTTTCTCCCGTTTTTGTGTGCTTTTTCGCTCTCGGGTCACACGGGAGACCGCACGAAGGATACACATACGTGCCAGATGCCGCGCAGTGCAGTGCACTGTTTATCGTTATGGGTTTTTTGTTTTTGTTCTCGCCTTGGCTGGAGCTGGGTATGCATCACTTGCACAAAGCACCTTGTATCTGGAGATATATAGTTTTCAAGCCTTGCATGTTAAAAATCAATTTCCATTTATCGTCATGTTGTGAAAGGCACGTCTCATGAATTTGGATGTGTCCTACTAGACAGAAAGGAGTTAATGCCCGCTGAGTCAAAATCCAAAGGTTTTTGTATGTGGTGTGAAAGACAACGCTGCATTTGTTTACTATCTGTGAAAAGCTTGGAGCAGATTCCCAGGATTTGCAGTCACTGCTTAGTTTTCACAGCGTGCTTCAGAGTCTATTTTTGGTCTATTTATTCTGTTTCCTTGCTGCGGAAAGTTGTGTAAAACATGATAAATTGATCTTACGAAGCCTAATTAAATCAGTGACTGTGTTCTGCTAGCTTTTTTTTTTATGCACAAACCGCAAGTATGTTGTAAAAGTTGCCACTCCCCTGGTATGTGGATAAAGTCAAAGCATGCTGTAATTCTCAGATGTTTGAGCTATATTCGTGCAGCCCATTCTGTGGTTAAGCCACTGGTGACATGTCTGAATAAGTAGCTTTGACAGGTAGGCTAACCACTCCTCAGGTTCTTGGTGTTAAAACCTGTCTCCATTTTCCAGCCCTTGTCCATGCTCTGCCATTTTTAGCACAGTTACTGTCTGTCAGCAAGAACAAATCTTCCTCTTTTTAGCTGCATTTCCGTATTTCTAACAGCTGCTACATTGTTTATCTACAGCCGTTTACGTTGTGTGCGTTAGGGGAAGATCAGGGTCTGCAGCAGTCACAACTTAACTGAGATATGGGAGGGTCGTATTTGGCGTCTAGAGATCTGTGTGCTTTGATGAAGATAATACGGAAAATCTGGAGCTGCGGCCTGAGGTGCTGAGCTGCAGCTTGTAATTGAATGCTTGGTGACACTCAGGAGCGAATGTCCCTCTTGTATTGGCATATTCTCGTCTGGTTGTTTAAAGGAGATGAACGCGCTGGCTGGCGTTGTCTGTTTCGCCTTGGCGCCTTGTGGCAGGGCAGAAAGTAAGCCATGCTTCATCGGGCGGCCTTCTGATTTGTGCCCGCTGATGTAAATCATTTAAGTACACGCTTTGATTAATGATGTGACAGAGATATGCTTTTCATGTACTGTCCCGGCTGGCCTTGGATGTAGCTTATTCACTGTGAAATAAAAGGGCAAGCGGGTCACCCGCTTCAATTAAAGAACAAAGTCTATTGTTGTTTGACAGCAAACTGTTTTGAAAGCTGCACTGGGGATCTGGCTGCTGTGGAGCAATAAGGCCGGGCATCTGCAGCGGTGCGGCTGGAGCCTGCTGGGCCTGGCGGGCCGGGCGCGGGGCTGGAGGCAGTGCTGGGAGCCCGCAGCCTGGTGGGGAGCTGCTGGGAAAGCGCCTGTCTTCAGCATCGGTAATTTTACAATTTTAATAACTTCATAAATACCCAGTAAAAGGGAAGGAATTGATTATCCAGATGTCACGAGGTTAACTGTGTTCTCCGCGTTAAAGGGGCTTGCTGCAAGACTGTTTTAATTATAGCTATATAAAGACTTGTTTTTCCAAAGTAGCGTTTTATAGTCCAATAAATGAAATGTATGTTAAAAGTGCTAAGCAAAATCTCCTGTAACCGCAGAGGTGTTCAATAACCAGATCCAAGTAACATGGAAAGTACCATCTGTTCCTAGTTTCCAGCCTAAAAACAGGAACTGAATGGTTGACATTTGCTCATACTTTTGAGACTCTTTTCTTTAGTATTATTATTATTATTTTAAAAAGTTCACCTGGCACTTTATAGAAGCTTTGTGAGATGCAGTAATACAGGAGAGGCTGTGAAAACACGTGTTCGTACAGACAGTTAACCGGTTCTGCTTTCATGTAAAGAGATTTCCAGAAGCTCAGTCACTGAGGAATTCATAATAGAGATCACCTCCAGCAGGCAAACACAATAAGGGTCAGATCTTCAAAGGTCTCGCTGTTTGCTAGAACCTGAACGATGCTGTTTTTTCCCGAAAAAGTAAGAGGAAGGAGGAGGGGGAAAAAAAAAAAAAAAAGATGACTCTCAGAAGACAACTTTAGCAAGCTCTTATCAGCTAACTAATTATGTGTAATAAAACCATTGACAAAAGTTTTCCATGCACAGACTAGAGCTGTTGATTGCAGGAAAACTACTCTTTAAAGATAACTGGAATCCTGTGCTGTTTGGTGATAACCATTCCTGGCTGCAGCCTAAGCGCTGGATAAAACGTCATCCGGCCTTTGTTTGGCCCTTTAACTGAAGCTAGTAACTGGTCTTGTGGCACCCATGATAAAGAACATTATCTGTGCCTGCTCTGACAGGAGGCAGGCAGGTCAGTGGTGGGCTGTGGGCACTTCTGTGCAGTCCTGGCCAACTCACTGGCTTCACTCTGCAGCGTGCTGTGCCTTCCCACAGGGCTTGGTCTCTGGGGCATCTGCTTGTTGATGATGGTGTGAGTGAGAAGACTGAAAGACACAGGTCTTCTTGCTTGCTGAAACTCATGTTGTGGGTGTATAAGAAGCAGTGGAGTGTTTTTCAGAAGCCCTGTCCCCAGGCTTGCTGTCACTGATGTCTGTGGGAGAGCCTGGGCTGTTCTGTTAACTGGACACATGCTGTGCATGTCAAACAAACACTTTGTCCCTGACACTGCTGAAATGGTGCCAGGTGCAATGCTAACACCCTTTTCTCCCTTCTAAACTACTGGGATTGCATGTGTTCCAAAACCGCACATGAGATTAAAGGCCACAAAACAGAGTCTTTGCAGCAGTAGGTCAGAATGACCTTCCTGAGCGGAGGGTGGAAAGAAATGGAGTAGGAGATCTTGGCCAATTGGCACTGAACAGCTGCCTTCAGAGTGCCCATTATGTAAAGAGACTGCATTATAATGGTTTTTGAAGCTCTCTTTGTACTTACATGCTGTGTTCCTGCGAGCCTTAGGTGGTGCTACCAGTGTGCATGGTATCTGAGCGTGTTTTACAAGCTTTGTCAGGAGAGTGTTTCTGGGAACACCTTCTCTGCTATCAGAACTACTACCTTTTTCTGCATGTTTGATAAATTCCCTATTATGGGTTTCCATCACCCACTCTTGGAGACAGATTGTCTCACTTATCTTGGTGTGTAGTTGCTGGATGTTCTGTGTTTCTCAGAACTCTGTTTTTGAATTGTCAGCTGTGTGTGTCACGATTATCCTGTGGTACACGAGTAGGACTGCTGACTAAACCATGTCTTTGTCTTGTTCTGAACTTCATATGGGGCATCAACAACCAGGTTATTCTTTACTCAACATGGCTGGTACTATGCCGACTTCACGTTGTTCTTATATAACATTCTAATGTACATTACATATGTCACTGCATTTCCTGAAAGGATAGAAAGATTATCTAACTTCTCAGTTGTGCTTTATTGCCAGCAATAGAAATGTGTCCTCTCATGGGCCCTTGGGTGGTGGTCATATCCGTGGATATGCAGTGAGTTCAGTTGCAGGGATGGCCAGGATTTTGCAAAACCCATATGTTTCTCCAGTTAAACATACATATCAAGGTGTTATTTTTATTTCTTAATAACAATCACAGGGAAAATACCAATTAAAAAAAAAAAAAATTGTGGTCTTCACATAATGTTCCCCGTTGGGTGGAAGACAGTGGTGGTCTGTGAAAATTTCTTAGTATGATGTAATTGCAAAATGTAAATAGCTCTTTAAAATCTACAGAACTTATTTATGTTTCTTTTCTTCTTCAATCTGGCAAACTTTTTCCCTTGTCACGCCAGAATGTTTCTGCTCCAGCACTTCTGTGCTGCAGTACTTAACTGAAAAGTGTAACAGTACAAGCTTTCACTTTTTAATTTGTCTAAAAATATGCTTGAAATAAAATAATTCAAATAAAGATTATAACTAGCTTTTGTAGCAGAACTTGAGGAATTTTCCTAATGTGTGATTTTAAGTTGCAGATTTTTTTTTTTTTAATTAAATTCATAAATTAAAACTACAGCTTACTGCGGGCTATAAGTAGCCATTTGGGCAAATGTGAAGTTTAAACTATGACTTCGAGCTGTGTTGTAGCTAGGGTTTCAGTAAGCACTCCCTGTTGCATTTCATCTTAATTCTGACAAAATGGTCTTGGCAATCGGAACAAAAACATCTGGATGAAGGGCTGTGAAACTACTCAGAGTGATTTGACTGACAAGCAAGTTCTCTGTAATGTTTTTCATCTTTTTGAGAAAGCAAAAAGAAAAATTCAAGGGAGTAGAAATAGTTTCTTCTTGTGACCCTGTGCACATGTACACAGATGCATTCCCTGTGCTTATAAACAGGACTCTTTGAATAATAAAATCTGAAGAAGTAGGGTAAGCTGCAGGGAATGAGATAGGATTGATGACTGCATAGTATGTTGTTCTTCTGCTTGAAGTGTTTGATTACCGAGAAAGGTTTGATGTCAGTTTTTCTAGTAGGCTAGCAAATGCTGATAGATCTTGGCTTCTCTACCACTTGCCCATAGTGTCCAGTGAGACTGTTCAGAGCAAACTCATCAAGAATTTAAATGTGAAGTTCTTTGTTTTCCTAGTAAATTTTAGAGTCAGGAAGCACAGTGTCGAGCTGTGTCCTTTGTGATAAACCTTCCTCAACCATTATGACTTAACAGTCTTTAGAAATAATGAGCGCTGAAAACTTGGCTCCCCCATCTTCTTTCTCCAGTTTTTGATTTTTCCTAGCCTAAACCTTATTCCCGGGCACAAACCCAGCTTTGCTGAGGTGATTCAGTCTCCAGAGAATCTCTACTGTCAAATAATAACGTAAGAAAAATGTGCCCGTGGGGATATTTGAAGCATATGCCAATAGTTGTGTGCGAATGTAATTTATTGCAGTCAGAAGAGGGAACTAAAATCTATTGATTGTGGTTACGTGTTGTTTTCAGAACACTGATATTCTGGTTGTTGAATTGTCTTGTCATGTTAACCAGCAAGCAGATGGCATTATGCCACAAACGCATATTTTACTTCAAGGAACTTCAGAGGGTTTGATGTGTTTCCCCCCCACCCCCCTCTTATTTCCCCTGTGGCTTCTTTTTATTGAAGAGTAACATGAGAAGACCTGGTAGCAATTTTATTGCTTTCCCATAACAGTTTGAAATAATAGCTTGGTCTTTGGTTGCCAGTCAAGTTTCTACTAGTCAGCTTTTTTGTCATGTATATTTGCAGTTTGTCCTCAGAAACTGGCTCTATTTCTTATGCTTCAATGAGCAATGGAAGACTAAGCTCCAATTGGTCACACTTACCTAAACTCCTCAAATCCACCCCCCCATCATTCTGATTTGGGTAACAGCTGGCATCTCACAGTTTTGGTGGGTTTTTTTTTTTGTTTGTTTGTTTGTTTTGCGTTATCTTTGGAGTTATTTTGGGGCTCTGTTATATCCACTGCCTATCATGAATTTGCACACTCAAATACCACCGCCTTCCCTGATGAGTTTTAGTGGTCCTGTGTTGAACTGTGGTAGAAATTGGTCTCCGCGTTCCCATAGGTATCATTAGACAAACACAAGCTTTATGATTTTCATTGCTTCTTTCAACCATTAAGAAGAGTCAAAAGCCAGTTGTAATCTCTGTTCTCAGAGAACGTGGGTCCAGACCAAATTATTTTTGGATTTCCTGTTACCTTCTTGGCCTGATTTCTGCAGATGGCTCACGTTAAAAGCAACAATAATGTTTGAGTTGGAGGGGTTAGGTCTTTGGGTTTTCATTCGTCGTGGAGAACTGTTTATTTGTGTGTGGTTTGCCACGCTGCATGGATAGCGCTATCAAATCTGTGCTTTATTATAGGCTTACAGCAGCGGAGTAATGGCAGTAGTTGAATGTCTCAGAGTTTCATGTTCTTGCCAATTCTCTTTTTAAGAAGGGGAATGAATCTGTATCTCTGCAGCAAAAGGTAATAGAAGGAAATGCAATTAGAAATAGATCTCATTTCTCAAGTCAACTCTGTTTTGCTGCAAGAAATTTCAAATGTGATTTAGTAAATATCGAGGGCTGGTTAGCTTACACTGAAGATACAGATCTAATATTCCAGAGGTATGCTGGCTATATTGAGCATGTTTGACGTGAAGTCTTACCAGTTACTTTTTGCCCAGGGTTTAATGTTAGGCAGTGTATGTTGAGTTAGTTCCCGGAATTCTGTTGTAATTTGAAAGCAGTTTGAAGATTGTTGTTTCACGCCCAGTGTTACTGAAAATCTTATTCACAGACCTCAAGTATGGTGTAGTTCTACATAATCCTTTTAAGGATAGGATTATATAAATGTATGTGTGTGATATAAATTAATACAAACATAGTTGTGTGTGTATGTGCGTACATATGTGAGTATAGTGATGCATACACACATCTATAAAGAAAAGCTACTTTTTTAATAAAAACAACAATTGAGTTTTGGCTGATATTCTTTATTTACATTTCTTGTCCAGATCCTTTAATGGTCTTTGCTGTCATGTTGCACCAGATGCCAAACACTGAAGGAGAAAGCTAGCAGTTATTTCCTCCATGGCATTGGTACATTTTCCTTTACATTTTAATTTTTATACACTCCTCCAACCTTTCTTAAACACTTCTTAAAAAGAGTTCTTCCTTTTGCCTCTGATGTATCTGTTTGCAGGTTTCTGTGTTTTTGTCCACTTAAAAAATATGAAAACTTGATTTTTTTTTTTTTTTCTGTTGAGAGCTTAATGCTTTGACTCTTTCTCAACTCAGCTGGACAGTCATTACATTATGTCTGCGTGAGCCCTGCTTGAGATGAGTCCATGTTACAAAATGGAGCCCACTATGACCAATTTGATTATTCCTGTAGCAACTCGAGTCACTGCATGATTTGTATTTTATTTTTGCCTACCACCTGCAATAGTATTTTTTTCATTCCTACTGTTTCCTTTACCATCTCTCTGAAAATAAGAGCTTCTTGGCTATGGGCTGTTATTGCTGAGATATGACTGAGAACTGCATGCACTACAGTGAAGCACATTCATTTTCAGCTAGTACCCGTTTATTGCCTTGAGCATTGTAAATCTGTCAGCTCTTCACGATGCTTTCACCTCTTTCTTCATTTGCTCCAGCTTCTAGTTTGACAATGTTCCCTCGAGGCAGAATTTTAATCTGCTTCCAATTAGTTGCAAAATGTGACTCAAATTTCCACATTATGGCTGCTGTTTTACTTGCACACACACATCTAGAAACAAATTAATGCTCTTGAATATTTATTTTTGATCCTTAAGATTTATTCTGGGAGGAGAACTTGCCAACTATGCTCAAAGTACCTCCAAGATTCACCTTTTTAACTTAAATTGTAGTATACATTTCAGACTTAAAATGCCTCTTTCTACTTAATGTTTACAAAACTTCTCCAGCTGATTTGTAATTATTGAAGATGCATCACAAGTGGATAAATTCTAAAAATGAACAGTGCTTACAAGTAATGTTAAAAACACCTTGTGATTGCTATGCCAAATCAGGATATGAGGCTTTGTTTGGTTTTTGTTTTTGTTTTTGTTTTTGTTTTTTTGTTGTTTGTTTGTTTGTTTGCTTGTTTGTTTTTTCAGAGCTGGCACAACAGATTTTATTTTTATCTTTACTTAGTTTTGGAGGATAAACATATTTATTTGCCAGATATTGAAAACCACCTATTATTCAGAATTCCAGCAGTGATCCTTATTTGTTGAGAGTGGAGATATGAGAATCAGAGATCCATTTGGTCATTAGTGTGTCTTAATAGATACAGCTAATTATTATCTGTTAGCGTGCTTCACTCAGTAGATGTCTTCACTAGAGCATGTGTGTGTTAATAGTATGCCTTTAAAAACCTTACATAAATGGAGTTTTCAGGATTCTCAGGTAATGTTTGTGCTCCCATTAGTATTTGCATTAAGAACATGACCTTTGCAGTTCTGTTCATTGAGGAAGTGAATTCTTGAGTGGAAAGTCTAAAGATTGCTGTGGAATAGGCTGGAATCTAAACCCTGCTGGGAGTGTAAACTTCAGTCCTTCTTTGGGCAAAGCTGACGTAAAAGGCTCCACAACAATTCTGTTTGATTACCCTTCAGCCTGGCTGCTTTATGTCTGTAGTTGCTTGTATGGAGAAACACAGTGTATTCAAATCAAACATACCGGCTAAATTTATAGGTGCAAATCTTTAGTAGAGCTTAGCACTCTGTAGCTTGGCAGATTGATGTCAGCAGCCGTAATAGACTTGAAATAGGCTTGTGGAATTTCATTGGGCATATATTGCTGAAGTTGATATTGCTAAGTACCTGTCATTTCTAAATGAGATTTGCACCTGTAAATTTAGCTGTTCATTTATAGTAATTCACTTACCTATATACAGATTTCTTTTAATGTTTCGCTGTCTTTACCATCCCACAATGGGGCTGCAGCCTGCTGGCTGCATGAGCATCTGAATGGAATTGAACACATGTGCATAGTGTTTGGGTTCATGGTTTCTGAGAGAGTGTTTTCCACCAAGGACAGAAATGTAAAAGCAAGAGATAAAAGAAAATAACCTTGATGTTATTCTATGCTTTCTTGGGTCAGAAATGACTCTTAACTGCATAGATGAGAAGCCTAGAGTCTTATTTATTTCTCTAAAGATTTGACTTCCTCTGGTGGACTCCTATGATTCACAACATCATTTCATGAGGAAACAGTATTTATAAACATTGTGAAATGCTTCAGCAGTGTGACCTTTTTGTTTTTCCTCGTGTCATATTCTTTGAGGTTCATCTCTGCATTCAAGGTGAACTGCAGTTCCTGTGATTATCAGCATTTGAGGAAAGGGTGCGAAGATAATTGAAACCAAAATGTAATGTATGCATTTGTAGCTTACAGTAGTGGACTTAAAGACATCTGGCGGTGCAGTGGTAATATAAAACACCCGCCATGCCCAAAGGTTCGTACACATACACATGAATGCATACACCTCCACCTTATTTATTTACAGGCAAAGTCCACAGTGCCTTTATCACAGAAACACAGAATGGCCCAGGTTGGAAGGGTCCTCAAGGATCATAAAGCTCCAACCCTCCTGCCACATGCAGGGCCACCAAACTCCACATTTAATACTAGACCAGGCTGCCCAGAGCCCCATTCAAATCTGGCCTTGAACACCTCCAGGACGGTGCATCCACAACCTCTCTGGGCAGCCTGTTCCAGCACCTCACCACTCTCATAGTAAAGAACTTCCCCCTGACATCCAACCTAAATCTTCCCTCCTTCAACTTAAAACCATTTCCCCTTGTCCTGCAGTTATCTACCCTTTCAAAGAGTTTGTAGGCTCCCTTTAGGCACTGAAAGGCTGCAATGAGGTCACCCTGCAGCCTTCTTTTCTCCACGCTGAATAAGCCCAGTTCCCTCATCCTGTCTTTGTCCCTGATCAGTCCCCTGATCATCTTTGTGGCCTTCTCTGGACGCTCTCCAGCAGCTCTCTGTCTTTTTTGTACTGGGGGCTCCACACTTGGACACAGTACTCCAGATGGGGCCTCACAAGAGCAGAGTAGAGAGGGACAATCACCTCCCTGTCCCTGCTGGCCAGCCCTCTTCTGATGGAGCCCAGGATACCATTTGCTTTCTGAGCTGCAAGAGCACACTGCTGGCTCATGTTAAGTTTTTCGGCTATCAAGACCCCCAGGTCCTTCTCCATAGGGCTGCTCTCAAGGACCGCTCCTTCCAGTCTGTATGGATGCCTGGGATTCCTCCGGCCCAAGTGCAAAATCTGGCACTTTGCTATGTTGAACTTCATCGGGTTCACCCGGGCCCACCTTTCTAGCCTCTTGAGGTCCCTCTGAATGGCATCCCTTCCTTCCACCGTGTCGACCGCACCACTCAGCTTGGTGTCATCAGCAAACTTGCTGAGGATGCACTCGATTCCGTCATCAATGTCATTGATAAAGATGTCAAAGAGCACCGGTCCCAGGACAGACCCCTGGGGGAGACCACTCGTTACTGGCCTCCACCTGGATATAGAACCATTAGTCATCACCCTCTGTCTGCAGCCTTTCAACCAATTTCTTATCCATCGAGTAGTCCACCCATCAAATCCACATCCCACCAGTTTGGAGATACGGATGTGGTGGGGGACCATTTCAAAGGCCTTGCTCAGGTCCAGATAAATGACACTGGTCACTTTCCCTTGTCTACCAGTGCCATCATTCCATCATAGGAGCCACCAGATTGGTCAAGCCGACCTTCCCCTGGTGAAGCCGTGCTGGCTGTCATGGATCACACGCCCTTTCCTCATGTGATCAAGCATGTCATTCAGGATGATCTGTTCCATGATCTTCCCAGGCACAGAGATGTGACTCACTGGTCTGTAGTTCCTGAGGTCCTTCTTACTCTCTTTCTTGTAAATGGCGGTGATGTGACCCTTTCTCTAGTCATCTGGGACCTCACCTGAAAGCCATGACTTTTCAAATATGGTGGAGAGCAGCTCGGCAACCACCTCAGCCAGCTCCTTCAGAACCTTGGGATGCATGCCATGCAGCCCCATAGACTTGTATACATTCAGTCTCATGAGGCGGTCTCGGACCTGCTCTGTCCTCACAGTGGTGGGGGATTTACTGCACCAGTCCCAACGTAGAGGTTTAGGGATGCAGGACATGAGAAATACTGGAATCCTGGCTGCCAGCGAAGACCAAGGCAAAGAACTCATTCAGTATCTCAGCCTTCTCTTCATCCGTTGAAGCCAGTTCTCCTTTTACATTTACCAAAGGAGGTACACTCGCTTTGGCCTGTCTCTTCTGGCCAATGTACCTGTAGAAAGTCTTCCTATTGTTTTTCACATCCCTCACCAAGTTCAGTTCTGCCTGTGCCTTGGCTTTCCTGATCCCACGTCTGCAAGTCTGGATGGCATCCCTTTTGAGAAGCATTAAATGCTTTTGTTGATAGCTTATAGTTTTATTAACTCCAAATGAGCTTATTGCCTTTTAACCAGCACTAAATAATGGAAGAACCTATGAGCTTCAACATTGGACAGCAGCCAAATAGGAGGAGGAGGGGAGGGGGGAGAAGGAGGAAATGAATGGTTTAATTGTAGAGCAAATCATTTGTTTACAGATTAGGACCTATTTGGCAGCCAAATCCTATGGACAAGGAGATGAAAGAGTGAGGCACTAAGGTACAGGAAATGAGCTCTATGTTTTGTGTCTAAGTCCTGCTATTTTTCACCTCCTCCAAAAGAAGAGGAGCCAAGGACAAAGAAAGTAACAGCAGCAGCTGCTGAGCATGGTGCAAGTATTTAGTAGGGAGAAAAGAGTGGTAGAAGGGAGCATTGATGTGCTTTGCACTCTGAAATCAATCTGACATCTGGAGCTGCTTCCAGCTAAGGGGCACCTGTTGATGGCAACGGGTCCTGCCCTAATCTGTTTTCTGCCTGAATGGGGGCGCTGGGATGCCCTGTTAATCTCAGAAATTTAATCTCAGAAAATGTAATGTGTTTGCCTGAAGCCTTCTCCCTGAAATACACCTGGGCATATTCACTTTTTTTTTTTTTTCTTTTTCCTTCTGAGATTTATTTATTTATTTGTTTGTTTATTTATTTATTTATTTTAATGGGCCTTTGTTTCTGTGAGCAGGCAGTTCAAATGGTTCAAAAGAGCTTATGTTTCCTGATTTATTGTTGTACAGCATTTTTTCAAAGTACTCGAGAGCTAGTACCCTGCTGTTTGAAGATTTCATGAGTCAGTGCTTTTAAGATCATACTTAAGAAAGTATTAAAGCACAAGTGAAGCAACCTCTGCTGTTGAAGGCTGGTTAAGCTTTTTTGTTGGAACTTCTAGTTTTTTTTCAGTAAATTGCAGACTTTTCGATGCTTCTACCTTTCAAGTTGAATTTTCTCTTACTTCTTTACTGTAATTTCCCTGCCATCACCACCATGGAAATTAATTTGGGAAGTTCAAACATGGAAAATGTATGTTAGAAAGCAAACCCTCATGTCAAAGAAAATATTCTGCTTTTATAGAAAGCATTACTGCTACCAAGGGAGACGGTCTTTTGGGAAGATATGCCAAGATTGTTCATGTGAAAACTGGCTTCCATTTGATCACCTCATGAACAGTCTGAAGGGGCCTATGTATGCTTGGCTACAAGTATTCAATTTTCCATCTTCAACTACTGCAATAAATTAGTGTGAGAGAAGGAGTGGGGTTAGATGAGCTCGGCAAGTTGTGTATGGTGATTTAAAGCCATTATAAATTGCTGGTTTACGTTGATTCCCTCTAAAGTAGGATATAGTAGGCGTTGAGGTGTTTATCCTTTTGACTCACAGCAAGTTCATGTAAAGAAAAAACAAGAGATCTGGGCAAAGATTCACTTGCCAGTTGTTCGTGTCTGAAATTCAGGAAAGGATTTCATTGGAAAGAAATAGGAAAATTTTCAGTGTCTGTTATTCTGAATAATTGCAAGAGGAAAGGAAAAAAGTTAAATGAGCTTCAGGTGTGGCCTTTTTTTACGTACTTGGCACTGCAATTGGTTGTTTCTCATAGTATTATTCTTTTTGCTAACATACAAGCAAGTATAAATCATAGAAAATGGCTTGGGTTGGAAGGGTCCTCAAGGATCATAAAGCTCCAACCCCCCTGCCACATACAGGGCCACTAACCTCCACATTTAATACTAGACCAGGCTGCCCAGGGCCCCATCCAACCTGGCCTCGAACACCTCCAGAGACAGGGCATCCACAACCTCTCTGGGCATGCTGTTCCAGCAGAGAACTTCCCTCTGAAAATAGCAGTGCCAGTAGCCTGTGCTGTTAAACTTGTTCCTGTCAAACTGTGGTCTACCACCTAGTAACCCTGGGAGTGCTGTCCTTTTTAACAAAACTTTTTTTTTTTTTTTTAATTAATTTCTTCTGGATTTTCTTACCCAGAAAATGAGAGTCTATGTGGTAAAGTGCATCCATTGCATTTACAGGTGGAATCTGCTTGCTTGGGAGTGAGCACCTGTGCAAGGAGGTTACTGCTTAGAAAGTTACATGAGAAGTATGCATGGTCCTCGTATGCCTGTTCTTGTGTGTTTATGTCCTTTTGTTTTCTCCTGTAGCAATGCAGAGAAACAGTTATTTCTCCTGGAGCATTAAACTGTGGTCTGTAGTTACCCGATACCTATTTGGTAAGGTGAGCATTGACATTATATGCTGTGTGGCTGAAAGCAGTATTCTGAGTGAGTCTTACAGAATTTGATATGCTGGCACTGTGATCTCACTCTGTGCATTAGAACATTTATGGCAAAGCTGGCAGAGACACAGAAGCAGTCTATGATAGGAAGTTTGTTTCCTCAGGAGTAATCCCTCAACATGGTAATATTTTTTGCATCTAATTTCAAGTGTATAATTTTATTGTTGCTGCCTCTGACAAAGGCATGGATGGTCTTTACATTACATGGTAAAAATGATAGCATGAAGTAATGGGTGATGTTTCATAAATCCTCATGACCAAATTATTGCTTTTTTTCTGCGGGTAGATGAGGCTCAACTGTCCATAGACTGCTTCACCCTTGGCTACATCCTAATTTTTTGACCAATGTAGTGAAGTCAGTCTTACTGAGCTTTCCTTCCTCCGTAGTAGAGTCAAACCCAATCTGTAAGCAGCATTGCCCTCAATGTGTGCCTCAGTAAATTACTTCATCTCAGAATTTTGGAAGACTTTGTATCTTCATTTGATTTTTTTATACTGAAAGCCAAAGGTCTGGTAAAATTATGAGAAACACAAAGAAAGTGCTAATGTGATTTGAACTCAGTGAGGTAAAAATAGCTGGGGAATAATATTTATGGTGGCATAAGAGCTCCTCTGCCTTTGACTACATGTAATACAATTCTTCCAAGAAAAGACTGACAGATTTAATACTGCTTCCAGAATTGAGTGAAGGATGAGAGGAGGAAACCAGTTTAAATCACTTGAATTTTTTCAGGATCTTCCAGGAACCAAGCCTTCGATGAGTTTAAACACAGAAGTCAAAAGTACCTCTTTTCTCTGTGTTGTTTGCCTTACCTCTGTCTGGTCCTTGGGTGTTTTCAATCAGATCTTGTCTCTGTTGCATAAAGAAGTCATTGTCTTTACTTGCTTTTGAAACCAACTCTTGGATGAGGAGTAGGGTACCTGCGTTGTTCATTGCCATAGGTTCAGAAGTTTCAGTGCTTTGTCTTAGAGAAGGTCATCCAATCTGGAAACTGGGAGTCAGTATGCCACGTTCTTCAGATATCTAGGCTAATTGGTTTTATCCATTGCTAAATTTGTAAAGCATTATCTGAGAAACAAGGTTATGAGCAGGAAGGAATAGTTAGTTATTTTGAGATTAATTGACCTTCCTTTTAAATTACATTTTCATTTAAAAATAAATGCACTTCTCGCTTGAGGGCTGAATTACTGCATTCATTGTGTAGGGGATGTAAGAGCAGAGCATCCTAACAAGTCTATTCAGAAGGGAAACATAATTCCTTTGCTTTGGTATCAGTCAGGCAGCACTGAGAACAGCCAGTACTTCCAAGATCAAATCCTATTACAGAGCTGTAGAAATTCTTTGTTAGGTTTATCAGTTTGCCACTGTGGAAGTGGGCTATGGTAAATCTCGTTTTCTTGACTTAAAGCAATGAAGTCACATTTTTGCTGAGTCCTCTTGCAAAAGATTTTGTGCAGCTCTTCTTAGAAAAGAATGCCTGCAAATTTGTCTCAGCCGTAGCAAAAGGCATGATGCAAAGGCATCTGGATGTATAATGAGTGAATCTGTGAGCTGGGCATGAATGGAGCAGTGCTAGGGCAGAACTGGCAGCTGACTGCCAGAGGATGCTTCAGCCTGCTAGTATCAGTGGAACAGTTCTGTTAGATTTCTGAAAACTGAACTGGAGCTGTGATTCCATGTGGGTTCTCGTTGCATTTGCCCAGGCTGGTCAATGCTCATCACTGATGTATGCTTTCTCACATTGACTCTTGCTTTATACAGGCTTGATTGTTTCTTAGCTTTCTTCTGGCGGGGGGCAGAGGGGGGGAGGAAGGGGAAAGCCCAAGAAGTCTGGGTGGTCCCAATAGCACGCTTATTCAAACATAGCATCCAGCTTGTCTGACATAAAAAGTGACTGTGTGTGTGGTTATGTGGGCAGTTTGCTGGTGATCTGTGAGGAGGTGAGGTGGTGCAGGTGGTGAGGAGCTGTCTTTGACACCCTCTGTTGGGTCTGGCTCAGCTGTGAGAAGGTGTGTGACTGCAGGCCAAAGGTCCTGAGTTTAGTTGAGCATTGAGAATGATGCTTCCAATCTCCTGATTAACCAGAGAAATTCATTAAATAGCAATAACAAAAATAAAAATGAGCGCTTAGCATCTTTCTTTTTGAAGGTCACCACGACTTTGTGTTTAACTCTTTCTCCATCCACCAGATCAGTGATCACTCTTACCTTTGCTTGCATTTGTGTGATAGTAATTCCTTGTGTAATCTCCCATGGAAGTGCCTTTTTTTTTTTTCCCATCTAATGCCATATTCAGCATTACCAGAAGAGGTGGAAAATAAGCAGAAACTTTCCTTTAAGGCCCTCCTGTTGGTTTGACAGATTGTATATGTAACCAAATCTCTTGTTCCCTGCTGTAGTCTGTCAGTTTTCCCTCTGCTTTCTGTGGATTTATCAACCAGTTACTGAGGAAAATATTTCCAAACTGATAGGAAAATGTGTTATGAAACTGCAAAAAATGTAGCAACGTTTCCAGGGGAGGCTGTGTGTCTGGAACACCTCTTTCAGGGCTTTCGTTCTGTTAGGGAATTAAGTGGGTTTCGTTAGCCTGAAGTGACAACGCCTTTGGAAACCTGAGTGTGAAATCTTTCTTTTATCACCCTGTCTTGGAAGTGTCCGTGTGGACTTCCTCCTTACCAATATTTGCAAGTTCTCCAGTGTCTGGTGTCTGGGCATTGGAGGAGCTAGAGGTATCACAGGCAGTGGGGAGGATGGAGCTTTGGGGCACAATGGTAGGAGTGGAAGGGAATCGCTTCATGGGAGAGAACTGCACACAGGTGGGAGGAGAACTCATCCCTGTTCTTCTGAGGAAGCTCTTATGGTGGGGATGACGTTTAATCACATCTGGATTTTTCTTGCCTTTCTTGCCTGCACGCTTGCCAGAAGGCTTTCAGAAACTCACGTTCCAGTTTTGTAGATTGTTTTGGAGCTGGCACGATACAGAAACAGCCTTGTCTGTACAGCACTCTTCAGTGCTGAATAGTGTTTTGGGGATCTGTTACTGGCCTGTTATTTGTCCAGTATACCAGGTATAATAGTTAGGGTAAGTTGTGCTAATCGCGTGATTCATTGTGTGGTGGTTTAATTTGGTAGATTTTCTGCTTATATGGCAAATCCATGAGGTGGCCAGGTGAGATGGTGGTGGAAATGGGACATTGTTCTGCTTTTCATGTGGAGCATTATCTGAATTCTATGGTGTAGATTCTTTGTATCTAGTGTCCCTCAATGAACAATTAGTTCCTTTTTGATACCTTCGCACAGCGCTGTGAAACAGATGGGAATAATGAATACCAAAGGGTTGGTTTTAATTTCAGTATCCCCACATTTTCCTATAGATGCTTGTGCTTGTTCTAATTTGGATTTCAAAGCTGCTTTCATTCCAGTGAGAGAAGGCTAACAAGCACAAGAGATGTGTATTGGCAGCCACATCAGTACAGAGGGGTGAAAGCAAACTTCTATGTTCCCTGGCTAATTGTTGTTGACCTCTGTTAGAATTCTTAATGGTTTAAAATGGCACCAGCTCCTGGTTCTCTGCTCTGGAACTTCCTCTTCCAAATGTTTACATGCAGGTATCTTGGCAGTTATCACAGTGATGACATATGCCATTTTCAGGGTTAGCGTGAATGACCTGATCTCAGACATGTGCCTTGGGTATTTCTAGAGAGACGCAGTGTATGAAGTGTGTCAGCATCCTGATGCCAAATGAACATCACGACTATTTTGCTTTTTAACTAACCTAATTAAAGATCTTAAAAGATGTGTTAATAAGCTACTGGTATATACTGTGCAGAGACCTGCACGTTGTTGGTTCCCTGTAACTTCAGCTTGATTATGTGTGTAAGTGGAGGAAATACTTAGTTGTGATGGCTGCTGTAATCGTATGTGTTTGGAAAATAAAGGCTGTATTTGGCATTCCCACAAAGTCTATGACTGAGTTAACACTGCCTTTGATTGTCAAATCACAGAACCACAGAATAGCCCAGGTTGGAAGGATCATAAAGCTCCAACCCCCCTGCCACATGCAGGGCCACCAAACTCCACATTTAATGGTAGACCAGGCTGCCCAGGATCCCATTCAATCTGGCCTTGAACACCTCCAGGACGGGGCATCCACAACCTCTCTGGGCAGCCTGTTCCAGCACCTCACCACTCTCATAGTAAAGAACTTCCCCCTGACATCTAACCTAAATCTTCCCTCCTTCAACTTCAAACTATTTCCCCTTGTCCTGCTGTTATCTACCATTTCAAAGAGTTGATTCCTCCTGTTTGTAGGCTCCCTTTAGGCACTGAAAGGCTGCAATGAGGTCACCCTGCAGCCTTCTTTTCTCCACGCTGAATAAGCCCAGTTCCCTCATCCTGTCTTTGTCCCTGATCAGTCCCCTGATCATCTTTCTGGCCTTCTCTGGACCCTCTCCAACAGCTCCCTGTCTTTTTTGTACTGGGCGCTTCACAGTTGGACGCAGTACTCCAGATGGGGCCTCACAAGAGCAGAGTAGAGAGGGACAATCACCTCCCTGTCCCTGCTGGCCACCCCTTTTCTGATGGAATCAAAGTTCAGTGAATTGGTGTTTGTTCCCAAGATGTTAATTTTCTGGAAAAGCCACTGTATATCAGTTGGCGATGTTTGTGGAATCAGCATGTTGTTAAATAAACGAATTAAACACCAGTTATAACACGAGCATTGCAATCTTAAAATACACCTATCTGACCTTTCTAAAGATACAGCTTGTTGCTACTCCGTGCCACTGTTATCATTAATTAGAAATCAAAATCTAATAATGAGAATGTTTGCTCACTGAAGAAGTGAAATGCGGAGATCTCATCCCTGTTTGTTGCTGCTGTTACAAGGAATGGTGGTGTAGCAAAATCCTCAGTCGTCACTGTTAAATAAACGTGTTACTGATTGGAATTTTGCTCAGCAGATTAGCAGTTCTTTGCTGCCGGTATTTGCTCTTTCAAGCACGAAGATAGCCTAAAATGGCTCCAGATTGTGATGTATGGCTGCTCTTGTGAAACTGCAGCTGCGAATCTAAAAGAGGATGTAACCATGCAGAATCGCTCTTTTAGATGGTCATTAGCACTGCATAAGTACAAGCCACTTTTCAGATAGCATTTAATCTTCACGGTTCTTCTACTAGTATTTGATGGCAATGTCATTTGCCAAGCATTGAATAACAATGAATGTTTTATTGAAGTACAGTATTCTGAACCAGTGCTTTTTAAGCTGTTTAAGTGCTTAATTTTCATTTGACTGTTCCTTTTCATGCAAATGTGAGCGTAGCAGAGAAAGCTTGTACATTCCCCTCTGTTGTGCTGTTGCGATGTACTGGGCTAAACTGAAGGCTTGTGAGCAGGAGAAAGAAACAGCTTAATGTGTCCTATTTATCCAATGCTTCAGTTCTGTTCTTCATTCTCCATCTTTCTTAGAGCATAGAACCACAGAATTGTAGGGGTTGGAAGGGACCTCTGGGGATAACAACCCCCAAATCAGCAAATGACTGCCAAAAAAAAAAAAAAAAAAAAAAAAATCCCAAACAAATCAAAACAACACCAGCAACAAAAATCAAACTTACCAAACAAAAAACACAGATAACTTTCTGTGTGATACTGCGATATTGAGGAGAAAGTGATCCAGCCTCTCTTCCTTACTCCCAAACAGATGGAAGACCAGATTCTAGAATTCTTTTACTTCAAAGGAAAGAGAAATTAAGTCTCTTTTTCTATGCTTGGTTCTTTCAATCTTTTGCAGGAATCTCAAAGCAAAGTAGTCACTAGGAGTTCATCTCTGGAACATGGGTTTTAATATGGTTAACAACTACAATTACAAACGGTGATTCTATGATTCTAAGAGCTGTGGTAAGATTTTTCAGCACTCTCAAACCTACTTCTATCATTAGGAGGGAATCTGAGGGGAAGGCATGCACCACTCAGTGTGCTTTGCTCTTCTGAACATCTGGCCTGTTGTTTCAATTTGTGAGCTATCCTGAAAATCTGGCATCAGTTCTGCATTTTAAGATATAATTAAACATAGTATACAGGCTGCTGATAAAGTTCATAATACCAAAGCCATCCCCATTTTATTGACAGTGAAATTGAGACTGGAAAGACCATGCTGTTACTGAAAATGACCAATGCATTTTCTTATGGAATAGCTCAATTAGAAATAGCTTTTGGAGCCTAAGTTCACAGTGAAAGAAATACAGCTCTTATTTCTAGGTTTTAGACCCACAAAGTATGAGGGCTACTCTAGAAGTAATGCCTCCTATTTTATGATGTCGGCTCATAACATCAGAAAGAGACAGATCTTCATGATATGACCGTAGAGGCTGAACCTTCCCACCAGTATTCATTTCCATGTTGTTGCAGTGATTGATGGCAGCACAGGGGCACTCTGATAGAATGAGGTCTGACATGGACATGTGACTGAACTAAAGGTGTGTAATTGAATTCTACATGTAGAAAACACAGTTTTCATTGACATTCATCGATGCCTGCTGAACATTTATAGAGGCCAAATGAGCACAGTGAGATGGTGCACTTCAGCAGTGACAACAGTAACTGTGATCACCTCTGCTGGTGATCTCAGATTTGTATGGGCGAGGCATGAAGGCTCTTGTTCATTGCTACAGATAATGGTGATGACTATGTTGAAAAATAGCGCTTTGTAGCTGAGAATTTGTTCTATCAAATGTTGTTATTGTACTCCTTGTATCTGTTGTAGTTACCACAAAAATAAATAGGAGGCGTTACTTTCAGAGTGGGCTACGTAAATCAGCTGCTCTGTGACATGGAAATTAGTCACGCCATAAACACTGACTGCATTCATTCTTAAATTATCATCAGACCCTTTGACATGATTTGAAATGTGAGTTAATATTCAGATTTTTGGACTCAGAACCAGCAGATATTATATCTGTTTGGGCAGCAGCAACCAAATACTGTGCAGAATGTAATTGCCCGGATGCTAATTTTCAGTAGCATGCATGGTGATTCCCTTTCAATTATAAACAGTAATGACAGCAAGTGGTCAGCTTGCAGTAGACACAGAACCTAACTGAGTTTAGGTTAGCTTAAATTACCTTGCTGTGTAAGAGTGAAGATTTTCTTTATCATGCATGTCACAATTGAAGAAATTTGTGTTGACATCAGATTTTTTTCTTCTGAAGTTTGAAGTTCTTCACTTACAGTCAAAGATCCTCCAGCTCCATTCTATCTTACATGTTTGCTTACATTTTCTCTGGGATTATTTTTGGTGTGCTTATTCTTTCTCTATTCACAAACACACTAGTCATATTGATACTCCACTGCTAAAGGAAACTATTATCAATGCATTTTTAACATCACAGTAAGAAGACCTGTCACACATATATTTTGTTGGAGTGAAACTGACTTTGCAAACCCTATAATTTCACAAAACAACAGATTGAGTTGTATTTCACCTATTCCAAATACAAAAAAAAAAAGGGCTAATTAGGTAATTTTAAGTGTCTGAACGGAAAGAAATTCCAGAAGTAAATAAAAACAATAACCAGCAAATCTTACTTCGTCCATTTTGGTTACTTAAAATGCTTTCTATAATACTAGGCAGTTGGTTTCATTAATCTTTCAATATTCCTGCGGCCACCTGCCTTTATAAACAGTCCCTCCCCAGCTTTCCTGTAGGCCTCCTTACAATCCTGACAGGCTGCTGTAAGGACTCCTTGGAGCCTTCTTTTCTCGAAGTTGAAGATCCCTCAGCTCTCTCAGCCTGTCTGTAGGGGAGATGCTCCAGCTCTCTGGATACTGAAAAGCTAATTCTGTGCAACCATATTCATGTCCACGTTTGGCATCAGTTTGTACTCATTAAAGTTTGAAAACAATATTAGAGAACACTAATATTAGAGAATTCATTTCCTTTTTCAGCCAGCTGAACAAAAAACATGGCCTCTTAATAAATCTAAATTATTTTCACTCACAAAATATATGTTTTTTTCCTTTATCAGCTATACTGTGATTGAATCACTTACATACTTACTGATGTGCTTCTGAAGGTTAGCAGTTAGGTTCAGAAGACTTCTCTCTGACAAACGTTTTCTCAGGTTAGCTATTAACCAGCAAGCTTAAAATCATGAAATCATCTCCATATTAATAATCTCCATAAAATGACAAGAGATCAAGCGCAGGAGAATATACTGAAATTAATAACTTGAGGTTTTTGAAGGTAGCTTCTCACTGCACAGGTCCTTTTTGGACATGTGAGAGACATACATCCTTTTTGAACGTGTATCAGATAAGATATTCTCTTTGAAAATGTACTCTCAAACCATGTCTAGAATGATAAATATATATATATATACTTCTAAAATCCTGACAGCCAATATGCTATGAACAGTAGATTTATAAAGATCTGATGTGCATACAGCAGGCTATACTTCCAGGCATTGCTGTCACTGCAGGAACAGGAAAGCAAACACAAGTTTGCACAGTAATACCGATGCACAGTGTGGAGCTGTGGAGAACTGGTGTGAACTCACACCCAGTACATCTCTACCAGCAGCTGCCATCTCCATGGCTGTGTCAGCAGAACAGTTGTGTTGGACAACTGTCCCCTCCCGTGCAAACTATTACACAAAGAGTAACAGTTCCACTGCTTCAGAAATCAGCCTCACATTGAGCTGTCATGTCCTACATGCCCATGGTTCCTGGGAAGCTTCACTGAATCATAGAATCACAGAATCGTAAGGGTTGGAAGGGGACCCCCAAAAGCTTGGTGGCATGCCAGGATGAGATCCACCAAAACAGAGACAAATCAAGTGCAGTTTTTTTGGCCAGATCCAAGCTGTGCTCACCAGAGCAAGTAGACTGATGTCTCTATGTGTTTTATTCTTTGCTGAGGGGCTGCTTTGCAGTACAGATGCAGTACTTGACAAGCTTCCTGCCTATGTGATTATGAATCAGTGACTGCCAGTTTGCCATCCTCCAGCAGGATATGCCACTGCCCAGGCAAGAGCAGCTGATGGGGACAAATGTCTGGAAGAACAGAGCAAAGAGGGAAATTAAAAAGAGTCTAATCTGTCAGAAAATATGTATTCTGGTGTAATTCTCACATGGCAGACTCTGTGGAAGTAGATTCATCCTAGAAGGTTCCAGCTTCTTATCCATTTGCTTAGAGGCTAATTGCTGGTTATAACTGAGATAGCTAATGTTAAGGTAGCTCTGGAAAGACGCATAAAGCAAATTCCCTCATCCCTAGCATAACTAGTTCAGCCATCTAGTCAGCCATCTCACAAGGAAGTCATGGGGAAAGGCACAACTGTGGGACCTTTTTCTATATCTTTGAAGACTGGGAATGCACTTAAAGATGAGTTTATAGTATATTTGTACTTCTAGTACTTCTATAAGATTTTTTTAGTCATTAGCAAGACAGAGTAAATGGATGCCTGCAAGGCTGTCAAATGTATTTATAATAGTAAACAAGTCTGGTTTTGGGAGGGAGAAAAGCCATCAAACTCTTCTGTGCATGGGTTTTCCTTTCCAAATATCTGAATAATGCTTGAGGTTGTATAATTGATATATTTGGGAGAGGAATGCATAGAAGTTGTCACCTTTATCAATCAAATATAGCTTTTGCACCCTCTTAGAACCTCCTGTATGTTAATGAAAAACATTTTCTGAGAAATTGGCTGCTTTGCACTTCGTAGCTGATGCCAGCTTTTTTTTTCATGCACCAGTGCAAGGCAAAGTGAAGGGAAAAATGCCTTGTTTTAGTGTGTGAATTACTCTGACAAGCTTTCACATTGCCCCTCCTCTTATTAATATTCTTTTTGATCTGAGCTTGTAAAACAGAGGATTGGCTGTTAATCTCTGGGATCTCAAGGGCTTTTGGCAGTGGCCCATAATTGATGTGTTCACATGGCTGTTGTCTGACTACTAATGATTAGACAGCAGTGTTATCTCCCAGCTAAATCTGTGTGGCTTATAAATCACGCTCGATAAAATGCGGTTTCATTTCTTCATGCAGTCGGTACATTTCTGTGTACTTTGACAGAATTGCCAGAGGCATTTCATGATTCCACGACAGCTCATATTAGGTTTATTTTTTTATTTCAGTTGGACAAAATGTTTGAATTTCTATAAGTGCACAGAAATGTTTCTTTTTGTTATAAGCCCATCGTGCCGTGAATGTAACATAAAGGATGTGTACAATTTGGGCTGATCAGAGAACAGAAGGTGCATGACCAGAAAATGACATTTGAAATGTGGAATACTTGAGCTAGTGCTTTCTTTTGCTTTGTTTGAGCAGAAAGGGAGCTTCATTTGTGGGAGCTGTTGATCACTTTGTTAGACTTTAAAACAGTCTATGAGACTGTGTGTGAAAGGAGAAAGTTAAAGGTTAGACACATGTACTGAAGCACAAGGTGTTTCAACAACGGTGTCTGGGATTTTCTGAAGGAAATCATGTCCTTTCTTTGTCCCCCTTCTTTCTCAGCAGGAGAAGAATGGTAAACCCTTACTGAAACTTTGCAAATGTAAACTTTTTTGTGTGCTTTATTCATGCCTAATGAGGATCCCTAGGTACTGAGGTAAAACCAGTAAGGAAAAAAAACTTTGAGGGAGGGACATAAGGTGAGAGATCTCAAGTTACCTGCTCCTAGGCCACAGAAAGTGCAAGATTTGACTGTCTGTTCTGGGGCCTGTAACCATATCATTTGATGCTGATAGTATTGACTTTCATGAAAGAAAATTAAAAGAACACTGAATCTAGGTTTCTTGTCTCTGCTCAGACTGAACTGCTTCAAAACTGAAGCAAATAGACAAGAAGATTTGTAGATGTTTTCAGTACTGATTCCTGTTATTGTATTTTTCTTTGTTGTAACTTAACTATGGTTTAACTCAGCAGATGGCCAAGCACAACAAAGTTGTCCACTCGCTCCCCCCTTCCCAGTGGGATAGGCGGAAGATTCAGAAAAACAAAATCAACAAAGTAGAATTCATGGGTTGTGATGTAACTGTTTACTAAGATAGAGAAAATGAAAAGGATAATAGTTGTGACTATATGTGTATATATGTATATATGTGTGTGTGTATATATATATAAAACCAGTGATGCACAAGCAGTTGTTCACCACACACTCAGCAATGCACAGCCAGCCCGAGTGACTGGCAGATAGCGAGATGAACTCCCATCCCCCTTCAAAACTCTCTTTGCACATGATGTTGTATGGTATGAACTATCCCTTTGGCTAATTTAAGTCAGCTGTCCTGATTTTGTCCCTTCCTAGCTCCTTGCTCCCTCCCAACCCCTTGCTGTCTGAGAAAATTGTAATGGCCTTGGCTCTGTAGAACACTGCTTAGCAACAGCTAGAAACATTGGTGTGTTATGAACATAGTTCTTCTTCAAGAACCAAAGCATAGCATCATACTCGACACTTGGAAGAAAAACAATTTTGTCTCAGCTGAAATTAAGACAGTATCCACCCCTTATTATATTCCATTAACATCATGCTCTGTTCCCACAATTACTACACATCCTAACTAATTATGCTCACCTATCTTGCTTTTTTTATATAGGTACTCACATATATTATTTTCACAGTCTATGAGACATCCATGTAAATTGTCCACAGTGTTCATTTAGTTTACAACTTTAAGCTCCATCTGTCATAACAGTTCTTCAGTGCAGGAGGGATGATTTACAGTGTTGGGTTACTACATGCTGAAGCTAGTCATTCTTCCTTAACCTGGATGGTTCTTACTGTAATACTGTTAACAAGACATATAACAGTCATAACAATGATGACATACAGTGTTATGTAGCAATTTTAACATAATACAATTCAAATTATTGGCTGTTCTCACTCAGCATCAAATCACTCTGAGGTGCACAGCAGACATCCCCATCCTTCTGCCTTACTCACTACATGCACCTAGGTCCTTGAGTAAAAGCAATCCCACGAATAGGTTTGCCTTTGCCTGAGGCAGGAATAATACAGACTGTCTTTCCCAGCATGTTCTTTATGTGATCCACCAGACTATATCCCCTTCTGTGGTATGTAGGTTTGATTAGGCAAGACCAGCTCGATTGGCAACCCTTCATCCCTGAGGGTTGACTAACCAGGTGGCTTTTGCTAATGTGTGTCCCAGTGTTTTAATGTCCCAGCACCCATTGCTCTCAATATAGTCTTTAACAGTCCATTGTATCTTTCAGTCTTTGCAGAGGCTGGTACATGATAGAGGATGTGATATGCCCAATCAGTGCCATGCTCTTTGGCCCAGGTGGTTATGAGATTGTTCTGGAAATGAATTCTGTTGTCTGATTCTGTTCCTTCTGGAGTGCCAATCACCACACAACTTGTTTTTCAAGACCCAGGATGGTATTTTGACTGTTGGCATTGGGTACTGGATATATTTCCAGATTATTGCTTGCACCACTGTAAGCTTGTTTACCATGTGGGAGTGTGATATAATCCACCTGCCAGCTTCTCCATATTTCTGTTTTAGCCACACCAAAGAGATTCTATCTGCTTGGCTTGCTTAATTACAGCACATTTCAGATTCATGGATAACCCTTGCAAATAGCATTCATGGTCAAATCTAGCCCTTGATCCCAAGTCCATCTATAGGTTGCATCTCTTCCTTTTTGGACGGAAGTGTCATGGGCTCACCATGCTACAAATAGTTCACCCTTATGTTGCCTGTTCAGATCTTCCTGAGCCACTTCACTCCTAGCAGCCCGATACCTCTGCTGGTTGTATCGATGTTCTTTAGTGGCACAACTCTTGGGTACCTGAGCAGCTACATGACGTATCTTTACAACCGTGTTCTCTACCCAGGCAGCAGTATATTTCCACAATGCAACAGTCCATATGGGTTTGCTTCTGCACTGCTAGTTCTGATTCCACAGCTGTAACCAGCCCCACAGGGCATCTGCCATCATCCGAATTCAGGGTAGAGATAGAGCACCAGCCACCTCTCATTCAGAAATGCCTAAATCCAGCTGGATGGCTTTAACTTCTTTAAATTGGCTCAATTCACCCTTTCCTGTAGGACTCCATACAGCAGCCTTCCACCTCCAATGCTATCTCACATGGGTGAACAGGGTGTATTTCTTCTTATTTTCTGGCAGTCTGGAGCCTCTTCAGCATGTGTAATCTCCTCTTTTGGTTATATTCTGAAATCCTTTTCTTCAACCCAGCACCTAATCAGTTCTAAGATTCCTGGATGACTGGGATTCCCTATTTGACCCCACTGTGTGATTTGTGTGACCCACTTACTCCACATAGTTGCATGATGTGTGGAGGGGACCCTCTGTCTGAACACCCAACCCAGCACAGGCAGTCAGGGTGCCAAAAGGAGCTGTGCTTCAATACCAACCACTTCCAAAGCAGCTCAGACCCCTTAATATACTGCCAGTATCTCATTTTCAGTAGAAATATAAGGTGCCTCAGATCCTCTGTATTCAAAACCTTAGGGGTCAACCTCAACTCTTCCCTGGGCATTTCTGCCAGAGACTTCAAGTTGGGGCCATTCTTCTCAGCTGCAGAGGAGAGTGTGTTTATTATGTCTTGTCCTGCCCAGACTGGCCCAAGGCCTACTGCGTGAACTGTCTCCTGTTTAGCTTGTTCAAAGGTTTGTTGTTGCTCAGGGCCCATGTCATTTTTCTTCTGAGTCACTTGATAGTTTACAGACAGTAATCCAAAATACGTATTCTCCAGAAACCCACAACACCTAAGAAATCTTATCTTCCGTTTTTGCTAGTTGGTGGAGACACAGCAGTTATTTTATTGATCACATCCATTGGGATCTGAAGATATCCCTCTTGCCATTTTATTCTTAAGAATTGGATCTCCTGTTCTGGTCCCTTGACCTTACTTTGCTTTATAGCAAAACAAGCTTTTAGAAATATTTGAATTATTTCTTCACTTTCTTAAAAAATTCTTCTGCTGTGTTGCCCCACATGATTATGTCATTAATGTATTGCAGTGTTCAGCAGCATCCCGCTGTTTCAGGGCAGTCTGGATCAGCCCATGACAAATGGTAGGGCTGTGTTTTCACCTCTGGGGTGGTTGATTCCAGATGTACTGGATGCCCTTCCAAGTAAAAGCAAACTGGGGCCTGCACTCTGCTGCTAGAGGGATTGAGAAAAATGCATTAGCGATAGATATCACTTGTGCCATACCACTTGGCTACCCTGAACTCCGATTAATAGTCAAGCTCTATTGTGTCTGATACAGCAGCTCTTAGAGGTATTTAATTCAGGCCACAATAGTCCACTGTTAGCATTCAATCTCCTCTGGACTTTTGCACTGGCCATATGGGACTACTGAAGAGTAAGCAAGTTTTGCTGATTATTCCTTGGTTCTCCAGTTGGCAAATCAGCTGATGAATGGGAATTAGGAAGTCCTGGTTGGTGTGATATTGTCACCTGTGCACAACTGTAGTAGTGATCAGCACCTACTGTTCTACTCTTAGCAACCCCACAACAGAAGGATTCCATGAAAGTCCAGGTAAGGTAGACAGCTGCTTGACGTCCTCCATCTCCAAAGCAGCTGTACGGAAAGCCCACCCTTTTGGGTCCTTGAAGTACCTTCTCCTGGGATAATCAATACCAATGATGCATGGAACCTCTGACCCAGTTACAGTGGAGTGTTCTTGCCACTCATTTCCAGTTAGGCTCACATTGATCTCTGATACAGTTAGCTCTTGGGGTTCCCCTGTCATTCCAGAAAGACTGATGAGTTTGCCTTTTTATAACTCAATGGTATTAGAGTACAATGTGCACTGGTGTCATTTCTGTGTTTCTGATGTGCCAGGCCATCAAATCCACACAGTCCAATAAATACCATTGTCCTTTTCCTCCATCTGGCTGGGGAAAGCGTCCCTCTAGTTCTAGTTATTGTATTTGCTACTCATTTTTCATGTATAAGAACCAGAAGGATCAATGACAACCTCAGAGATAACAATGGACCAGCTTCTCTGTCTGGAGAACTGCCCACTGGAAACTGGAACTGCCATTTTCTTGGAAGGATCGTCTTTTGTGATTGTTTTCTTTTACAACTCCCACACTAATGCCTGTTGGGCTGAGGTGGATTTTCCATCCCATTTCCTCATATCCTTTCTGTGGTCGCATAGGTAAAATGACAAGATGGTATGTGCCGCGTTCTCATTGTATCCTCTGTCTAGAGCAGAGGTACACTTGCTTATAATAGCTGAGATTCATTTGTACAGATGGGGAGCAAGATATATAATCTTTGAATTGCTTGAATTTATGGGATGGTTTCTCCACAGCTGAGGTTTCTCCACAGCAAAGTGCAGAGTTTTGCACTTAGGCCAGAGGAATACCAGGCATCCATACAGACTGGAAGAGCAGTCCTTGAGAGCAGCCCTGTGGAGAAGGACCTGGGGGGTCTTGATAGATGAAAAACTAAACATGAGCAAGCAGTGTGCCCTTGCGGCTCGGAAGGCAAATGGTATCCTGGGCTCCATCAGAAGAGGGCTGGCCAGCAGGGACAGGGAGGTGATTGTCCCTCTCTACTCTGCTCTTGTGAGGCCCCATCTGGAGTACTGCGTCCAACTGTGGAGCCCCCAGTACAAAAAAGACAGGGAGCTGTTGGAGAGGGTCCAGAGAAGGCCAGAAAGATGATCAGGGGACTGATCAGGGACAAAGACAGGCTGAGGGAGCTGGGCTTATTCAGCCTGGAGAAAAGAAGGCTGCAGGGTGACCTCATTGCAGCCTTTCAGTGCCTAAAGGGAGCCTACAAACAGGAGGAATCAACTCTTTGAAAGGGTAGATAACAGCAGGACAAGAGGAAATGGTTTGAAGTTGAAGGAGGGAAGATTTAGGTTAGATGTCAGGGGGAAGTTCTTTACTATGAGAGTGGTGAGGTGCTGGAACAGGCTGCCCAGAGAGGTTGTGGATGCCCTGTCCCTGGAGGTGTTCAAGGCCAGATTGAATGGGGCCTGGGCAGCCTGGTCTATTAACTGGTCTAGTATTAAATGTGGAGTTTGGTGGCCCTGCCTGTGGCAGGGGGGTTGGAAATTCATGATCCTTGAAGTCCCTTCCAACCTGGCCATTCTGTGATTCTGTGGTTCTGTGAAACAGGCCCATAGGGAGGAAAAGAGACTATCTTCGTACTGTTGAGGTAGGCTGGCCACTTCATCCACCATAGGCCTTTTGCTGTCTTTCTAATTCATTCCTGCCAGGTGCTGGCATATGATAATGGTGCATTCTGTACAGCTCTCTGACACATCAGTCACATACATATCATGTCATTTGGATTGTGGGAGTTGATATTATTATCTGAATAACTCTCTACCACAGCTTGTTTGCTCTAGTATTGAATACCTTTCTCCATGGTGGTCCATTTATCTGAGTTAAATGCAAGGTCTTCCTCGGAGGGATATTTTTCTCTCATGGATGACAAAAATCACCATAATAGAATGGAAGAGCGTATCACTTTTCCAATTTCTTTGTCAATGCCGCTTTCTCTAGAAGGAGATCATATGATTCTATGATTCTATGACTTATCAGTCCTGAGGATATTCAAAATTCTCAAGAGCTATTTTATCTTATCTAGAGAAAGAAGGAAAAGTGAAAGAGAATGGGAGGCTGGAAAATGTCCTCCCCTATCTCCTCCATAGCTGGGCTCCCCAGGGAGACAAAACAAAGAATATAAAGACTAATAGCATCCACAGCATGGTTTCTGAAGCCGAGAAATGATTGCAGTGCTGAATTCACACACCACTTTAGTTTCTCCACTGCCAATTTTATGATAATATAAGCCAAGGCCACTCGGTATAGCAAAATAAAAACTGCAATCCAGTCCCCAGGGATAACACACAACACAGCAGGGAAAAAAACAGACAGCAAGCAAGATGCTACATAATGTAGTTCAATAAGAAGACTCTCAAAGAGCTTCATAAATAGTGAAAAAAATGGCAAATAGTAACTAGCAATTATCAAACTACCACAACACTCTGTGTTAACATGCTCAGGTCAGATCTGCTGTTATCTCAACCCTTCAGGCTCCATGTTGGCTGCCAAAAGTGGCTGCTGTTGTTTAACCTGGCAGGCAACTGATCTCCACGCAGTTGTTCACTCACCACCTCTTCCCCAGTGGGATGGGAGAGAATCTGAAAAAAAAAAACCAACAAAATGGAACTCATTAGTTGAGATAAAACCATTTACTAAGACAGAGCAAATGAAAAAGATAATCATAGAATCATAGAATAGCGTGGGTTGGAAGGGACCTCAAGGATCATCAGGTTCCAACCCTCCTGCCACCAACAGGCAGGGCCACCAACCTTCCCATTTAATACTAGACCAGGCTGCCCAGGGCCCCATTCAAATCTGGCCTTGAGCACCTGTAGGGATGGGGCATCTACAGCCTCTCTGGGCAGCCTGTTCCAGCACTTCACCACTCTCATAGGAAAGAACTTCCTCCTGACATCCAACCTAAAACTTCCCTCCTTCAATTTAAAATTATTTCCATTTCATAATAATTATGAGTATACATATATATGTGAAAATGTATATAACCAGTGATGCACAATTGTTCACCAGCCATTGATCAATGCCCAGCTAGCCCCAGAGCAACTGGAACACAGTGAGATGAACTCCCAGCCCCTTCACAACTCTCCTTCTGCATGATGTCGTTTGGTATAGAATATCCCTTTGGCTAGTTTAAGTTAGCCCTCCTGATTCCGTTCTTTCCCAGCTCTTTGGGGCCCCCCAGCCACCTGGTATCTGAGAAAACTGTAATGGCTTTGGCTGTGCAGAACTGCTTAGGAACAGCTAGAAACACTGGTGTGAACCAAAGTGATGCATCGTACCAGACACTCTGAAGAAAAATAGTTCTATCTCAGTTGAAACAAAGACAGTCTTCATGCTGTAAATTTAATCCTTTAGCTTCATTCAAAAGATTTTTGCACACATTTTGTTCCGCATAGAAATAGAAAAGGAAACATTCCGAATGAAATAAGTGTTAGCAGTTTCCTTCTCACATGACTTATTTCCTCTTAAAAATCTTCACATTAGAACTATTTGAAATGCTGATTACTTCTCTTGCTGGTAAAACAAATACAGCAAATTCTGCTAAATCAGTGAAACTATTCTGGATTTACAACTGAGTAAAGGTATGCACCAGTAGAGGGGAAAAAAATTGACGGATTCAACTCCCTGTTCAGTGGAAATACCAGTGTGAAAACAGAGGCAGGGAGATCATTTTCAACTTAGTTTCTCTAGTGAAATGCTGAATAATTATGAACGTGTATGCCTCATTTTTAAGAATAGTAAGATATTAGTCTTGTTCTTTAAACAGAGTTCGGGGGTGGTGTTAGACTCTAGTGTTTAAATACTGTATGAACAAGAAAGTGAAACTTGCCAAAATGGAATTCAACATTCTATGGAAAAGCCCAAGTTGGAGACCTGAGGCAGTATTATAGGAAGATCCACCTGTTATGCCTAGGAAGCCCAAGGGCTAGCTAAACTGGAAGTTCTCAAGTCAGTAGATATTGTTAAATGCCATCCATGAAATGATGAATTTTCAGACCATGTGTATTTTCTTAAAAAAAAAAAAATAATAACTTGTACTGAGGGATCAACAGCCTGAATCATAATGTACAGACTTCAAACTCTCAAAGTAGAGTAGTCAACAAATGGATGGGTGAGACAAAATTCTACTAATGGCACGCTGGCATTCAGAAAGCCAAAGAGGTGCAAAGAAGCTTGACTAAAACATAACCTGTCTCTCCTCTGAGTCATAGTTTACTGTGAATTATACTGATATAGGCTGACAAATCAATACAGATTCCTGAAAAGTAAAAAAATCACAAATCTATATTCTTTATATTCCTATCTACACTCCAAAGTGGCTGCAAAGTCAGCTATTCCACTGGACTGCAGTCATATCATTGACTAACTTAAGCTGTCTTTTGGTAATAGATGACTACTGCTGCAGACTAATAGAGTTATGGCAAGATATTTTTGGACACAGAAAATGAAAATTTGAAAAGAAATGCAACAATTAAATGTATTTCTATAAACAAACACTTTTCAGGATCAGAACCATGAAAAGTAAAACAGAATTATACAGAGAAGAAGCAGTCTTTGAAATGAAAACCATCACTATCATAGTTACGTCTTCCATGGTTTCACAAAACTAGATCAAATGATACTTAGTTCTCCACCAGGAAATTTCTGTGCCTTGATTTTTATTGTACTTGATCAAATGACACAATTTGGTACTGGAGAACACTGCATGCACATTCTGTCTAAATCAGTTCAGAGAAATTCCTTTCTTGATGCAGTGTGTATCCTTGCAGATGGGGTAGATCTTGAGAGAGTTTCAGTGTTTGCTTGTTCTGTGTTAAAGTTTGTCAAAGCAGTTGTAGTGTAACTGAAGAAAAGGGTGAGAACACAAACCGCACTGTTGAACAGAAGAAATGAAGTTTCACTGGAGAAAGGTGCTTTACAATCTCACCGAATATGATTTTCTTGGGCTCAAAGAAGAGAAATGTCAGTAGTAGAGTTTTGCAGGTGGTGATCTGGGCATCCTAATAGGCCTCTGCCAAACGTTTGAACTGACATACAGGTTTTCACAGATGAAGCCGTTGCAGAAGGATATTGCTGGCAGTTGTCAAATGCAAATCTTTCCTACAGTAAAATGGGTGAATGGTTGTAGAAAATCTCAAGCATCTGGGATAGAATAGAAGATAGAAGAAGGACAACCAAGTTTCCTTGCCTTGTGTTCAGCACCATTGTCTCTGCATTAGACTCTGCTGAGAGATTTCAAATTCCCCCATGTTGGATTTCTTCTAAAGTAGTTTCAGTGATTTTGTTGGAATGCGTGATAGTGTGATTGAGATTAGAACAAGATTTTCTAGAGTCATTGTTGCTCTAGAACAGCAAGGTATGACAGGCATATCTTATATAAAAACAAGGGAATCTCTCTTTCACCCTAAGATATAGAAGAAAATTAAGGCTTCCATAATTTCCTCTATTTCTTGCTTTTCCCCTTGGTCGTGTGAAGTAGTAGTTATTAACATTGGAGAGCTTGTCAGTGGCAGTTTCAAAGTTGGAGGTTTCTCCTTTGTTAAGGAATTATTTAGTTTTGCTGAGGGTAATGTTTTGGTTTTTAGGGACATGCCATGATAGGACTGAGATCTTCTTCTCATATGGTTTCTACTAGAGTAGCTACTGGCAATGCTCAAAGTAAAATCTGCACAACTTAAACAGCAAGAGGTCATGCTAAGCCGTAAACCTGCTGCTCTGCCTTTCTCCAGCCTTTGTATTGGTAGTTGGATTAAATGGCTTTTGTATGTGTGTTTCAAAATCATGTGGTGGGTGACGCTGGAGTATGACTTCACTTGGTCTTAGGCTGGTAGGCTATGTCTTCACTGAGATACATCTTCAGAGATACATGGTCATTAATGATGTGGATCTACACATACTTTCAGTGTCTACTAATGTTATTGCACACGTTAGAATTTCACATTATGTGGCCTGTCTGCATGGCAGCTATTTTCTAGCTTGTATTTCAGGACTGATGGCAGAAATATTTGGACATTCACCCTCTGAAAGTTTTCACAGTAGAAATGAATGACATACATAGATACAGAATGCATTAATTTGAGTAATACTGTGAATTTGTTTCTGGTCAGATCAGTACTATGGCAATTAGAACCATAGATGTTCCTTGGATTTTGTTCTTCTTTCATTCAGGTGGATTTCCCAAGGGAATTCATGAGAGAGTGCATTCCAAAAGGTCTTAAATTCTTCCATCCTCGCTGGAATCAGAATATGAGTGTTGGCAATTGTATGATACTATGTGCTCTTCCTCCCAGCATGCTGAACTCAGCATTGCCCACTGAAATCCTTCCTGGTTGTCAGGAAATTATGTGCAAAGGACAGAAAATACCCATTTGTAAGCAGGATTTAAGAAATTCACACTGCATAGGAAAGATCAGTTTCGACGAGCAGAATTTAATTTCAGCATGAGAAGTGCTAGAATAACTGAAGACAAACCCAATTTGTTATGAAGTCTGCCTGTTTCTAGTTAGAATGACATTTCCTCTCATCCACATTCTCTCCCACACACAGTCATGCTAAAGTCTAAAGTCATGCAACCACCAGAAGATTTTTTTGTCATGTTCAAATAGGGGAACATTCCATGGAGCACTGACTACAGTGCCTGGCAGACATGCTTCATTCTCTGTGAGCTTTATTACTGAGAGCCATAGCTCTCTGATGCAATCAAACACTTGGCAGTGAAAAGGTGCCACGAATAACACTCCAGCTTTATAGCCTTTGTTACTAATCAGCTCTCAAAATCTCTTGGAATTGGGTGAATGAAGAAAATACTGCTTGAATATTTTAGGTTTTTTTTTTTTTTTTTTTTTTTTTTTTTCTGGAGCCTTTTGATTATGTGTATAGAGAGCATCTTTGTAAATAACCCTTTTTTTTTTTTTTAATTTCTTACATTGGCTCATGTGGTAAGCAGAGCCTCCTGCTCTGTATGCACCAACACCTGGGAATAATCATGCAGAAATAACAGTGAGAAACTGCACAGCGTCTGCTTTTGACATTAACTTTCCTCAGTTTGACAGTCTGCCACCACCAGATGTTAGTCTGATGTGCCTGCTTTCCAGTGGAGACTGTGGCCTTCCTGCCTCCCTCTGTCTGTAATAGGTTACATCAGTGCCCTTTTGGAGAACTCGTGGAAAGTGTTGTGTCATCACAGTGATCACTGAGAACCATACTTTGCTGTGCCTGACTGCGAAATGTGGTGGGATGATTTTAAAACATGGCAGGTCAGAGCAACGTGTGAGCTCTGTATTTCTTGTGAGTAAGGTTATAGTACTGTGCAGCTCTCTGGAACCTCAGAGAGTTGGGCTGCCCAAGGAGGTTGTGGGTGCCTCATCCCTGAGGGCATTCAAAGCCAGGCTGGATGTGGCTCTGGGCAGCCTGGTCTGGTGACCAGGCGACCCTGTGCACAGCAGGGGGTTGAAACTAGATGAGCATTGTGGTCTTTTCAACCCAGGCCATTCTGTGATTCTGTGATTCTTTGATTCTGTGAATTACCAAAGGCTTGGTTCTGGGCACAGCAGAGCAGCAGACCCTTCTGCAGCAGATACCATGTTTTGGCCTCGTCCTCTAGGAAAACAAGAGCATTTCTTAGCAGGTCTGTGTTAATCAGAGCAGAGCACAGATATTTGTAGCAGGTTGCTCGGTAGGGTACACTGCCAGATCCATGCCTTCTTCTTAGCTCTACCTCACTGTTCGTAAAGAAACATCTGTTGTTTTAGTCTGCATTCATTTAAAACTTTTGCTAGTCTAGTAATGATAATAACAAACATTTTTTCCTCTTGCATTATGATGAGCATGTTTTATGGAGGAAAGATGTTGCACATATACGGGGAGGTTTTGCACAGCTTTCTGAAGCACCATGTAAACTCTCAAGCAGGCCACTCAATTGCAATCTTTGATTTTATAAAGGCAGTCCAAACCTTCATTCTACAGCAGCAGACTGCATTTACCTGCCAGTTGCTGGTTGGGTTCTCCTCCAGCTTGCACGAGGCAGGCATGTCCAACCCATGGCCCAGCACAGCTCACAGCCCACTTTGGCCCCTCAGCACCAACTCATCGTCAGTGCATGGTGAAGCCCATTTGGGCTGAAAGCAGGGCTCAGAAAAGCACAGTGCAGGGTCAGCTAAAGTGATGGAAAGCCAGTTTATGATTTTGATACATTGGCTAAACACAACCCCATGAACAGCAAAAGATATGCAGCCATGCTTTCCTGTGTGATAAGGGAATTTGAGAACAGGTTTCAAGATTGCTGAAAAAAGGAACAGTTTGGCGGTTTATTTCTGATTCCATTTGCAGTCAGCATAAATACATTACTCGTGAATTTTCAAATAGAATAAATTGAGTAGCAGTCAAAAGGTGATAGTGCCTCTTTACTGGACTTCTACAAGCCCTCTCTTATCAGAAAGAAAAGCCCTTACTTCATAATTACATCTTATTCACATCATCGATTTTTCGCGGCAGGTACATTTGTGAACAACTGTTTTAAAGGACAAAGTACAGAAAGAGTAACATTTCATCAAAAATCTCTGACAAACACTTTGGGAAATCACTAAGAGCTGCAACTACCACCACTGAACCAGACTGATGCATTAATTTCACAGCAACCAGATCACGTATCCCAACAGTGTTATGGCTTGGGTCCTTCTATTTTTTTTATGTTTTAATAAAAAACATTAAAAATTAAGTTTTGTTACTTTATATGCATATTATATATTTTCTGAGGGCTTCTCCAAAAGTAATGCCTATTTTATGATGGTGGCCCACAACATCAGAGGCAGATGTTGGTGAGATGGCAGTAGACATTGAACCTTCCCAACAATATTTCATTCCATGTTGTTGCCGTGTGACAGATGGCAGCAGAGGGGCAGTCTGACAGAATGGCATCTGGCATGGAACTGCATATGAAGCAAAGGTGCAGAATTTAATTCCCGCATGCAGGAAAAACTTGCACCTATTGGCATTCATCAGCTCTGAATGTTTGCAGAGACTCAACAGCGGATGCAGCACAGTGAGGCAGTGGGTGGTGTGTTTCAGATGTGACAGCAGTAACAGTAACTGTGTCATCTGTGCTCACACAGATTAGTATGAGCACAGCATGCAGGCTCTTGTTCATCACTGGAGAAAATGCATAGCTAATGGTGATGACTGTGTGAAAAAATAGTGCTTTGTAGCAGAGAATTTGCTCAGTGTTATTGTGCTGTTTGTATCAGTTGTAGTTTACATGGAAATAAATGGGAAGCATTACTTCTGGATTGGCTGTAAGTCCCTCCTGTCTTCTCCCCAGTTTTAGCATAGTCAAGATTAGAATCCAGGTTTATTATATAAAGATCACACAAAATGTTTTTTTTTTTTAATATTTATCACACTCAGGACCTGTGCACATGATGTCGGTTGTCTGTATGAGTGAAACTTGAAGCACAATAATTAATTGTTGCAATGGCCATTCGATTTTCATTTCATTTGCTCGTTATGAAAAATGGCCATGTGATTTAGTGATCAGATCCAGGATACAAAGAATATGTGGTAGAGGAATAACTCTCCTCAGTCCTTTTTTCTCTTTGTCTTCCATTTGCTTGCTTTGCTTTAATTACGATCTATGTTAAGATACACTTGAATGAAACAGAGATGATAATGTGCATGGAGTCATTGTGTCTTTCCTCTTGAACCTTCCTAGAGATGTCCAAAATTAAAAATAACATAGACTTAAAGATACTTGAAACTCATTTTGTAAGTAGCTAGACAGCATCCATCTTCTGAACTGCTGGACTGAGGAAAGATTTCTTGGTCTGATGTCTGTGATCAAGGTGCCCAAGTAAACATGAATTTTTCATGGTTTAGATGATTGCTTTAGCTATTTGAGTGGACACAATGATAACTTTGATTGTCTTTTATGTGTCAAAAGACCTTATCATTGCAGTAAAATACCAAAAACACTCAAGCCAAATATTTATGCAGGAGCTCTGCTACTGGTTATGTTGGAAGTCATATGGGAAGGATAACTTTGAAGTGTTTAAATACATACAGGCTGCATCTCAGTTGTCTGTGTACAGACTGTTTGTTTGGCAAATTGTATTGTTGCACGTTTTGAAAGCCCTTAGCAATCACATGGTTTGGACAGATTAATCTGTTATTTCAAGTAGAAAGACATAAATGTTACCTGTTTCTCTATGATGCACATGAAAAAAAAAAAAAAAAAAAAAAAAGTCATTTGTCTTTGTACTGTTTTTATTATGTTTTAATTTGAATAGAAAATGAAGTTGCCCATTTACCAAATAAATTTCCATCTACAAATCAGTCTCTGTTAGCACTAAGAGAAAAGATTGGCCTTAATCCCTTTTTCTTTAAAAAAAGAAAGAAGAAGAAAACAAATTAAAACAACAACAACAACAACAAAAACCATCCACTGTTATTTCATGCTAGTGTCTATAGCAATAGGGAACAGACTTGTAGAAACCTAGCAATTTGCCTTGTTTAGCACGATAGATATTTTTGTACATAATTCTTCATGTGCAGCATTTGGACTGATGTCAACAAAATTGAACTCAAAACTGAAATTGCCCGTAGTACACCAAACCCCTGCACACACAAATGTAGTGTAAGCAAACTGAGTTTTCTTTTGTTTGTTTTTAGCTTTTTTTTTTTATTTAATTAAATATCACAGCACTGTTATAGTAAGTTTGTCTGTTGTTTTCAGGTTGATCCCCTGTTTACAGTGCCTGCACCTCCACCTCCAATTTCCAGCAGTATCACACCTCAGATTCTGCCTTCCTACTTTTCTCCATCTTCATCCAATATTGCAGCACCAGTTGAGCAGCTTTTGGTACGGACTCGTTCAGTGGGTGTAAATACTTACGAAGTTGGAGTAGTAACAGAACCTGAATGCCTTGGACCCTGTGAGCCTGGGACCAGCGTGAACTTGGAAGGAATTGTGTGGCATGAAACTGAAGAAGGTAAATTGTTTTTTCCATTAGGCTTGTCTATTAGATATCTTAACGAGGAGACTCTGCCTGACTTACTAGTCTGTGGGAACATAATGTACAGTGGCAGTCATAGTTGTTAGCTAAGACAGTGGGTTTTTTCTTATAAAAACAAATGGCAGATTTTTTATTACTTAAGCAATCATATTTTCCAAATGACCCACCATGTAACCCCAATTAGCAACAGAATTGTTTCCCACTGCTTTGTTGAGAAAAGTATATGAAGAAAAAGCTAACAGAGTAGCATAAGTATGCAGTTTAAATGTGTATGAGGAGAGGAATGTTCGTGAAAGGCATGGATTTGTGCATGGCTTGGATTAACACTTAAAAAGCTGGGAATGTTGAAATTCAGATACGCAAAAAACAGCACCATTATATAGTGATAGAAGCCCCAGAGACCCCTCAGAAATTCTGATTGTTGCTTGTGATAATTTTGCAATTTGATTGTTTGAAACATGCTACATGAGGAAAATGTTCTAAGAGAGATGTTCCATATGGTGAAGAAGTGCTCTCTAAACCAGACCGATTTCTGTAATACCCTCTGACAGCATTCAGCCAAGCAGGAGAGCTGGAGAGCTCTGGCAAATAATAAATGTGATTGTCTGTGGTTTAGAACCAAGCAGAAAGAGGATTATACTGTGATATGCAGATTTTTCCATCGTGGTTTTAAAAGCTCATTACTAAAAAAAAAGTTTTCTCTACCTAATGCTAAAAATACTGCGTGTATAACCTAACCTACTGCAATTTTTGTTTTAATAGTAGTGGATTTCTTTAGTTTAGCTGTTCGATAGTCTTCCTATGATTATTCTTTGTTTTTGAGGGTTATTTAATTCTTAGTGGTCTACCATCCTCAACTGTGAGAACAAGATTTTTTACAAAAGGATAAAATGAAAGAGTACAGCAGTGCATTGCTTCATGATAAATCCTGACATCCTGCAGACATATGCATAATGGCACTTGGTCCTTTGCAGTGATATATAAGACCTCACCTAAGTGCTCTACACTGTCCTCTCAAAAATCAATAGAGAGAGTCAAATTTACTTGCTTTTATATGCTTTCATCCATCCATCTTTCTCTCTGCGTATGTCTACAGCAGATTCATAAGGTGCATTGATCCTTTTAGATTGTTTTTAAAGCACAATATAAATTTAGTTTTAAAATATCCCTGCAGAGACAACTGCCTGTAGCCACTCCAATTTTCCTTGACTTTCCTGTATCAACTGGACTAGAAATGTGTGGGTGTTAACTGTGGCAACATGAAAGAGCAGTAGCTGTTAATAGTGTTATTCTTGCTGAATAAACTAAACTTCTGACCCCCAGTGAATTTAAGAAGCCTGTCTCGTTAGAGGTTTGGCAACAGAAGCATTAAAAAAAAAAATAACATTCTTGTCAGGATGACATTCCATTTACTAGTTTCTCAGCACTCCACTGATTTAAAAGCTCTTGGTATTTAGTAGAAATTAAGTCCCTTAACCTTTTCCCAGTTTGTCTAAAACAATTTCTGAAACAACTAAGAGTTAGATGGTGGCGTGTTTGAACATAATGGTTTTGAATCTGCCAGTTTTCATGGCTTAACAAATACGTTTTGCAACTCTGCTGCTGCAAGTGAGTATAGTAGTACATGCAGTGGGATTTAAAGCTATCCTAGAAATGTAGCTGGTAGAATGCAGATTCAGAGGCTAAATGCAATGGATGCAGTATTGTGTTGTACGCTTTGTACTGCTGTCTTTTATGTCATACTGTTTCAGACTCTGCTTAAATGACGAAAGTGTCGTAACTTGTATTCTCTTTTTTCCCAAACCAGTGTTCACAATCAAGCCTCTATTATGAAAAAATGAGTTCCTAATGATCAGTTTTGCATTTTAAATTGAGTTTTGCTGTTTGGAGCACACATATGTATATATTTAGCTGTTTTCAGATTTTTTTGACACATTCATGAAAGCAGTTATGTAGCAGCTTGCCTGAAACCATATCTGCCAAATTTTAGAAAACAGGATGCAGATGGATCTTCTATTTATCTTTAACAGAAGGATGATTATCAGATACTCATATTCTCCCATTGTGATTCTGACTTTAATTAGTCCAGAACATGACCTTTGCTAAAACTAGTGTAAATCCTGAATATGCTGAACTCATTGTAACTGGTGAGATCTAAAACTGTCTTGATGTTCATAATGCCCAACTGAATCTACATTTATTTTGTTATTCCCATATGTTCCTTTTATATTCACTTCATTCACTGCTTTCCAAAGCCTACTAAAAACACATGCAAACTGACGTCCCTTTATCTGTAAAATGGATGGCTTTTTTAAGGTAGAAGAATCCTAAGAAGCTAAGGTATGAAGATTTCTGATCTTGCCTTTTTTGAGATATTTGAATTATTTTGTATCTGATTTAGCCACTCTGTAAGGTGAGTTGTAGGCTGATTAGAACAGGTTTGTAGGATATCTGCATATCCTATGGCATATCAGAACTGTGACCTAAATATGCTGCTAAGCAGCCTTCATATGCTGCAGGAGGAGCTAGCAATCAGAATGCAAGTGCAGAAGGGATGTGGCAATTACAGTTATTAAAAAAAAAGTGAGAAAGGTGAAATCCAGTGGTTCATGTCAAACTCATTAATTCCAGTACATGCTGTCTGAGAGGAAGAACTCAAGAATGTATGTTTTGAAGGTTTTCAGTGTCTGCAGTAACCAGCTTTCTATTAGGGATGCTACAGAAGTTCCATCACATTTCTTCTTCACAGCTACAGGAATGGTGATGTTTGCTTTTATTACTTGTGTTTTTAAGATAATCACAGAAAGTGGGAGAAAAAGCTGCACTGGATTTCACACAAAATCACGACTGATCAAAGAGAGTGTTCTTAACTACAGCTTTTTTTCATTTATTCCACAGCAATCAATTCAGTTGATGTCATGAGCAGATTCAATGAATCGGACTCTTTTTCCTGGAGTGTTTCAATCCTAAGATATGTGTAGGGAAGCTGGCATCTGAAATGTGTCATATTTTGTTTATTACAAGGCATTGTAACTAATCATAGCTGTGGTTTGCTAGTAAAGTTTGCTGAGAATACCTGTTATCATTTCAGTTTTTCTCAGTTGCATTACTCAGTCGTGCAGTGCTTAATTTCTCCATAAGTGTTCTGTCTGCATTTTTCTCTGCCTAACACTTTTCTTTAGATATGCCTTGGAAATGTATCCAAAGTGGTCTAAGTGCCTAAATTAAAAAAAAAAGAAAAGGAAAAAAAAAAAGAAAAAAAAAAAAAAAGAAAGATATTTTAAAGGAATTAGTTGGTGTTAACCTGTATTAGTGAGAAATGGTCACAGGCAGGACCAACCTGAAAGCTGGCAGCTTAATGTGGACGTCTGATACTAGAAACAACTATCTGGTAATAGCAGAGATTTGTCATAAAAAGCAACTTGGTAGTGTTATTGGAGTGTATTTTTTTCTTTTTTTTTTCTTTTTTTTCTTTTTTTTTTCTTCTGCTATTCTAGGAAGCAGTTGTCTGAATTTCTATACTGGCTGTATTTCTATACTGAGAAATAAGGTTTATCTAGAATTGGGTACGCGCTAAATGGGGTAATTATCTTCTGGGAAAACACTTTTGAAGAGAGTAGTAATTGTTTCTAACTACCTGGAGGAAATAAAAATGACCCAGAAAAAAAGAAAAATACCAACCAGCTTCTAACAAAGCCCTGGGTCATGTTCTGTTTTTGGTTCAGCATCTAGTAATAGAATCTGTCCATAGGTGTGAGAAGTACTACTTCTGATGATGCCCTGTTTGCTCACAAACTGTGTAGGAGACAGCCATCCATCACCATGCTGCCTTTGTGTGCAGAGCAAGCTGTCAGCATGCTATGTTGGAGTTCTTGCATGGTTGCATTGACATTCTTCCTCTTGTGTGGTTTGGGTACAACTTCCTGTTGTTGTTCAGTAATAGATAATGGAAAAATGAGTTGTATTTCTTAACGTGTTCTCTGGTCAGGGCTCTCTTGTTTGTATAACTTGAGACTGGTTGTTGAGTGTAATAAGCAGGAGTCTGAAGCTTGCTGTAATTAATTATGCTGGATCTCAGAAATGTGGTGGGATCACCTCTAGGTTGTTCCAGATCTATTAGTGTCAGTTTTGGCACTGTTTTGCAGTAGAACACCTAGATGAGACAGAGACATGCTGATACTTGTGGATGGGTTTTTCAGTCTGCCACGTTTGCATCTAATATGCATAGCCATTTGGAAAGCACACCCACTGCACAGAACTGAGGTTGATTCTTCCTTCTGGAGTTCTTGATTCTTGCTATGTAGTGTTAATTCTGCAAAAACTATTTTGAAAGAACAGTCTGTTTTAAATGTCTCTGGTTACTTATGTGTTCATACCTGTGTGTATAGGAGAGGGTGTGTATGTGTGTATAGAATTAAAGGAATGAAAAGTATTCTGGCTGCCTTTGATAACCCTTAGCAATTTCTTGTGGTTTAACAACCACACTTTCCTACTTTCATGTATACAAAGACATGAAGCCTATGTTGAAAAGTGTATCGAAAGTTCATGTAAACAAATACAGAAATTAGAGATTTTTTTTTTCTTTCTTCATAATATATTTTGTCAAAGAACCTTACAATACTAAACAGAAATTCAGATAAATGTAGTTTGTAGAACCATTAAGGTTGGAAAAGACCTCAAAGACCTCTAATTCAACTGCCAACACTGTTGTCTTGAGCTCAGGCAAGGATTATAGAGAGGTAATGCTGTTTAGTAAACCAAGCAATGAAGTTGAAAAAAAGCTAACAGATAACCTTTCTGGCTGGATGCATTTATATATTGCCCTTTATGTGCAGTGTCAAACATTAACTTGCTGACTACACAAAGCAGTGTCTTGGTATTCTTATCCATTCTCTTCACTATAGAAATGTGGGTATTTTTATGGGAGAGAAACACTAGGATGTTCAAAAGTCAGGCTTGTCCACATTAGATAAACAGTTTTGTCCATGTTAGAGAAACAGGTCATGGAAGAGATACCCTTTTTTGGCTATCTACGTTAAGAGAGCACCTGAATTCCAGCTATTCTCTACTATCATGCAAAAACTCAGCTGAGATGCTAGCCAGTATCAAAACATAATCTGTTCAGAAAAAGCTGACACATGTTTAGATTCTGAGGTGTTTTTTTTCTTCTTTCTACCATCTGCGAGATCAGGGCCAGTAAATTAATGGACTTAACGAAGCCTGAGATATGTGATTCTTTGTAGGCCTCCATTGCCTGTTTGAGGTTAGTGGAGTGTGATGCCTGGCATGCATCACATAGCAACTTGTGGCACACAAGAAATGGAAAGTCAAAGACTTGCAGAAAAACTGGCAGTGTGTTTTATGGAAAACTGTACCTATTTTACAAGATAAGTCTGGGAGGTTTTATTTTGGGATATACATAGGCTATCTGAGAAAAGTTTTTTAAGACCTAAATATTACAGGACTCGGATTATGAGAGGGACTTTAGCAATAGGTACATTGAATCTATGGGGCCTAGAGGGCCTTCTTGATCATCTCGCTATTGTTCTGATCTTATCAAGGCATGTACATGTTTATGAATGAAAATCCTGATGTTATCTTCTGCAGTGTTTCTTATACATTTGTATGAAATACACAGTGCTGGCCAGTGTGGAAGGGAAAGAGTGCTTCCTCTAAGCCATCAGGGCATGAATTTCATTTTATTATTTGATATTTTATGATAATTATATGTTTGTAGCTGAAATGCTTGCTCTGAAATAACCACAAAGTGAACTGTGAACAGACTGTTAAGCACACCTTTCAGTTTCCCAATTAGTTTTCTGCTTGGTATTTCATAGAATCATCATAGAATTGTTCGAACTGAAAGGGACCCTTGAAGGCCATCTAGTCCATCACTCTTGCAATTAACAGAAACATCTACAACTAGATCAGGTTGCTCAGAGCCCCATCCAGCCTGACTTTTAATGTCACCAAGAATGCATCATTCACTGCCTTTCTGGGCAACCTATTGCTGTACCTAATCACTGTTATTGTAAAAAAAAACTTCTTTCTAATATCCATTCTAAATATCCCCTCTTTAAGAAACATAGAATCATAGAATCACCAAGGATGGAAAAGACCTCCAACTGTCCACTTACCACCAATACTTCACTACTAAACTATGTCCTTCAGTACAACATCTAAACATTTCTTGAACACTTCTAGGGACAGTGACTCAACCACCTCCCTGAGCAGCTCATTCCAGCACCTAACCACTTTTCCAGGGAAAAAAAAATTCATAATATCCAACCTGAATCCCCCCTGGTGCAACTTGAAGCCAATCCCTTTGGTCCAGTCTGGTCCTCTCTAGTCCTGATAGGATGCAGGAGAAGAGGCAGACCCCCACCTCAACACAACTTCCCTTCAAGTAGTTGTAGAGAGCAATAAGGTCACCTCTGAGCCTCCTCTTATCCAGAATAAACAATTTCAGCTCCCTCAGCTGCTGCCCATAAGACTTGTGCTCCAGACCCTCACAGCTCTGGACAGGAGAATGGCCTCTCCAGGGCCTCAATGTCTTTCCTGTAGTGAGGGGCCCAAAACTGAACACAGTACTCAAAGTACAGCCTCACCAAGACTGAAACCATTTACCCTGGTCCTATCACAACAGGCAGAATCTGTTCCCTTCTGTCAGGGCTCCCCATCAGACACTGACAGTTTGCTGTCATCCTGTCCTTGTAGAACAGGTGTTCAATTCTATGGATTATATTTGTGGCCTTCCTGTGGACTCGCTCCAACAGGTCTGTGTCTCTTCTGTACTGAGGACTCCCCATCTGAATGCAGTACTCCAGGTGAGGCCCCACCAACGCAGAGTGGAGGGGCAGAATCTCCTCCCTCACCCTGCTGACTATGCTTCTTTCAATGCAACCAGCATACTCTTGGCTTTCTAGGCTGCAAGCTGTATTTGATGCTGTTCTCACCCTAAATAGTTGAGGCAGATATTACTTTTAGGGGCAAGTCTCTATGTTATCCATAGAAAAGTGGTTTTAAGGTGTTAGACTTGCTCTTACAGGCCAGGTATACAAGGCTGAATTGAGGTAGTTTTAATGAGTTGCCATGAATCAGCCAGCCTGTAGTAACCAAACCTTTGCAGGCTCCCAATTCACAGCAAACAGTAGATAAATCGTGTCAGTATAAACCTTCTCAGTAAAGGAGAAATGTAGAATGGATTACAGGTGTTCCCTACTGTCAGAGCTGTAGATTAGAGAGAAGTATTACCGCGTTGAATTTAATTCTGATTCTTCTACAGAACACTCCTTTTGTTCACAAATGCTCAATTAGTCATTAATTTGAACATTAATTTAAGGCTGTTTATTTTGATGATTTAAAGCATCACAGATAAGTGAAGATCTGTTCATCATCCCTTGCATTCCTTCCTTACACAACTGCTTCAGATCAGGAAGTGTGTCTAAAGATGATGTTGTATTAAATGTTAAATTTGGGCTTAAATGTCAGCTTTAGTCCTTGAACATGTACACACTTTAGGTTTCTAGCCAGTATAAGTCCTACAGCATTGTTCAGAGAGGCTGTGCACCTCTGCTGCATTAAGGGATGCATAATTTGTTTACTGCCTTATGCCTGCCTGTGTTACTGCTTCACTTTTGCGGATAGAGATGTGATGCTAAGCAGAGCATGGCTATGGTTCATTTGGAGTAAATGAGTGAAAATATCCAGTGTCTGATTTTGCCAGAGCAGTAATAGCAAGTCTGTCTACAGAGAATTAGCAAATGGCACATTCTATAGCTCAGTGGGAAGACTATCTTGATATAACCCAAGGCATAAATGAAAAAAAATAACAAATTTTAGACAGCGCTTGTATTTTTGTGTTTTGTCTCGCTACAGCAGAGGAAGTCTCCCTGCTAGTTTCCCTGCTCTGCTAGTACATGGAAATATATCCCTTCTACAAACAAGCACATGGGGGAGGGGAAGATGCACAGGAAAAGGAAGGAAGATAATTGAGGTTAGAAGCATTTGCATGGAGCTATTTGAATGTGAAATTGAGACTGATGAAGCAGTGAGGATAGGAAGACTGAAGGAGTTGCTTTAAGGAAAGCAAGAGCAGTTAGTGCTCAAAACCAAATTCTTAATATCAGCTGATTGTTCAGAAGTGAGACCAATCCCCTACAAAATACTTACAACTTGTGATGCTTGGGCTTGAGAATAGCAGGGGAAAGGTTGGCTGCTGATTAAGAAAGTGTCTGCATGGAAGTGTTTTACTGAATAAAAGCCACTACAGTCAGGAATGAAATCACAATTGAAGTGATGACTTTAACTGATGTGAGTTGGAAATTAAACCACTTCTTTTAAAACGTTCTTAGAGTCACTCAAATTTTGTACATAGTTAAACTAGTTTGGATAAGCTGTGATCGTCTAGTTTTGTTACCCTGCTAAATATTGGTCATACTCTGCAGTATGGTGAATGAAGGTTTCTCCCTGTTACATGACTGTATGCTTTCACTAAGACAGAAAAATACCATTTTATAAAAGAACGTATATATTTTTAAGTAAAAATATAAATATTTTTGTTTGTTTCCTCTGCAGATCTGTAGCAGATCTGTTTTTGGCACCGGGATTAAGTCTCTCCTGTAAGACCAATGTGCAATGTAATATCCAGATTTTCATTCTGCAGAATCAGTGGGAAGCTTACATATTGTCATCCTGAGCACATATTCAACATCCTTTCCAGTTATTACCAATGTGATATGAACTAGCTACTAGTCTACCTGTTGTTGACATGAGACAATCAAAAAAGCAGTTCTTTGGCCCTCAATGTTACTAAAAGATTATGGTTTGTATTTTTGTTCTAAGACAGGTAGAGTGGAAAAGTAGAGGTTGAGTGTGAAGACAAAGAATGTAAAAAAAGAAAAGCTCAAGGTGAACAGCTTTCTTGATTTAGACTGAAAAACTAAGTCTAGATTTATCAAAGCTAGTGTAGCAATGGAAACCACAGTTGAGGTTTATCAATTTTATATCCCTAAATTCCATGAGATTTCCAGGAAAAAATAACATCTGGGATTAAAAAGAAAAGAAACAACAACAACAACAACAAAAGGGCAGAATTCAAGCCCTTCTTCTTTTTTTTTTTTTTTTAAGGAATTATCAACTAAATCAGAAGCACATTTACATAGAAATTAGCAGTATTTCATATTTACTATCTTAATATACATATCTCAGTGGCACATATACAGATGTGCCTATGGAAATAAAAGCTCAAAGAATTAATTTTAAGGCCACAATTCAATACCCTTGATGAAGATGCAATCACACACACAAAAACTAAAGTAGTATTTTCAAAAAGCATCATTTTCCTTCCCCTACATTTTTTTGATAGATTACAGTTGTTAAATTAGTTTACTAGGACTCTGCTTTTCATGATATTTTAGTATTTTAGTGTACTTAAGAGATTTTGTTCTGAGTTTTTGAGTTTTTTGGTTTTTTTAGTTTTGATTTCTGTTTAGTCAAAACATCTATATTAGAATATTTTCTTTTTCTGCAGTATTTTAGCAAATGGTATAAAGATACCCAAAACATGGAGTGAAGTTAACTTATTGGGAAATGTCAACTGTTAGCACTGAGAACTAGTGTTGCGTTGTGGAGAAACACTTCCAGATCAGTCTTTGGTTAATCTAGATGTGTGCTTTTCTCAAGTCAGTTTAAAACTTCTGCATTTAAGTAAGTCAAAACAAGTAATTATGTTTTACTGCCTGTTTACTTTCCCCTACAGTGACTGAGCCTATACTGCTTAACCTTGCTTTCATACAGAACTGGCTTTTGTGGATCTTTTAAAGCCGGAGGGAGGCTGTGACCCCCTCTAGTTGGGAGATACGTAAGTAGAAGGAATAGTCCTAGATTTTACTAGAGGAGCTGTTTTCCTTCAGGGAGGAGATAAACTGATGTCAATTTGTGAAGAGTATGAGTTCTGGTAAGTGTTATGGATTTAAAAACTGCTTTATCTTGCTCTCTACAATTTTATTAAATTCCTGAAAAGCATGAGGTGACTCCTCAGAAAGTCTGATTTCTCAAAAACTTTCACAATAAATTAGCTTTTGTTTCTTCAGAAATTTTGTTCAATCCAATATTAGTGGCTGTGAAACTGATTCAATCTGTGTGCCTCCAAGCCTGTTTCTTTAGAAGAACCATAAGCTGTCAGTAGACTTACTTGATTTAGCTCTAGAGTAAGAAGTATAGGTGGTTACAAGCTCAAACAATAATTTTTTTAAAATTATGGGAGAATGCTGACAAATCCTAGCCTTGAGACCTCTGTTTAGATGTGATAAAATCTGAATTATGGTCAGTGGAGGTTACTAATATTTGCTGCTTTGTGAAAATCAGACAATTTTGTTATGAACTCTTCAATAAGGAATGACCTTTCAGCATGGTCAGCATGCACTTGAAAAAGTCTTTCATGTTTTCCATTATGGTATGAAGGAATTAAAGTCTTATTAGTTAATCTTCTAAAAATTATGAATTCAGTATTTGTAAGCACATTAGACCAGTGTGACTCTTAAGTGGCTGCGTAGGTCTTTGATGGAAGCCACTCCCTGAACTTTCTCAACTTGGCCATTTCTTTTGCCAAAGCATGGATCCAACTAGGCCCCATTTTCTCCTAATTAGAGGGCTGTTTAAGATGGGGTGAAACATCTTGGGTTTTGAAATATAATGATAAATTATTTCATTTCTATTTAAATTGGCAAGTCAGAGTTTTTGGAAACATTGCTAGCTGAGTTCAGATGAGAGAAATAAAGGCAGCAAAGTTTGCTTCACAGATGCTGATGCAAGGCAGAGGTACATCTAGAATGCTGCCAGCTGCAGCTGATCCAGTGTGTGAAAAGCTTCTGGTATTTGTTTAACAACATACATTTTCTTCCAGGGAGCTTCTTTTGCAAACTTCCTGAAATAAACCTTCATGTCTTACTCAAGACTTGTCTCCTAGACTTTGTCTATGTATGTGTGTGTGTCCCAAAAGCTGTTCAGTTTATTTCTTTGAATTTTTGTTTATCCAGAATGTGAAGTCTTGAAGACCTCAACATCTACTTGTCATACCATAGAAACTGTAGGTGCCATCTCAGGTTTAAAAGAGGTCTTCAGTGACTCTATAGTCTCCATGCAGATTCCTTCATATTTATGAGAATGAAGCTGCTTAGCATTTCTGGGTATTTATTCTGTGAAAACCAGTCTGGAGGTGTTTCCAGATGAACTGACTGGCAGGATCTCCTTCAGAGAATGATTAGAGGTGGTACAAATTTATCAACTGCTTTATCAGTTTTTATGAATCACAAAGCTGAAGACTAAGTTCATTTCATTACTCTTATCTTGATTCTATCCAGTCAAGTGACTTAGTGAAAGAGAGGGACTTAGAAGGGAATTTGCTGTAGGTGGTGATCAGGTTACAAATGGTTCCTTATGTCTAGACAAGGAAGTGACAGGAATTAACAGAGAGAAAATGTTTTTGTATCCTCAAAGGGTTATCTTCGAGGAACACAGCTAGCAGTGCTGTTGTGAAAACCAACCTCCATTTGGACAGGCAGCTTGATATATGCAAAGCTACTAATTTGTTTCTCGCTTCAAGGAGATTTAGAGTCTTTGCACTGTTGGCAGTAGCACACAATGTAATTGTTATCCTGACTGATCTTCAGTCTAGCTGTGCTGGCTGGTAGCTAGGAAGGACAGGAATGTTCACTGAATTAGCTGAACCAGACAGATTCTCCTGAAAGTTGCTGTGGGACTCTTCCGACATGTTGGTATTTTACAGGAACGCTCACAGGTTTTTTTTGTGATTAATAAAGTCTCTTAGTCACAAAGTGAGAAAAGTAAATAAGTGAGTATGAAAAATAGATGACAGAATTAATGTTCTTCAGCTGGCAATGTTACGTGGTTATTGGGGGCTCTCTGTAACAGATTTATTGTTGTCCGTTTTCTGCCTCTTTCTTCCACAAAAGCAGTTTTGTAAATCTATGATTTTCAAATACTTAAAAAAAAAAAAAAAAAAAAAAAAAAGACCTATGTATACTGAGAGATTTGTTTGCATTCCTGTTGTTCAGTTTGGCAATGTTTGTGGACAGCAGCTATTTACCCTTTGGAATTTGGGCCATTAACATACCATTGGTGTAAAGCTAGCTTGATTCACCAAAAAACTCTTCTGAAAAGGGATATGGCATATCGTTGTGTGATTAATTTATTCAGTCAACCTAATGGTTAAGCTTGGGTCAGCTTTGAAGAGTAAATTTCATTGCTGGGAAACATTCTTGGCTATGAATGAATGCATGAATAATCTTTCTTTGAACCTTAAGATGCACAATAGACACAATAACTCTTAAGTTGAACTTTACAAGCAGAATGGACTGATTTATGAACAGCTGTTGAAAGTACATCTAGTCAAATTATTTTTTAATCTTTGAAGGAGGAACCTGTAGTATATTAATTACTTTAAATTGTTGCCATGGTGGACATAGGAAGATTATGCAAGTCTTTACTATGAGCTTTTAATTTATAGATTAAAACAGAAAGTAAATATGACAAGATACATTGCCATAAACTGAGAATCACTTGTCAGGGCTCCAGCAGACAAGTATCTGGAGGTGTTACCACCAGTAACTGCTCAGCGTGTTCATCTTGTAAGTTACCTCTCATTTAGGAGATGTGCAAGGATTGTATGTTTCCCAGCAAGTTTACAAGCCTGCCTAAGTGCCAGTTTCATCTTATGTTAATGCTGTGATTGGAAGTGACCAAGGATGTGGCATGCATTTGTTCTTAATCTCATTGTTCAAAAGTTTAGGGTAGATATACAAGAGGGGCTAATGTTCACCCTGTAACTACATCGAGATTGTGTTGTGTTTATCTGCTGGAGGGCTCAGTTCGCTTCTAAGATCAAGAGATGTCTGTTTTGTGATCACCAGAAGTGGCTTGATGTAGCACCTTTTTAGTGCTGGAGGAGAAAACTGTTCTTTATTTCTGAGGTTTTTTTGTCTACCATGTGCTGTGCTAGGACATATGTTGGCCATCATAAGACATTGTGAATAATTGAAGTTGTATAATGAAGTTTGTATTTCAAGGAGTTCTTCTCAGAATTAGTTGCAGAAAAAGCAATTTTATTTTATTTTCTGATAGTTAACAGACCAAGCAGATGGGAGAGCAGACCTGGAGTAGTTTCTCTGGCTAGCTTCCATGATTCTTTGAATTTTGATTTGTGTGGATATGTTACAGTTTTGTTTTTCCCTTTTTTGAAAATGTATGCCTGTAAGTCTTTGGGAAATTAGTCGCTGGTTTCCTTTTAAACGTGCACTTATAAAGCAAATGTTGTAGCAATGTGCCATGCAGACCCTGTGTTGTGTCAATTAGGAAGAGTGGCATCAGCAAACTCCACTGGCTGTGAAAGGCTAAAATGATTTGCGGAACAAACTATAACCAAAAAATAGTTGTAGAGCAGGTTTGTTTTATTCGGCCGACTGGGTGCAGGGGGGATAACTCCTTCCTAGCCTATACACCAAAAGCAAATAAACATCTCTATTTATAGAGGAAATACATGCATATTCATGGTACAAGGAGTGGTTATTACAATTAAAATTCTAGAATTTCATTACAATATTCCATGCCTATTCTATGCCCCAAACTCCACCCCTAACTAATGACCCCATATTGTTCCCATTGTTCGTGCTTAACTACTCTTACAATTTTAACAATATAAGAGGTTAGCCCCTTATTCAAAAGCAGTCCTCGAAGTATCATTCCTTCAGAGCTCTTCAGGGAAAACGTTAAAAAAATGACAGAAATTTGAACTGCAATTCAGTACAGTTTGACTCTGCTACGGAACATGATTCATAACTCTGCCCACGTGAAATTTTGTATGCCGTTTGACCTCACCCTATTTCGAATTTGAAATTAATGAGGCATTCAAATTTGCAAAATATGCATTAATAGCAATGTGTGGTTTAATAAAAAGTTGGAAATTGGAAATCTAACGTTCACAGGGGGAAGGATGAAAAAGAGAACTTATATTTCACTTTTAGTCTCCTCATTTTTCCTACTTACGCTCTTTCACACTAGAACGATCTGAAAGAAAAGAGTCACTTGAGCATTTAATAACCAACGTATTGTTGATGACATCGCCCTAATTACACCAAGAGAGCTACATTTAACAGTAAAAAATGTTAGGGATTTAAGTTTGTGAATGGCAGCCAGGGCTACAGTTCTTTTTTTTTTTTTCTTTTTTTTTTTTTAGTATCCTTTTCCCTAGGAAATCTAAAGAACTCAGATTCTCACTATTCAGCATTTGAATCTTGGAGATCAAAAGACCTTTTCTTCAAACAGTTTCACGTTGTTATTTAAATGGTAATTGGTTCTGTCCATAGTGTGACTGTGAGCATTTTAACCTTAGCGGGTTTTCATTATTTTCAATTCCCTGCTTCTAATGGAGGGGGTGATTTGGAGAATGACAAAGATTAACTGCAAATTTGGAAGCTAGTTATCAGCAGCAAGAGCTGGTAGCTTTCGGGAAGACACATATTCTGCTGGAGCAACACGTGTCCTATAGCAATTTATTTTGCTGCTGTGACAGTCATTGTCTTCTTTACTGGTGACTTTTAAATCTGGAGTAGTTCCTCAATGACAAGGGAGTGTTTCTGCATAGCATAGACTTTTGGTGCATAAACTACAGCATTTGTTACTTGCCTGAATATTTTTGTTTCAATACCATAATCTTTGGAGATGAAGTCTTGGCCACAAAGCTCTGATCTCCAGGTAAATAGTGTTTGAAGAACAGTAATATGTGGTGAATCTGAGCTCTGCAAGATTTTCTAGGTAGAAAATGTTATGGCCTTGTGATGTGTTTAGAAGACAGAATCATTTTGCTGCAATTTCTATTCATTTTCTGCTTATAGGGATTTTTATCCTCTCTTTGGTTAAGTGCATTACCTTTAGCTGTCTGCGTGATGAAGAATCATGAAAACTGCTATCCTTGTTGCTTGGGAAATGCTCAGATACTTTCTCCAACAGGTGTATTGCAATCCCACAGCCACTGTACTTACTTAGCAAACAGGACCTGGTGATCTCTGAAGAGCAAGCGAAGACATGACTGTATGTCTTGTGTTTGGTGAGTTGGTTCTCATTCAGCTGAAAAACAAAGAAAACAAAAGACCCTTAGATATAGTTACCTCTAAAATTGCTGGGCAGTACTCAGGGTTAAGAGGTCTTCATGCTAAATATTAAACAAGAACCTACAAGCCTGGATGAGAGAAACAGATGAATGGTGTAAAATGCAACTGTTCAGTTTGTATAAGGGAGGAGAAGCCCCTGAGCAATCTGCGCAGAAGCTTTTGTGTCGGTGATGCAGCACCATCAACTGCATCAAGGCCCTCTGTGTTTCCCAATATTGTTAGGGATGTCTTCCCATTCACATGTTCATCTTCCACCAGCATTAGACCACCCAACATCATCTAACTTGCAGCCTTCATTCCCTTCAGTCTTTCCCCTCCCTTCCACAGACATATGGTGCATGTGCATTCATGTTTTTGTTTTCTGTTCATGGAGGTATCCAGCTGGGAAAATATAGTTTGTACAATACTCTGCCTTCAACTGGCATTTCTTATAAATTGCAACAGGAACACCACTCTTGGAGGCTTAATAACAGGTAGAAAACAGCTCTACATATCAAGTCTCGTCAGGACACAGAAACTATTAACACAGATCCAGACAGAAAGGGTTGGAATGGAAAATTCTTATATAAGAATAACTTGGGGTGTTGGTTGAAGCATTTAAAATGAATTTGTTGAAAGCTGTTTTTTTTGGATAAAAGGCTTGTCAGAAACTTAGTGATTTCAGCATTCTTTTTTTTTTTTTCCTGAGTTGTTATTTTAGAAGACCTCACAACCTCACAAGAGGGTTCTGTTCTAAGTAGTGAAGGGAAAAAAAAAAAAGAAAATGAAAAAGAAATGGCAATGCAACAGTTTTTGTTCATTGATCTTTAAAACAACCCTCACCTCTAAGCTGGTTCCTTTAAAAAATTTTAAAAAAATATGTAAGAGTTAATTGTTGCTGTAGTACAAGGTGTTCAGGACAGAAATTTCAGGTTGGCTGCTGTGCATTTTTGTATGAAATACAGATTTGGTCAAAATATAGCGGTTAATAGCATTATGTTCCTAACCACAAATTTGTTTCTATTTTGCGCAAAGCTCTGTTGAGACAGATCTTGTCCAAGGAACCCTAGGAGAGTTTAGGTTAGAAAACACGTCACAATAGCGAGATGTTCAATGTGATGAATAAATTCATTGAACTGAGTTTTTTTGTTATTGTTTAAACCGGGAGGGCTGGGATGGGAATACTGAGCCAGGTAGGATTGGAGACACATGGTGGGTATCACAGGTTGTTCCGTTCTTTGTGAGAATGGCAGAAAGGACAGGAAACAGTGAACTTAAATTATGGCAAAAGACTCAAGTCAGATATTAGAGAAGCATTTCTAACAAGAAGGATAATGAGGCGTTGGGGTAATCTGTCTGGTAACTTAAGGAGGCTGCCAATTAGAAGTCTGTGCAGACACCTCTCAGAATAAAGGATTCTGATCAAGAACCAGCAAGGCAGGTGAACCAGACAACTTCTTGAGATCCTCTCAGCTCTCCAAATCAAGGGCTCATGAGAACCAAATATGGAACAGAGAGTAACTCTGTTTTGGACAGCCTAGTGATGAAGAGACCAACTGCTAAATCTATACAGCTGAAAGGGGAAAAAAAAAAAAAAAGGTAGCACGAGTGTTCTTGACTGGGAAGTTACTTCTGTGCTTGGCTTAATCTTGTCTTTAGTACCAGTATCAATACCAGTGCCAAGCTTGTATCTCATAATTTGGAAAGGCACTTCTCCAATAGTCTTTGCTTTTTCGTAACAATCTTTTAAAGTTATCTTAGGAAGAATGAGGGAAAGACGTGTTCCAGACATAATTCAGCATATTGAGATCCAAGAATACCATTGATTCTGAGTGAAGTGCATAAATAACACTGATTTTCCTTCTGTGACAGCAGCTGTCAGTTTCGCTTTGCAAAGTCATAAAGTTGCACTACTCTTCTCCTTTAGATTTTCAAACTATTTTTAATGGCATATTTTTCCAGCACTAAATATGTATTAGCATTTTCTTTTTCCTTTAAGGGATACTGGTTGCACCTCTTCAAGTTTTACTTGGAGATGAGATAAAATTATTTTCTGATTCTGAAAATATGGCTCAGTATGTTTTATTTACAGTGTCTGCAAAAGAGTTGACAGCCAACGGTATAAAGGTTCACTTTTAACCTTCCCACTTTCCTCATTCTTTACATTATTTACTAGAACCTATCAGCATTTACATTTTTCCTGATTCTGTGGTGTTTTCCCCATAAATGTATTTAATGTATTTCTGTGGCAATGTAATAGCAAGCTTTACCAAACAATGTTCCCTTCTGTTTATCATTCACTTAATTATTATGATTTTCAGTACAATTTTGTGCTAGTCTGTGCATGGTTAAAGAAAATACAACGTTTTCAGAACAGAAGTTTCTCTAAGGAAACAGTTGTTCAGTGTTTTATTCTTTGAAATTGCTTCAATGTGTGATTCCAATATGCCTTATTAGACTGAAAAAAAAGTCTGTATTAATAGTCTTTGTAAGTTCAGTGGTTCAGTCACCAAGTAGTTTTATAAAAAAAAAAAAAAGGGGAGGGGGGAGGGGAATGACATTTTCAAATTAGAGAAGCATAATGTGATATGAGTTTGCAGAACTGAAGGTTAGTTAGAATGGTCTACCTGTCAACAGAGAGCCACTGCTCAAAAGCTTTTTTCAATGTCCTTTCGATTTTCTGACCCTTGTCCTCAGAAATGAAAAGATAAAAGTGGCAGTTTTCTACCAGCCTACCAATCCAGTCAGCTGAGAAGAGACCGCAAAAAGCTGAGCTTTTGGGTTTCCTTGAAGCAGTTCTTCGGTATGCTTAAGCCCTTGGAATCTGATTCAGTTCACCAAGCAGCCTTTTATCTGCCATTCCCAAAGGGCTTCCTACTAAAAGAGGCTGTTTCTGCTTGTGTGTATGGTACATTTGATGCTGCAAAGAAAAAGGAAGTGCCTTGTAAGATGCTAACTGTATCTGGGCTGTCTGCCATATGGTGAAGGGAAAAAGACATTCAGTATATTCTCTACAAATGTTTTTCATGGATGTTCATTAAAAATCTAGATTGTGCTATTTGTTGAGTAGTGTCATGCCCTTTTTAGGTGGTGAGAAGAATATATCACTTCCTCTTATTAAATCTGAAGTCCTCCATCTCCACTGTTGTTTTGTTTTGTTACAAAAGCAAGTGTCTCTCATCTGTGGCATCTCCATAGGTCATTGTAACATTTCTTATTCAAAATTCTGGCTTTTCAGACTGAACGGGAAATGTCTTCCAGGAGAAAACCCCCCTTTAGCCATGGACAAAACTTAAGTTCCCAGGAGAGGCAGAAGGACCTCTGTGTACTTGTGTACCCTTAGCAGTAACCATAAATAGATTTATTGTAATCCTTAGTACTCTTATCCAACTGTCAGAAGGGGGACCACAAGGAAGAAACCTTGTTTCCATAACCGAAGTAACTAGGTTAACGAAATACCCAAAGGATCGTTAGTGGAACCTTTGAGCACTGTGAAACTGTGAGCAAATGATGCCATGCCTCGCTGCCTCCTAGGTGAGAAGAGAGGCTTCTGCTGAAGTGATGATAAAGGCAGCCAACTGTCATTCCTATCACACCTTCCTGAAGTGTTATTAACTCCTTATTGTGACATCTGTTGTTTCTGCATTTGCTTGTCTGCGGTTCAGAGAGGTGGTACATTAACAGGAGCGAAGGGGTGGAGGCATATGGAGGCTTGGCCTTTCCCCAGTGGCTGTCTTCCTGTCACTGGTGTTGTCCTCTGCTCCTCATTAATTGTCCTAATTGTGTGTGTTTCTACTCCATCCTTCCTGCTAAGCTTCCTTAACCTCTGGACGAATGTTGCGCAGAAAGTATTGTGGGAGACACATGGGGAAGACAGTATTGTTTTTGCTAATTTTTTCCTGGTTTCAGGTGGTCATCTGCAGGTGATTTGGTGTTCTGAAACACAGAGAGTTTATAAGGCAAACAGAAGGGTTTAAAGGCTGTAGTAGCCATACAAGCAAGTGCAGAGGATGAGGAGTAAGAGAGAACTCCTTCTGTACAGTTGTCTCCCAGCTTATGGGAAGGTAAATATTCACCCTGGTGAACTCTCAGAATTTCCAGTGGTTTAACTTTGTACGTTGGTGAAATGGAACTGCATTTACATGCAGGGACGAACAGAACCAGATTCTATATGTTTGATACATTGTGCTGCTACTTGGTGAGGTGAGAAGCCCACCTGAGGGATGTAGGTTTTTCCATGCAGTATAACGATAGCATCATTGTACCTGCTTCCTTCCTGACAGAAACCATTAGCTCTGGTGGATTAGTGGCTGTCTGAGTGGAAGTTGTTCTGACAAAGATGATCACCTAAGGAGTGAGCTGTAGTTTTGCATTAGGAGGGAGGTCAGGAAATTAATGCATCAGAGGATTTGAAAAGAGAGAACAAAACATTCCCAGAAGCCTTGCTTTTGTGTTCTGTCAAAAGCTGCTTTCTTCATGTGGTCAGAGGGAACACAAGTGGCAATGAAACGTGTACTGAAGAGTCATACTTAATCTGACTAAATATTAGGCATAAAATATCAGCCTTTTGCTTTGCAAGCACATATTTTTAAGTGGTACAATTTTTCTGCCTTTTGATCTTGCTCAGGGGTTGCAGGAATTTAAATTAGCTGACATTTTCAGTATTGTAAATAGGTGGGATTAAGGATTATGCTTGTTTGTTCTGGTGACGGTTACCCTAGCTCAGACATGGCATTTATTTTTCTGTCAGTTAGACTGTGTTACTAAGCATAATTCGCAGCACAGTGGCAATGAAATTCATCAGTATTGTCATTGAAGAGACTGGAAATTAAGTTGTTCAGTTCCAAATACTAAAAAGAATTTGAAGGTGAAAGTTAGAAATCAGAATTATTCCCCAGGTCCTCTGTAAGGTGCCCTTCCTGGTGCGAGTCTGCGAAGTGAAGAGTCTAAGGGAAGAGCAGAATTTTCCTCATTAATTCATGTGATGAGGAAGTGAAGCAAATCTCACAGCTTGTACAACAAAGTTTTTATTGCTTCATAAATTTTATTGAGAAAGAAATTAGCTGGTTTCCTCTGTGTTTTAAAGAGAGTCAATTTGTGTTTATTGACATAGGGGAAGCTCATCTGTGCTTAAAAATAGATTTGTTTTCCATTAGAAAAGGCTACACTTGCAGATATTTGTAATGCTGTCATGTTAACTTGGCAAACCATGGTTCAAGATTCCATGGTTTAGGGTTTCTTAATTTAACAACAACAGTTTTTCTAGCTGATTGGTTTTGTGATAACTAATGAAGTACCAAGAAAGAGGTACAAAATGTTAAGAGAGCCACTGTGAGAAACAGATGTGCCAAAGCCAAGAAATGTTTTTGTTCATTTCCAAAAAGTTCTCAGCACTGCCTCTGCATGAAGGCTGCTGCCATATTTATGGAAGTACTTCAGCAGTGCTTTCCTGCTTGTATAAAGAGGAATGTTAGCTTAGTATGCTACATAGCAACAAATATATTCAAGAATTTATTTCATTTTAGCTGTACCATTCAGTAAGAGTTGTAGAGAAGGGCCACAAAGATGATCAGGGGACTGGAGCACCTCCCCTGTGAGGACAGGCTGAAGGAGCTGGGCTTGTTCAGCGTGGAGAAAAGAAGGCTGTGGGGTGACCTCATTGCAGCCTTTCAGTGCCTAAAGGGAGCCTACAAACAGGAGGGGAATCAACTCTTTGAAAGGGTTGATAACTGCAGGACAAGGGGAAATGGCTTTAAGTTGAGGGAAGGGAGATTTAGGTTGGACATCAGGGGGAAATTCTTTACAGAGGGAGTGGTGAGGTACTGGAACAGGCTGCCCAGAGAGGTTGTGGATGCCCCATCCCTGGAGGTGTTCAAGGCCAGATTGGATGGGGCCTGGGCAGCCTGGTTTAGCATTAGGTGGGAAGGTTGGTGGCCCTGCATGTGGCAGGGGGGTTGGAGATTCATGATCCTTGAGGACCGTTCCAACCCTGGCAATTCTGTGATTCTGTGAAAACATACACAGCTCTATTTCAGTATTTAAATATAGACGGGTCCTTATTTGAAATGAAAGCTTAGTGAGCTGTGAATGTCTGAAAAATGAAAACGTCTACACAGAGCCTCAGAATCACAGAATGTCACCCATTGTTTTCTCTGTTTTTGCAACAGTGAGGGTACAAGCTGGGATTTATGTCCCAAGCAATAAGTTAAATACTCCCAAATCTCCTTGGAATCAATTTCTCATGATCACATGTGCAGATTGTAAACCATGGCTTTTACTTTGTGAATAAAGTTTACGTTTCCTGACGCAGAGAAGGCTGTCATCCCATGCTTCCTACTTTCATTGTCTGTTTCTCTACAACACACAGAAGCCCAGCACGCCTGCGCACACAAATGCACATTTTGGAGGAACAGCTTTATGCTCTGTCAGTTTTGTTTTATAAAAGCTCTGTTTTCTTTATTGCCTTTATCTGTTACATCTGTAAAATGTATTTAAGCAATGACAAATTTCTCTTTTGAGCCTGGAGAATAAATACTGTCAGGCTACTGGTAAGAGATTTGTTGACAATGATTGTTCATTAAATTGTAAGGAACTGTGGGTGAGGCTAACCGTCTGAAGCTGCTGTGAGTAGGTGGCTTATAGGCTGTTCTTGGTGAATATATATCATCAGAGAGACAAATGTGCTTCAGCAGCCTCTTGTTTTATTCTACTAAAATGGATAAAATGAGTGTTGATTTTGGAAAGCTCGACAAAATCACTGTCATTTTTCTAAATCAGATATCATTCATCCTACAGAGCTCCCATGAAAAACAATTTAGGTTAAATATAGCAGCATTGCTTCTCAGCTTTGTGAGCTGACAATAATAGCATTACATCTATTTCTCTTTTTTTTTAAAAAAGGGGAGCTGTTCAGAGCAGTCCTTATGAGTGATAGCTAATTGACAGCAGTGTCAGCATGAATCCCTTTTTTTACCCACACTGCAAGTACAGTTCAAGGTGCTGGAGTATTTTATCATTTCACACTTCTGTGCTTGTTTTTGTCAGCAATGTCTTATGTCCCTATACGGACCAGAAATGTGATGCTCCATGCATTGTTATTATTTATAAGCAAGGAAATAAGAGAATATTCATATAGGTAAAAAGTTGATTTATTAAAACTGTGACTAATCTATAGTATTTATGTAAATAAATTAAAAGGCTGGGTATATTTTATTTTTTATTGTGGTATCTTAGCACTGCTGGTGTTTCTGTGTGCTTTTCTTACTGCTCTATGTACTCAGGTATCCACCCAGACAACTGTGAAACTTAATCTTCATGAGAATCTGAAAACACTCTATTTGATGGAGTACAAATTATTAGCAGTTCTCATTCTTCAGGGTGTATATATGCTTTCAGCTGAAATCCAGGGAGTGAGGGGAATCCTTCACTTGAAACAAGCCTTTAGTCTGCACTTGATCTCCTCAGGTTTTGTATGAAAAGCCATGCTGGACTGAATGACAGCTGAAAGAACAACCTGCTGTATCAGGGGATTTAGCAGAAGAAGCTGCTGTTCTTTCAACCAGCACCTTTACAGAAAGCTCACTGAATATCTTTCCAGCTCCCATCCAATTGTGAAGTCATTGCCTGAGAAAACATGTAGATGAAAGTATAACTTGGAGTGCCTCTCTCTATCTTAATAGTGATAATCACGTTTAAAGAAGTAAACAAATATTCACGTATGACTGTTAAATGCTGTGCTGTAATTAAAAATGAGATTAGCCTTTTTAAAGGGCTGAATTTTTTATGACAGAGTCACATAAAGCTAACCAGGTCAATTTAAAAGAAGAGTTGCTCTCTTCCTTCTACTTATTCAGTACCCAGGGAAACTGATTTCAGAGTCACTGCAGTATCACTTCTATCAAAACAATTCTTTAAAAACTGTTTTATCCTCCCTTTCCTTTTTTTTCATTCCAATTTTAACTTTGATAAATATTTAAAAAGACAGAGAAGTCAGCTGGCTGTAAAATCCAGCAACGTTCCCAAAGATGGGGATTCTGCACATTTGGTAACAGTACATAATGACAGCATAAGTGGTGTGTTGGTGTCAGTAAGGTTTATGCATGCAACAGAAGTGATATGCAGTTGTTTAAAAATAATTGTAGTAATTAAGGCTGGATGTTTTCAAAGGCAAGTCAGGATTGTTCCCTGTCAGATATGCAGAAGTTCAATTTAAATGATCTTTAGACCTCAGGAAAATGCTGGGGAGAAATAATGACAGGGAGTCAATTCTGAAAGTGTTTTTCCATTTTGAGCATGTTACTGATCTCGAAACTCTACAGAATGGGTAAGGAAAAGCATCCTGCTTGTCCACTGCTAGCATATCGTGGTTCCACAGAGGATATTTTAAATCAGATCTGTTTTAGTCACTAGTTTTCCAATACCCTTGTAACATTATGGAACATACCAATGTTAGTGTGATAGCTTCACTAGTTTGGAAGGCTATAGTCAAACTACAACTCTTCGTAAAATGATTTTGGGAGATCATTTTTAGTGTGTAAGGATGATGAGATCATCTGTTTGAATGGTAGTTATACCTTCCTTTCATACAAGACTGTGTCTAAGGGCTGATCTATGTTCCTGACGAGAATTAGCAATTAGGAATGTGATACTTTGAGGGAAAAGGCTTCTGACCCATTGTTGCACAGCTCAGAGTCAATAAACTGAGCTGCTCACAGTAGCCTTTCTTCCTTATTGAACTCTTGGACTTGCCCTAACTTTATCAGAGAGGGGGAAAAAAAACAAAACACCAAAATGTGAACAAAAAGAACTGTGGAGTTTGACTTGGGCCAATTGCGAGGAGGCTGTAAAAATCACCAGGGAGCTTGATGGATTGGCTCTCATGCTGCAGTCCTTAGCACAAAACAGTAATGGTCCTGCCCCTCGTGAGGGGCTGGATGTGCCATCTGGGGGTCACAGTTTATCAACCTAAGGGACTGATGTTTCAGATGAGGCCAGAAT